>NC_051068.1:50050952-50650952 GCF_004664715.2 Peromyscus leucopus
ACATCCAGAGCAGCACACTCAGCTGGAAGAGAAGAAAACAAAACAAAATAAAATTTTTTGTTTTCATGTCTGGTGAACTTGAAAAGCAATATTTGTATTTAAAGCCATTAATGAACATCATGTGCTATGTTTTGAAATCAGAACCCTTCTGAACCAATGTGTTTAAAGTACTGTGAACTACTATAGACTTAGGCAATTAGCATATTACAAAAATAAGCTATTCTTATCCCTTCAAGCCAAATAATATAATTGCCATTAAGTGACTGTAGTATAAACAATTTAAGCCTATGTTCAATAAGACAATTTTTTAAATTATTTTTTAATTTTACACATTCAATTATTATTTCTCAATGTTAAATAATTTAAAATATTTTTGTTCTTATGAATTGCAAAATAATACAGGCAAATATGCCTATAAAATCTATAAATAAAACTACATAAATTTAAATACCCTAGAACAGATAATTCTGGTTTCTTAAAGATTAAATTTTCTAATAGTGAAATCCATGGATATTCAACAATATAATAGATATTACTAATAAAAATATCAATACTTTGATATAAAATCCTACAGTTTTGTAAATGAAGCAAGGATCACAATATCTTGTATACATAAATAACCTGCATGAAGGGAGGGGGAGCTTGGACCTGCCTCAACTAAATGTATCAGGCTCTGTTGACTCCCCATGGGAGACCTTGCCTTGAAGGAGTTAGGAATGGGAGGTGGGGAAGGCTGGGGCAGGGGAGGAGGGAAGAGAGGGGGAATCTGTGGTTGGTATGTAAAATGGATAGAAAGTTTCTTACGAAAAAAAAAGTAAAACATAGTCACAGTTGTTGGATTCTCTCCACATTCTAATACATCCCCATTCATAATATCATCAACTATGAAAAAGTGTAATGATTTAACATCATGTGTCAATCCTTCTTTATTTATCAAAATGAATGCCTATTTGTTTCTTGTTTTATTTATTTGTTGGTCATGTTTAGTAAAGAAAAACCTTACTTAATTAAAAAAGCAAAAGAAAAGAACCTGAATCAATTATATTACAAAAATATTTATAATACAATTTTCCTTTTGCTAGCAATTAACTTGCAGTCAATAGAAAATAACAAGAAGCAAAGAATCATTCTTGTCAGTAAATCCATCTGTTCTATAAAAATGAGATAATAATTTTCACTACTCACTGAATAAATTATGGACTCAAGCAAAGCAGTGTCCATGATAGCATTTATGGACAAATGATGAAAGGTATTCAAGGTTAGTCACCTTTCTTACATGAATACTGATTTCCTTTACCTTGCTTGTCTGGTATGCCACATTTGGTCACTAGTCATTTTTGATCACTAGCCAAACAAAATTCAAGTACAAGCCTGAAAGTCAGAAAAACTATGTACTCACTATTTTCAGTTCTCCAGATCCTATTAAGTTTTATAGAAAGCTAGATCAGTTTAATTCATTATTTTTGCTATATTTTGTTGGTAAGGAATACTTCTTCCTGAGCTTATTTCAACCTGATGTGAAGTAATTATTTAAAGTAAACATCAGCTTTAAGAGACAAAATTTGGAGTTGTCTTCATATTGTACCTTAACTTTCATTCCAGGAAGAAAACAAATTGCGATTATGGTTCACATGGAGTCAGCTGTAAAAAGAAAAAATAGAAATAATCTTGTTTTAACAATTAATCCACAATAAGTGCAAGACTATGCGATGTCAGTTATAAACATACCATGGGGCTGTAAGTCATTATTTATGGGAAGTGGTAAACGAAAGAGAGAGAGAGAAAAGAAAAAGAAAAAGACAGAGGGAAGCGTTTAGTAAGGCTTCTGCACTAAATACTAAACTATCCTTGTGTTTCCTTGGTGACCTTGACCACAATTTGTTCTCTAAACCAGCTATTTCTTCTCATTAATACAGAAGTAATTCCATACCTATCACAGGACCTGGTAGAAATAAAACAAATCCATCCACCTAGCAATTAGAACTGAACAAGTTACTTTGTTTAGGAGAGTAATCAAGAAGAGTGCTGAGAAATAACGCAGCTTACAGGATATACCAGAGCTGAGTTCCCTTTAGTTTTATATTTAAGGCATCAGATTTTCCAACTTAGAGAGGGTGTCCAAAGACTTAGTTTCCAGGCCTGGAGAGTTAACTCAATGATTAATAGCATTTCCCGCTCCTACAAAGGATCCTGACAGTTCACAGGAACCACATCTGTCTGCTTATGGCTGTCTGTCCCTCTAGTAGTACCAGGGTATACGATGACCTCTTCTTGACCCCACAGATACAAGGATGTCCATGGTACACATACATATGTGCAAATACTTGCACATGAGTATAAAAAAAATCTTTTCTTTCTATTTAAAAGGAAGGTTTTAACTTCAACATATGCTATGAATGTGTTGCTCTGATTGGTTAATAAATAAAGTGTTGATTGGCCAGTAGACAGTCAGGAAGTATAGGCAGGACAAGCAGAGAAGAGAATTCTGGGAAGAGTCAAAAGTCACCAGCCAAACACAGAGGAAGCAAGATGTGAAGGCAGAACTGAGAAAAGGTACCAAGCCACATGGCTAAATATAAATAAGAATTATGGGCTAATTTAAGTGTAGGAGCCAGTCAATAGTTAGCCTGAGGCAATGGCCCAGCAGTTTTAATTAAAAAAATCTCAAAAATATTATTTTTGTCACTACTGCTATTTTATTAATAAAGAAATTATTTTGAATACATTTTAAAAATTGCAAGGAACTGCTAATGAAAATTAAACAAGATGCATATCTTCCAGTTCAATAAACACACAAAAGTAAACAGCCACAAAAGAGGCCAAAGGAAGAACTTTAAAACACAAAAACAACAAATTAAAAAACAGTTAAAGCAGAGGAAAGTATGTAAGTTAACTTAAGTTAAAACTCCACTGTACTGAATGAAATATAATCCCTTGATTTATTACATCTTTTGGATGTAAGTATGTATCGGACTGTTTGCATGTTTGTGTATGTCTGTGTGTGTAGAGGTACAAATGTCTTTGCCTGCCTGTAAAGGCTCAAAAATCAAGTCTAATGGTCTTATTAGATCACTCTCCACTTTATTAATTTACCCAAGGATGGTCAATTAAACCAAGAGCTAACTGATATGTTTAGTCAAGCTTGTTCTACATGCTCTGGGAATCCTTGAACTCCACTTGCACAGTGATGGAATTGCAATGAGGTCACAGGGCTCAGCCAGCGTTTCCATGGGATCTGGAGTACTGAGCTCAAGTCTTCCTGCCTCTGAAACAAATGCTTTACATCACAAGCTCATAATCTAGTATGTTTAAGAGAATTCTAAATAATAATAACAGATGTGAAAACTTATACAAACAGATTTAATGTACTTATTACATACTGACAAAATTTACAAATGGTGAAAGCAATAAAGATTCCAAGTATCTAATACAAAATAATTAAAAAATAGTTATTAAATCATAAAGAATAAAAATTAAAACATCCTTTTAATTTATGTATCTACTCTCCATCTATCAACTAACTATATTTAAATTGACTAAAAATGTCTAATGACATTATCAAACATTAAATGAAATTTCAAAAGATAAACACAATATATTATGTTTTTAAAGATAATCTTAAAAATAAAAATAGTAAGAGAAAAGGTGATTAGCAAAGGAATTTTTCAAGGAGTGAAAGCATTTTATATAGAAACAGAAGTAGCCAGTGAAGGTGTATTGTGACCAATGAAATAGCAAAAACCACAACAAGTGGTGTGCACTTGAATCACAACATATTAATAAATAAAGTTATTTAAAAGATAATAGGAAAAGCCAGACAGTCTCAGTCTTGTATTGATTGGATTATACATTTGTATATTGAATTAAGTAAAAGTAATAAAATTACTCCTGTATTTTGCCTTGTATTTCCACTGTATTGTGATTGTTCATTAGAAGAAAATTTTAACACATATGATTAGTTGCTACTGATTAATGATCTCAGATTTTGAAGCTATTTGATAACTCATATATGTTGACAAACAGAGCAAAAGTATTTTTTTTCCACTGGATCAAATAATTCTAAAAATGTGTGGCCTTTTGATCACTAAACATTTTCATATCTAATGCAGAAAGTGTATGCTGACATTTATTATACTAGTATACTAAATTTTCAGGTGCTTCTTGAATCAGCAAATGGAAATTACTGAGTCTCTGGTTAGTTAATGATCTTAATAAATATTGATACATTATGTTTCCTTTGCCCACAACTTTACCACTTAAAATCATGCTTTACAAGGAAAAATCTTGCTGCAAATGTTGATGTAAACTCCTTTGCTCATTTGAATGAATAATTAACCAGTGGCCTTCATTATTAAGTTGACCTGCCATTATGCCTCCTAAGATTTGTAAGCTTGGCTACCTCTCTTGATTGCTACAAATATTTCTATAATATATGTTAGTTATGTTTAAACCAAAAGGTTAGGTACCATTATGGCAGCATAATTCAATTGTTCAATTGAGATATGACAGTTATTTGTGAAATGGTTATTTTTTTTCATATGAGGATCATTTTATTACAAAAGAATATGGGACATGGTTATGAAAGCAAGAAATGTTCTTGATGGTGGGTAAACTAATGTTGATTTACTGATTGCATGGCTTTGTTGGGGTTATGAAGGAAATATATTGTAAAGTCATAAATAGTCTTTTATTTGATTTTTAGTATTGAACATGGCATTCTAAAAATTTTAAATGATATATTTAGAATATTTCAAATGCAAAAGTAAAAATATCAACAAAAGCTATTTTTGAAATTACAGTGTATTGCAGGTCTAGAATACCAGCTATAACAATAGAAAGAGAAGTGGAAAGAAGGACTTACAAGAAAGAATTCTGAATTTGCAGAACCCTGGAGCCATGGAGTAGTAGGAAGTTCATCAAGAACCATTCCTGAATATTGCAGGTTTTTCTAATTGAGGGAAATCCAACTGACTGTTGTGAAATCTTCTAAAAGCTTTAACTTCAAGTGGGACATACTGGGAATTTGATAACTTTAGTGGTTACTCACAGTGATTCTGGTATTTCAGATTTTTAATGTATGATCTCAGAACTATGTGTGTTTTTATGGAATCCAGGATGTTGGCAATCAAAGTGAAAAGAATTCAAGATGGAAGACAGATATGGTATGAGCAGAAATTCAGACTCAACAATACATCACTGGGGATTAACCTGTCACTCTTCATTAAAGTATTAGTTTAAGGTTTATTTTTGCTGTTGTTTCTGAATGACTTATGTGAATGTTTATAGCTAATATTATAATCATATATAAATAAAAACAAATAGAGCTGTACCATAAGTTGAAATTATCACAGAATTAAAGATCTATGTTCAGAAGCAGAAGGATCTCTGTGAGTTCAAGGCCAGCCTGGGCTACAGAGTGAGTTCCAATAAAGGCACAAAGCTACACAGAGAAACCCTGTCTTGAAAAACCAAAAAATAAAAATAAAAAAAATAAAGATCTATTATCACTGATCCCTTAACCACAACAGAAAGAAGAGTTGAGCAAATACTTTGAACCTAAAAATGTTTACCCTCCTGTGTTTGAAATTTTCAGGGTTAAAATATAGCTTTATTATGCTTAATTATGTAAACATTAAATCAATTTTAATGAGATATTTATGTCCAGTCATTTTAGTGGCTGACTTTATTAATTCATCAGCCTGATAGTATAGCACATCAATGTTATCTTATACCTACTTTAAAAATCAGAAGGTTTGTGACATATAGTTTGGGGTTAACCATGTTAACCATTAGGTTGAAATTCTATCTGTTGTTGCTATGATTGAATATTAAGAATTTAATTTTCTATTAGAGTAGTAGAAATGAGAAAACACTAGCATTAATGCAATAAAAAATAATTAAGGCATATTTGATAAGATTATCTTCTCCCCATGACTTCTTTATTTTCAATTGATTTTAATCCTTATTAAATCTAAAAATTAATGTCCTTTATACTCAGCAGTAATATTTATCTACTTTCGAAAAGCACATGCCAGAAATATTGTATTTTCTCCCTGAACTTTAATTACAATCTTTAAACCCTACTCAATATAGAATTAACCCTAATCCACTCCCTTTTGAATTTTCTGAGAGGGCCCAGTACAATGATGATTCCAAGTACAACAAGGTTAAAAATATTTTATGAATATTATTGTTATATGATCAAAACCCCAATTTGGAATAGAATTTAATATTTAAATATTACAATGGAAATTAATAATAGGACTTATATGAAATATGTTTTTACTGTTTGTTTATTATTGTTTACTAGTTATGTGTAAGCTTTATTTCAGCAATATTTTAATGTTAGTGCCCATTATTTGCTATTGAAAAGTGAAACATACATAGTGTATTGCTTTGACAGGGAGAGAGAATCCATACTTCATAAATTTGGTGTATTTCCTTTTTGTTTAGAGATCACAATATGGACAGATACTGAGGATACTAGAAGGTCATAGCCAGACAATGGTACACAGGCTAGAAGTTTCATCAGAAATCTGATACCTAGGGTAGAGGTCAGACCTGTGCAAGGGCCCACATACCCTGAGTTTGTTCTAGTAGAGATGTGAACCCAGGGAAGATAGTCAGAGCTGGAGCATTACAAAAGAACACAAATCAAAAGCTCCAAAATCCAGTGCCAATTCCCTTGACTCAAGGAAACCAGTAAGATGTCCAGGCTGGTGAAAGCTCACAAAAGATAAAGAATAAGAATAAAGATGTAAAAAAAGAATGTAGAATAAGAATAAAGAGGGGAATCAGACCCGAGCTGACTCAATGTAGGGCATCCAGGGGTTGGAAAGCCACATCAGTAGTTGGCCATTGATGGAAGAACCAGATAGGAATATACTAGCCATTGTATTAGCATAGTAACACATTACATGTCAGACTATTAGCACTCATAGAAGTGGACTATTGAAAGAATTCTGGCCGGGCGTTGGTGGCGCACGCCTTTAATCCCAGCACTCGGGAGGCAGAGGCAGGCGGATCTCTGTGAGTTCGAGGCCAGCCTGGGCTACCAAGTGAGCTCCAGGAAAGGCGCAAAGCTACACAGTGAAACCCTGTCTCGAAAAACCAAAAAAAAAAAAAAAAAAAAAAAAAAAAAAGAAAGAATTCTGCAGTAGAACATGTAACCTTCAATGCCAGTCTCACAGAAGAATGCAATGTATCAACAATCCTAAAGCCAAGTCTACTCCCAACACTGCATACATCTCCCTGAAAGAAGAATAGTGCTCAGCACAACAGGGAAAAAGATTTCTCCAACAAAGTGCTCCAGATTCATGAGTCTGATCCTGGAAACAAAAGCAGTGACAAACCACATCAACATGTCACCTCCCATAGTAATGATTTCTAAGAGAATGACCTATTATTTAGCCTTACACTTGTTCAGACACTCTTCTATGGTATGTTTGCTACAGTGAGAGAAAGACTGAATGTGAACAACAGGTTTGATGATGAATATGGTTAATGCTGCCATTGTTTTCCATTTGTATGTGTTGACTAAAACTGTAATTCTGTCTTATAAACTATTATAACAAGACTATATCCAGACACACACTATTAGCAGATTTATCTTTTAAGCCAAATACAATTTTTTAAAACTAGATTTACCTCTTAAACACTAAGAGATTTGTAAAAGCAAAATTTTCACTCCAAATGTTTGAACTAAGTTTTCTTAGGAAGGGCTCTTAACTGCAAAATCAAACATAGGCCTTTCTCAAATATTTATGATATTTGAGGACATTTTAATTTGATGTAGCTTGGCATTTAGAACTAGCAAGAAATTCTGAAGCAGCTATGTGAACAGTTCATCTTAAACTCAGACAGATTATAAAAGGTCAAAAACCATTGTTGAGCATTGGAACATTGACAGTCTCGAAACAAATCAAAATTCAGGTATTCAACAAGATTTTGGAAGTGGCGTATTGGTTACTTTAATCATTAATGTTGCACAGTACCAAACAAAATAACTTAAGGATGAACAACTCCTTCCAGTTTATAGTTCCAATCCTTACAGTTCATGATTGATGAGGAAAGCATGGCAGTAGGAGCAAGTGAAAGCTAATTACATATATATAATCAAAACCAGAAAAGATGAAGGTTTGTGCTCAACTGTTTTCTCCATTATATTCAGTCCAGGACTCCAGTCATTGAAATTTTCAGCTTACCCTTAAAGTGGTTATTCTCTCCTCACTTAAACTGATCTAGATAATCCCACACAAGCTTGTTGACAGAATAACTTAACCTAGACAATCCCTCATAGGCACACCCTGGATTGTCTACTTGTATGTCAACTTGACACAAGCTAGAGACAGCTGAAAGGATAGAAATTCAAATAAGAAAACTCTCCAAAAGATCTGGTTGTAAGGTATTTTCTTAATTAGTGACTGATTGAGGAGGTCCTAGCCCATTGAGGTTGTGTCTGGTGGTCCTGGGTTATAGGAAAAAGCAGACAGAGCAAGACATGAGGAGCAAGCCAATAAGCAAACACAACCCCACCACCTTGTTCTCTGCATCAACACTTGTCTCCTGTTTTCTGCTCTGTTTGAGTTCCTATTCTAATTTCCTACAATGATGGACTATATGGAAGTATATGGTAATTGTTCTGTGCTGTGTGTAATGTTCCAAGAAGGAGAGTCACTCCATAGTCTAATTTTTAGCTCTCTGGCAGCAGGGAGGTACAGTTTCTGTGAACTGAATCTTGGACTTCCATTCAGAAGCATATTTATTGATTGTACACAAAGATTGTGTTTGGGTTAGAACAAGTTCTTCATAGCAAAGCCCCTTTGACCTGCTCTGTATGTTCTATGAAGGAAATCATCACACCATATAACCTTTAGTCATTATTGTGTACTGTTGGCAGTACCAAATACTTTAAGATTCTCCAAGTGTGCCTGAATAGTCTTGTGACTAAAATCATGCAACAGATGAAAAACACCTTCAGTAAAACAACTCTATAAATCATAAGAAAAAACAATCAGTGTTCTCTACTATAAGTTCTTCCAGGTCTAGGTAACTCTAAAAACACAAATACATTCTATGGTTACCCTAGATACAGTGAGAAACAGCTAATATAGTCTAAGGTTTACTCTAGACACAATGACTCTCTTAGATTCCCAGCACAATTGTAAGCCAAATAAACCCTTTCTTCCCCAACATGCTTTCTGCCCCAATGTTTCATTACTGTGGTAGTATATCTAGCTAGAACACATTTTGATCCTAGACTCCTAGGTGATAATTTGTCCTCTCAAGTTGATAATATCAGTCACCACTATTAGTCATAGGCTAGAGGAAAAGTATCCTAAAAGAGAGCACTGCTAACCTATCTTCATGCAAGAAGTTTTATAGAAGTACTCCTGTGCTCAAAGTGTGTAATTCCTCCAGACTAGTTAATGAGAAAACCTGGAAGCTACTAGTTTCTTGAGGACCAGTGATCTAACATGAAAACCTGTTGAACTGTGAAAATAGACTCCAAAGTCTATGTTTTTTCATCAATGAAAAGTGAAAACATTGATGACGCAAGGGTCATAAACACATATCATCTTTAATCAATGGCTATGAAACTGTGGTGTCCCAGGAGTACTTTCTGAATAAAATGATGCTTTTCATCAAAAAGGAAGGAAGGAAGAAGGAAAGATCACATAAGTAAATCAGTTTGGCACAACCAAAAGAAAAGAGACCGCGAAATTGTATCACTGAAGAAATTACCAGTTAAACAAATGGCACTAGATATGAATTCTGAAATTGGCATCATCACCCAGAATGAATTCAACATGTTATTGAAGAGAACATTAATACCAAGAGCAAAACAAATCTCTGAAACAACTAGAAATATGACCAACACAGAAGTAAAAAATAAAAAAAAAATTGAATTTTGAAAGACCAAAATTGTAAATTTTGAACCAAAAGTATACGAATAAGATATAATCATTTTTACAATTATGGAAGTGTATTAGATTTTAATAGTGTACGAATGATGTAATTCTAATGGTTAAATTGAGGGGAAATTATATGGACACACATATACACAAAAGCATGCAAACATATGTACACACATACACACATATCCATACACATGCACTCATAAAAGTACAAAGACATGCACACACATGCATACAAAGATGCACACAAAAATACACAAGACTCGTGTACATTTTCACACTCTCACACACACACATACACACAAACATATACATACACTGAACAGAAAGGATTTCTTCCTCTCTATGACCATCAACATCTGCTAACAACAAACCTAATGGTAGCATAACTAACACTTTACTCTGAGATAACTATATTCACTATTTCTCATTTATTTCTACTCAGACCAAAAAAACAATAAGAAACATAAATATATACCACATAACCCGGAAAGAAAAAAAGAAATAGCTGTATGTATTCTGGCATGATCCTGCATTAAAAAAAAAAAAAACAAAAAAAAAAACTAATACATAAATGTTCACAACAGCAATTCATACAAGTCCCAAGTGGCAAATAAGCCAAGTGAATCTATAATTAAATATTATCTTCATATTATTATGCTAATAATCCTAATGAAATACTGGCTAATGATGTAACATGGGTAAACCTGAAATGATTAAGTTAATTGAATGAAGATAGTCATAAAACAACTTGTACTTTCTCAATAACATGAAATTTCCATAGAACAAAGAGACAAGAGACAGAAAGTAGAGTAAGAGCTGTGTGGTCTGGTAAATGAGAATCAACTGATAGTGAGTGGGATTTTTTTTCAGGACGTCAAAAGTGTCCTGAGTTTAATTACTATTAATATTATCATATCTATGACTATAACTGAAACAACTAAGTCACGTATTCTAACTGGATGGATGTTATGACATGTATTTAAGTATCAAAGCATACTTCATATTATCAAAACGCTATGTAGAGTGAAAAAAGAACCTTCTAAAATACACATCTTTCATGACTTTAATTTAAATGACATGGCCCAGTATAAACTGATCTCAAACCAAAAGCAGAATAGTGGCTGCCTGAGGGTGCTGTTAGGAGACATCCTTTTGAGCTAATCAAAAACTTCTAAAATTGGATTTTGAAGAAAACTATGTAGCTAACAAATACAAAATCAAAGAAAAAAAAACATTAAATACTACCATTTAAGGGAGTTTTATGGTATGTGAATTATCTCTCCATAATGCTATCACATAAAAAATAAAACAAAACACTCTCTAATGCATTGTTTTAAATAAAATATAAAGTTTCTAAAACAGACAAAGTTACAGCAATATAAATTATGTCTCTGAGCAAAACGTTTATGTCATTTTTTTAAACATAGCTTCACATGTCTCTATTTCTTCACAAGTTTAGTTGCTGTATCTTGGATGTGTCAGAAAAGCAGTTAATTTTTCATTATTTAAAAAAATAACATTTTCTTGGGAAAATCCATTTTTAATGTTATAACAATAGGTCAAAAAAATGATCCGGTTATTGCAAAGTCCCGTGACAACATATATTTTCTCCTTTGTATTTCAGTAGGATAGATTGTAAGATTCCCTCCAAGTTCTGGGTGAAGATGTTTATTTGCATAAATGATACTCAAAATGAACCTGTTATTAGGCACATTTAATTTTCTTTTCAGAAACCACCACAAATTTTGTAAGAAATTATTGATCTTGTTTCTCATCTTTATGCATTACTATATTTTCAGAACCAAGAAGGAATGATTTTTATGTCATGACTTCCTTTACTAAAATGATTTTTACATTATTTTTTGCAAATATTTAAAAGCTGTTATCAGTTTAATTTAATTAACTAATTAGTTAATCAGATTAATGTTTAAGACACTAAGACATTTTAAAAAAGAATGTGGGAAGAAAGTTATAGAGCTCTCTGGTTGTTTTTATCCTTGTTGGTAATTGTGTTCTCTTGACATGCAGGAGCCTGAAATAACAGTAAAGAATTAAGAGTGAGGTAGAAATCTACTGCAATGGAAACTCCCTGTAATCTATGAGATTGATCCTAGGGAAGACTCTTAGTAATGGGGATTAGGAACCTGAACCAGGCCAGGCTTCCAGTAGATGGACTGGCACACCAATCCAGCCACAAACCTTCAACCTACAAATTTGTCCTGTCTTCAAGATGTGCTTGGGTAAAGGTGGAACAGAACTTTTAGGAATCGCCAACCAATGACTGGTGGAACTTGAGACACATGCAAGGAGAGGGAATTCACACCTGACATTAGAGTGCCAGAAACCAGAGGCTGGACAGCCAGAGAATTAAAATAGAACCAAACATAACTGACAAAAAAAAAAAAAAGAAGACATTTTTCCTAATGATATGCTGCTACACTTGGAGACAGGAGCCTAGCATAATCATCATCAGAGAGACTTCATCCAGCAACTGATAGAAGTATAGGAACAGATGTAGAGACCCACAACCAAACAGTAGGCAGATCTGGGAAATGGTGAAGAAGACTGGGGGAAATGGAGTTGCAAGGATTTCAGGAGAACAAGGGTCACAGAGTCCACTAGCTAGAGCTCATAAGGCCTCACAAAGACCAAAGCAACAATCACTAGCCTGTATGGTTCTGAATTAGGTCCTCTGCATACATATTATGGTTGTGTAGCTTGATGTTATGGTGTGACTCCTACCCCTTGAGGCAGGGACTATCTCTGATTCATTTGTCTGCTTTGGAGATCCTTTTCTTCCAATTGGATTGCCTCATAAAGCCTTGGTATGAAGTATGTGTAGCACAAGTTCTGATTGGTCTTAATAATAAAATCCCAGAGTCAGATATCAGGGAGAAAGCTGAAAGATCAGAGAAGCAGAGCAGCCAACCATTTGAAAGACTTCTTACCTCTAGGAATCCTCAGACTGAAAGGGGAGAGCTGCTAACTCCACCCCCTCCCCTTATCACTTCCTCTCTCTCCCCAGCTATATCACTTCCTGCTTCCTCTTCCCGGGCACTGGAATTAAAGGTGTGTGCCTCCCACTTATGGGAATCAAAGATATAAGATTTCAAGTGCTGGGATTAAAGGTGTGTGCCACCACTGCCTGGCCTCTAGTGGCTGGCTCCGCACTCTGATTTCCAGGGAAGCTTTATTTGATAAAGCACACATAAAATAAAACCACAAGTATGAGCCAAGTTTTAGTGTAGGTGGTTGTGCTATGTTTGACTGATATCCCTATGAAGCTAACTTTTATATGAAGGGAAACAGATGAGGAGTATATCTTGGGGAGAAGAGGCTAGAAGAGGACTGAGAAGAGAGGAGAGAAGGAAAATTGTGTGGTTGGGATGTAATATGTATGAGGAGAATAAATAAAAGAAGATATAGATGATAGATAGATAGATAGATAGATAGATAGATAGATAGATAGATAGATAGATAGATAATAGATAGATGATAAATATATAGATAAATAGTTAGGTATTAGATGATAGATAGATAGATAGATAGATAGATAGATAGATAGATACATAGATAGATAGATAGATAGATAGATAGATAGATAGATAGATAGATAGAAAGTTAGATGATAGATGATAGATAGATAATATACAGACAGACAGAGAAAATAAATAAATATAGGAATTCAGGCCTGAGAGGGATATGCCTTCTCCTAACTCTGCCTGTATTGCAGCATTCTTCCTCTCCAGATAAAAAATTGTATTTTGTGGGAGAGGGAAACATGATCTGTATGAAAAATTCGTTTAAAGGGAGATGGAACAAAGTAGATTACAACAACAGAAGAAACTGCTGCAGTGTGGAAATCTCTTTCCTGACATGACTGTTTTCACATAATCTTTTAACTTCTCTTGGAGTCCTGTTTACTAAGTATACATTATATTTCCATATGATACATGAAAAACTTTATATAAGCAGAGCATATTTTTGTATACATATTTAAGAGAAGTGACATAGGTGGGTATTGCACCCAACATCTATCTTGTGGCTTTTAAAATTATTTCACTTTGCAAAAACTTTCAAATAATCAAAAATATTTGTTAAATCTAAAAATTAATGTTGCTGAAGAAATACTTCTCATTCATCTTGGAACCTTCCTTCCTTTTTAAGTTTTGAATGTGGCTCTGGTATAATTGTAATTAGACTATTATATCATACAAATATTTCATTAAAATGATGCAAGATGTGGTACACTAAGAAGAAAAATAAAAGTAATTACTGGCCGTTTGGAAAGTGTTCGTCCAGTATTGAATTATTATCAGTGTCTTTGTTGGTGTTAAGTGGAGAGAAGGCTCAGTGATTGATCAATTTCCTGTTCTACATTGGAGTTGTTATTATGCAGGTAAAGTTGGAAGAATACATTGCTGCGATTTCATAGATGCAGCTGCCCTGTCATATACAGAAGACACTACCTCACAGCATATGGCTTGATCATTCTGCTCTTAAAGCCATTCCTTACTCTCTTCTATGATGCTGCCTGAGCCTTAGGGGTAGACGTGGTGTAGTAGAATTGTCAACTAGGATTAGGCACTCCACGATCTGTAGTTCTCTGAATTTTCTGGATCTCTGTAGTAGTCCACACTTGTTACAATAAGAATATTCTTTGATGACTGACAAGAGTTGCAAAAATCTGTGGCTATAATTTTCCCACACTTTGAAAGCAAAACTCAAATGGTGAAAATGTCATACACTCTGGGCACAAAACTTGGAGGAATTGAGCTACAACCAACCTGAAAACCTTTTCCCTTAAGAGCAGCTTTAGTTAGCCTGTGAGGAGGGGACTGGACCTGCCTGGACTGAATCTACCAAGTTAAACTCAATCCTCAGGGGAGTCTTTGCCATGGAAGAGATGGGAATGGGGGTGGGATGGAGGGAAGACAAGGGGGTGGCGCCGGAAGGGGGAGAACAAGGGAATCCATGGTTGATATGTAAAATTAAATTAAATTATAAAATAAAATTAAAAAAAAAGAGTATATGAAGGTACCAAGAGAGAAAAGCAGTCATTAGTCTGACCCAGCTATAACCCCTACAAACAACAGCAAAGACCAGCGTGACAAGATATCTCCAATGGTGCAACAGGGGTACTTAAAGCAACAGTTGTCTAATTGGTCTTAAGATCATCTCCTTTGGAGTGAATTCATGCCTGGAACTACAAACCTATCTGTGACTGTTGAGGAAATAGAAGCAACAGAACATCCTACTCCCTTCACTTCCCAAAATTAATGCATACTGAACTACATTTTAAACTGATGGAACTTTGGTTGAAAAGAATTCAGTCTGTATCCAAAGCTCCAAGAAATGGACAGTAAATTTAATCATATTATTTGAGTGTATTTTAATGTGGCTATGGATCACTAAATCATCTTATACATAAATTTAATATATGTCTCTGATGGAATATAAATACAAATGGGGAAAGTAGTTGTCAAGCATGAGGTAATTGTGATGATGAAAAGAGGATAAAACAGCACTTCTGGGGCTAGAGACATAATTCACATAATTCAGCATCAAGGAGTACATACTACTCTTTCAGAGGACACAGTTCAATTCACAGAACCATGTCAGTGACTCACAAGCAATTGTTACCCTACTTCCAAGGGACCTGATATCCTCTTCTGGAATTCTTGAGCACCTGAATTCATATGCACTACCCACCAAACTAAGAAATTTGAAGTTAGACATGATTAAAAATATTAAAAATAATAGCTCTTGTGCATTGTAATCACTCATTTTATTTTAAAATTTTAGCACAGTTTTGTTAGTTAATACATATTAAAATTACTACACATAACTATAATTCTTTTTTTAAAAATTCTGTTTTATTCAATGAACTCAGCACATTTTGTTGGTATTAATTTTGCTTTAAGGAATCATGATAACATTTTTTGTTTTCAAATGTCAACATGTATTAGAAATGTTTGCATATGCCTTTTTTAAAAATAATTTCTTGACAGTTTCAGACACATCTCTTAACTAATGCCCTTAATCTTTCTTCTCTGCCTATTTCTAAATGTTTCTATGCCATGCTCATGTCATTTGGTTTAGTTTAGTTTTCAAAGCACCACCTCACATTTTCACTAAGCTATAGTGGAAATGAGTCAAGACTAGCCTACAACTGAGAGTCAGTCAATCTGCTTCAGCTCCTCTGTGCTAAGATCACAGGCAGAGTTACCATGCTCAGTTTGTACTTCTATTTTAATATAAAAATTTAAGAAATTATAATTGAAAATATAATTATATTTAGTTATAGTCCTCTTTTGTTACTTTAGACAAAAAAGAGGAAATGTGTGGATATATTATGTACTTTAATAAAATATTCCTGAAGATCAGAAAAAAAGACAAGCCACTAGATTAAACAGAGGCCAGGCAGTGGTGGCACACACCTTTAATTCTAGCACTCAGTACGCAGAGATCTATCTGGATTTCTGTAAGTTCAAAGTCATCCTGGACTACATGAAATTGACTCAGTTTAGAAGAGAAACAGAGCCAGGCAGTGGTGGCACACAACTTTAATACCAGCACTGCACAGCACACACACCTTTAATTCCAGGAAGTGATGGCTGGGTGGAGAAAGGTATATAAGGCATGAATAGACAGGAACTAAAGGCCTTTCAACTAGAGGCATATTTTGGTAGGAGTCTTTCTGCTGAGAACACAGAGGCAAACAGTGAGAGGATTTGGGGAGTTGGCGAGGTAAGACATAGCAGTGGCTTGTTCTGTTGTCTCTCTGATCTTCAGGTAAATTTTATTAGGGTACAGAGTATACCATCACATAAAAGTTTAGAAAATTATTCTTCCAACTCAAAAAAGACTTTTTTTTTCTGTTTTAAAGCTGAGAAGTTGATAGAAATTCATGAAATTTCCCCTAGGATTTTTATTGTGTTTTTCTTCCTTCAGATGACTTTCAAGCTGTCTGATGCTTTAACAAAGGTAAACAGGGCAAGAATTAATGATCATTATTTTTATGTCTTTTTACTTAAATATAAAATAACCAACCTAAGCTTTCTAAACTGTCACGATGCTTATCCAGTGTCTTTTTGCATAATCCAAATCATTTGATATGAGGAAAGCAAATTGAAATAGAATGTCCTCAATGAATCTAAGTTTTGAGGAAGATTTTGAAAGACTGGGGGTCTTGGAATGGATTTCAGTTTGCTAGCTGATGGAAGGTACATGACCAGAAAAGGAAAGGGATGGTTACTTATTTCTATTCTTGTTATATTGCTTCTAAACAGGTATATCTATTCTGCCTTAAACACCTGTAGAAATCAGGCCACCTTTCTGACCACCTATTGTCGTAGGAAGGTTTCTCTGGTCCCACCAGGCCCCCACAGTCCCTTGGCCCACTTATAAGATAATCACACAGAGGCTTATATTAATTATAACTGCTTGGCCATTAGCTCAGGCTTATTACTGACTTGTTCTTACACTTAAATTAATCCATAATTCTTATCTATGTTTAGACACATGGCTTGGTACCTTTTCTCAGTTCTGCCTTGCCATCTTGCTTCCTGTGTGTCTGGCCAGTGACTCCTGACTCTGCCCTTCCTCTTCCCAGCATTCTCCTTGTCTGCTTGCCCTTCCTACCTGGCTACTGGCCAATCAGCATTGTATTTATCAACCAATCAGGGCAACACATATTCCACAGCATACAGAAACACATCACACAGCAACCTATTTTCTGAGTTATCAATCAAAAATACTTGAATATCAATTACTTCCACAGAACACTGACTGTGTCCTTTTAAGTTCAACATTATTATATCTTAGATATTTAACTTGAAATCAAACACTATCGTGTGCATACTTGTTGTATGACTCACTTTGTGGCAATTAAGCTAAGTTTAGATTTCACATATGTATCCCTATTTTTCACCTCTCTATTACATTTTATGAACTACACAGGAATTAATTGTGGTATTGTATTCCCCCAAATATCATGCATGCTAATAAACTTATCTGGGGTCAGAGAGAGAACAGTCACAATATTAAACATAAAGGATAGGCAGTGGCGGCACACGCCTTTAATCCTAGCATTCCAGAGTCAGAAATCCATGTGTTCAAGGATACAGTCAGGCATGGTGACTCATCAAGCCTTTAATCTCAGAAAGCAAGCCTTTAATCCCAGGGAGTGGTGGTAGAAAGCAGAAAGGTATATAAGGCGTGAGGACCAGAAACTAGAAGCATTTGTCTGGTTAAGCTTTCAGGCTTCTAGCAGCAGTTCAGCTGAGATTCATTCTGGATGAGGACTCAGAGGCTTCCAGTCTGAGGAAACAGGACCAGCTGAGAAGTTGTCCAGGCTAGGTTAGCTGTGGCTTGTTCTGTCTCTCTGACCATTCAGCATTCACCCCAATAACTGGCCACAGGTTTGATTTTATTAATGAGACTCTTTAAGATTCCTGCTACAATTAATTACATATTTGGACTTCTTTTTGTTTTGTGGTTTTTTTTTTTGTTTTTTGTTTTTTGTCTCACAGAACATAAAATATGCAGAAGTGTATATTCACTATTTTTTAAAATGAAGGAAAACTGTTGGTATAAAGAATCATTTCTTTGGGAGTAAATGGTTGTTTTTTGTCATTGGTATTAGATGCAGATATTTTATTGGATAGGAATATATTCTAACTTCTAATGTTGTTCATTCTTTGGAAGTTTAAGTACAGATAGTAGGGCATGTGTGGAGAGTTATTGACTAGATCCGGGTATTATATATTACACAGCATCAATACAATATAGTGAACAGTACATACTTCAAAAACCAGAAAATTCTTAGCTGTATCTCTTGATTTTCTTTCTTTGGAAAGCTTTATTATGAATACATTTACCATTCTAGCATGGACATTCTGATTATATGTATACATGCCTATCAGAGTGCTTTATGATGGAGGAGGAAGATCATAGCTCTTGTATTAACATAGCTTTGTAGCCTAGAATTTACATTCATCACTGATAACTCAGATTGCAGTATTTTTTCACCCTTTACTTGCTTAAAGTAATACAGTTATTACCAGTAATTGATCCCTTGTACTTCAATCTGGGCACATATAACTTCATTTCACAAAACTAAGCAGTGGCAAAGCAACAGAAAAATCACATAAGCAAACAATTTTCACTTTCAAATATTTAGGCTTTCTTCTTTTCCCATTTTTGAATTAGTGCTTTTAGAGATTCATATGAACAATAAAAATTTATTGTGCATACCACTTGGGAACTTAGGAGGGAGGAGAGAGATCTGTGGACTTTAGTGGTTGGAGACCAGTTTCCTTCTGCTCTAAGTGTCTTTAAGATAAGCATTAAATTGCACAAGAAATTATTGAGTGATGATTATATGGGAGGTTTTTCCTGGGAAGGTGATGTCTCTACTCTCCTTCTTCCTCAGTCAAAACCTAAATTAAACTACTGCTCTATAACCATAAAAGGTACAATCACATACATTTATTAAGAAAGACAACTTGGATGACAGTCATAACAAAAGAATAAGTACCAGAATGACTTCCGAAGCCCCAATGCATTTTAAATAGGGAATCTAAAGGAATAAATGGCCATTGAAAGACCATGGGGAGAGAGGAGCACCTAGCCATAGTTTTCATTCTTTTACAGTTGATGAGATATTAATTCTTGTATCAGTGAAAACTAATAATATGAAGCATGTTCCATAGCCACAATTCTTATATGTAGTATTATTTCTTAAAATTTGTTAAAGACCGTGCTGTGCTAAATGTCCTTTCATGAGTAGTCATCCTTTGTATGAGGAGAAGGGATGTTTCTGGTTTCTCAAGGCCAAGCTCTGTCTGAACTTCAAGGACAGGGCTTGGATGTTACAATATAATACTTGCAGAAATGATACTTTATAATGAGCATCACCATAGAGTATTCTAAGTAATACATTGTCTTAAGTATTAGTGATTTATTGAATTCAGCCAAGATTTATGCCATCTAATCTAAAAATAAAAATTCTAATATGTTAAACACATACATATAACTAAAAATGAAACATCTTGAAAAGAAAATACTGAAGATTTCCTTTGAGAACATAAAATGCATTTAATCTTACAAAATATGTATATTTTGAAATGTCCCTAAATGACTGAAAGTACACTGAGGCCTCATGTCTATCAAAGGAAATATTGGCACAGAGAGATGATGAGCGAATGAGAGTCTCTTCTTGGAAGAAGTGACTGGTATGCTGCTTATATCTCAGCTGATGCCCACACCCATACACATATAGGTAACACTGGAAAAATTCGGGGGCTGTGTAGTGGGTAGCCATTCCAGCTTGGATCTGGAAGTTTCAACCCCCATTGAGACTCTGGCAACTGTCACGCCTATGAGGCGGGGCCAAGGGAGGTGTCTGGAGACCTGAGACCTGGATGGGGGCGTGCTCTCTCGGTTCCTGGACCCTAGATGGTGGAGGTTGACTGAGCAGAGCTCCAGAGAACACCGCTGGACTGCGATACACTTTCCCTAGACCCCTGCAATCTACCATTTCCTTCATTTGTAAGTCACCCACTAAATAAATCTTCCTTTTAATTACGTGGAGTGGCCTTAATAATTTCACCAATAGGGCTGATTAATAAAACTGAAACAGAAGAGGACAAAATATTTGGAGGGAGACAGACTTAAATGCACTGGGGTGAGTTGTGGGGAGGTCATGGCTCATGGATATGCTCAATATATATGGAATAATTGTATGAAAAATAGATGGCATTACCTTTTGCTGACAAGCATTTAATACCAAAACCATAGAAAGCAAAGAGAAACTTTACATAAAAACGCCAATAGTTAAATAAAGCAACTTCTAACAACATGGTCCCACATGTCCCTGAGGGGGGGGAAAACATTTTTTTTTTAATTTAATTAAGATTTCATTCAAAAGATGAGCTTCTGAAAGTCCAATACAAAGCTGCAAAAATGAAATGCAAAATTAATTTACTGAGAATATCAAGTGACTAACTTACATTTTAAAAAATAAACATTATTTTTACTTTAAGTAGATGTGTGTGTGTGTGTCACCTGAATACATATTCATATACCCTATGTGTACTAGGTGAAAACAGTGACCAGACAAGACTATTAGCCCCTCTGGAGCTAGTGTTACAGAAGGTTGGCACCCCATGGAGTTCCTAGAAATTGGTTGTGGGTCCTCTGGAAGAGCATCTAGTGCCCTTTACCACTGAACTCTATCTCCAGCCATGGGAATGGTTTCTTTAAAGGGGTAGACTGGCAGCATAGTTAGAGCTTTCAATTAAGGTAGCAAGGAAAGCAATTTTATCCTTAGATTCTGGCTGAATATCTGTTTTAGCTTCATTACAATTGCTTTCAGTTGAGCAAGCTAGAGCCATCCATTCTTTTCAGATCTGTCTTCATGTATACCCAATAGGAACTGAGAGGGTCTATGCAATTAAGTACAATGTAAAACAATAAAATAAATTTTAAACATATACATGAATCTCTGTTAAGTTTCTTTCTTGTATTCACATTTTCAGGTTTCTTTCAGACTCAGTATCAATCAGTATCTCCCTAGAGAAAAATAGGAGAGCCTGCAATTTTTAAAGCTGTGGTACTCAATCTTCTTACTCATTTTAGAAAGTCATGAGGAACCTGAGAAGGGCTTCTTGGCATGACTCTGAAGAGTCAGCTTTTCTGTGACCAAGCTTGAATTCCAGTATGGATTCATCCCTCTGAGTCACCTGTTGGTCTTGCCTTTATTTAACAATACTGACATCATTTTGTTCCATTCAGGTCTTGCTTAGGTTAATACCCAGCCATCATACAGAAAATTTAGTTTAGCAAATTAACAAATAAGATAATTGACTTAAATTTAAATCATGGAAAAGCAGCAAGAATTTTATTTCAATGTTGTGTATAAAATAATACACAGGAAATACCTGTGAATCTTAATTTCCTCTAATTTAAAATAGTTTGCATTTGCACATGTAGGGGGAAATTGTGATAAGAATTAAGACAAAGAATTTGTTCTAGAGGAACTACATATACTTAAATAATTACCATTTAAAATGAAAACAATATGGTTTCTTATATTTTAGAGAAAAATAGGACAGTTTCTAAACTATTTACCTGAATTTGTCAGTATTAACCCATACAGCATGAGGGCAATTATTAGGGTTCATATTATCCAAGTCTGTTGTTACTTATCTGCTAACTGTTCTTCACTGTTTTATGCAAGCTGACATCTTCCCATTTTCTATGTTATTTATCTGTATTAAATTCCTGCACATATTGTTTTTTAAGTTGTGGCTGTGTTTCTCCAGAATGCCTGTTCCTATAAACCTCTACTATTTTACAGATATGAAATCCTAATTTTGCTTGACCTAGTTCTATTAAAATCAAAAAATAATTAAAGTAGTGTCTATTTGATCCTGGGCTTTGTGTGATAGTCTGCAAATACAAAAAACACAGACTGTTTTCAACCCTCTGGGACATGGACTAAAGCATTGAAATAACTATTAGCTCTAATGATTATATTAATAACTAGTAGTTTTAGATGCTGTATAGAGGACAGAAACTCTATTTTTCTTAATTCTTTCAGCCGTGCTGCTAAGACTGTGTCAATAGCATACCTTTAAGAAAAAGAAAATAGTCATTATAAAGTTAATCAAATTTCTTAAATTACCACTTTAACAATACAGCTCTGAGAGAGGAATCTACATCATTGATTAAAGAGTTGTATATTACAGGGACAGTGCCTCAAACAAACTCATCACTATAATAATCATACTAAAATAACATATGTTATGTTTTATGTGCAGAACCCCTCTTTTGAGGAGAGGAGATATATCTGGTGACCTGTGATACAGAATTATTTCGTTAGCTCTTTCGTGAAACCTTGGGATGTTGTTGACACTGTGTAACATGTCCATGCTTGTTGGGACTTCTAAATTTTTTCTTAATGCCTATGAGGCTAATTTGAATATAACTGGTATTCATGTGCTTTAAAACACCTATTATATAGATAAAATATTAGTGCAGAGTCATATAGGGGTTTTTCATTTGCATCTATTTTTGCTCAGTTCTATTAATACTCTGCCATTACTGAAACATTGGTTTGGTGTTATCTTATTACAAAAAAAGCTTTAAAAAGATGTGTTATCTTACTATGTCTTTACATATCTTCTATTTTTCACTTCTTTCTATGAGAGCATGTGTCCTGATGATGACAAGATCCAAAGGAATAAAAAAAAGGCTTATTTCTCTTGAAATTTCTGGGTTATTCAGAGGATTTATTTCTCAATGTCAATAGTTTCTGTATTATGAGGTGGGGAGGAAATTCAGAGTTTTGCTTATTACTTGCCATTAATTAACATGAGTCTACACACTGATAGTAAATGCCAGACATGATTAAGTTCTACTTCGTTGTTATTAATAGAGAAGATTGCTCTAAATTAGTTCAGAGGAATTTCTTCCATTGTGAATACTACATGACGTTTCAGCTCAGACAAATATATCTGTCCTATTAATGGCTCATTGAATTCTCAGTCTTCCTTTGCCCAAGAGGTTGCTGATAAACCAAAAGAGCTTGTGGCCTCCTGTTGAAAGATTGTCCTGAAATGAGTTCCAAAACTTTGGTTTTGTGAATTTTTATGAAAACCATATGATTTTATTAGATGTGATCAACAAGTAGGCATCATCAGTGGAAAGAGGGTTAGATTCCTCATAGTATGGAGTAGAGACATTCCATCAACATCTTCAAAAAAACGTGCTTCAGTTTTTGTAAACATCAGATTGCATCATGAATTTTCAACAGCTTTACTGGCTTATTAAGAGCAACATTGTCCCAGTTCCAGGCTGGAGCAATGGCCACAAAAATGCTGTAGACTCCATTTTCAGAATGTTTTTAATCATATCTCTGATAATCAGGTCTAGGGAACTTGCATATAGCTCAATATTAGAAAATAGAGAAAGGAACTCATTGACTTCTTTTTATTAATGATTAATTAACCTAATAGTCTTAGACACTTGAAATTTCTGATATTTCACCAGTACCATGCTGCCAACTTATGATTTTATTTAAAATGATCTACATGTTCAACTTGTAAAGTCAAGTAAGTACACCAAGTAGTAAGGTATCCTGAAACATGAACACTGGCTATACATACAGGTTGCTCTTGCTAAAAGGACAGACCTCTGTCTGTATCTGGCTCTTGTGCCGTGTTGATCACACGGTAAATTTCCTGCTTAACCCTGTCTTAACCCTGTGTGTAAACATGGCAATTACTTTTGAAGTCTCTTTCTTGAAGCGGAAAATTCAATATTTATCTAAGATATCTTGTTCTACATGAAGTCAGAGTACATAAAAATAAAAGCAAATTATTTTCAAGCATTGAAAATCTTAGGATCAGGTCACTTGTGATTTGAACCAAGGTTTACATCTGACCTGGAGCAATAACCTCAATCCATGAACTAAATTGCCCTTTTTCACACTGATAATATCCTTGGAGCTGACAGGATCTCATAGAAACAGATATGAGATAATGATCGCAGTTTACAATTTAATCTGCACTGATTGACTGTAGAGATTCTCCTACCTCCTTGGTCCCTTCCTTATGTGACCCTGAAGCTCTTGTTAGCATCAACAGAAAACTGACTTAGGAAGAAGTCCATGTCTTTTACCTTGTGTAGTCATACTGAACAGATACCTTTCTTATTCCTTATGTATAAATAAGCTCAGTCTGTAGGACTCCCCAGAATCAAGATAAGGCTATCCAGTAACAGATATCTTAGAATTCTATTCAATATTGAGGTATTCAGTACTAAAATATAGAAATGATAGAACTTGTTTTCACTGAGCAAATATTGCTTTTTAAAACACTTTTCAGGTAATGTTTCTTTTCCTTCCTTTCATCCTGTTATGTAAAGAGCATCTTAATACAATGTCCCTGTCAGAAATTTTTCTTGACATTTAAGCATTGTGAAAAAAATTTCTTTTTTTTTAAGTAGGAAGTAAATTTCATGACTATTATCTGCTATTGCTTATTGTGAAAATGTAATTCACTCTATTTGAAAATGAGTCAAAGTTAATTGTCTGTAGGAGCATGGATCACCTTTCTAGTCTCTGTTAATTTAATGAAAATGAAAATATTAAGCAAATGGAAAGACAGAAAATCATCTGAGCTCAAATTATACATATATTCACGTTATGTACACATTCATTAGAAGCAAAGTAATTGTTTTTGCTATAAACATAAAACCACTTTTGTTCAATGAGGTAGTCATAGCAATGAACTCAAGTCTATATGCTTAAGCTTTGAGTCCAAGGAAAAGAAATCACATTTGGATAATTTTAATGAAAGTAGAAAATACACTCTTTGGATATTGAAGTTCTTTTTCTCTGATATACTGCTATGAAACACACCCCTTTGAAACCCTATGAACCGTCCATAAAATTCTATTTCACATGATGATTAGAAAACCTAAATCTATCAGGATTATCTTTGCATTAATCCAGATACTACATCCATAACTCACAGTAACTTGCTTACCTAAGAGTTTCTGAGAACAACTTTGCTGAATGAACAAATTAAAAAAAAAAAAAAAAGAATCTATCATACATTAAGGAAGGATATCAAATAACTACTAAGTCTAAGATTCAGACAGATACATCTAAAATAGTTTTAAAGGGTTTGAATTTCAGCACTGTAAAAGCTATCACATTGCAAAAAAAATATAAAAAGTCAAAGCTGGCCAGCTGGGCACTTAGAAGTTAATCCCCATCTGATTCCCTATCATCTGCATTTAACATTGTTGTTTGTAGGTATCAGTGTAAGAAGCTGCATCTCCATATGTCGATACTTCTCTAACTGATTCCATGCTCTTCTTTCTTGCCAAGCTTTGTCTTGCATAATGTCTGATAATTTAATGATAAAATCTGCCAGCTTTTCATCGATCAGTGTTTATTTTATTTTATTTTATTTTTTTATCAATTCAACTGTCTAGTTGATGTACATTAGACTTTAAAATCTTTTGTGAAACTGAATCTGTGTATTAATGGAGAGGTTAGAACTGAGAATTAAGCTAAAGGCTTGAGGGTCTCATCACAAGGAATCTGTTGACAGTGCATGCTCCTTTAAAGATAGGACTTAAGAGGTAGGCAGTGGTGCCATGTGTTGTTTATCCAAGCACTTGGGAGGCAAAGGCAGGTGGATCTCTGAGTTTGAAACAAACCTGGTCTACAGAGTGAATTCCAGGACAGCCAGGGCTACACAGAGAAACTCCTTTTCTAAACAAACCTAGGGCATATTATTAGAGATCATCGTTTAAGCAACATTGAATCGTGTCAGAAACTCAATGTACTGTGTTCGTATTAGAAAGTAAAAATAACACTCAACAACCACACTCATGGCAATGAATCATTCTAGATAATAATATTTATATATGTCCATTTTCAATTATTTCTTATAAATTACCCACATTATATTTTAAAGGACTTTTAAATTTTATTTTTGAGGTCATGATTAGTTATATCATTTCCCCCTTCTTTTTTCTCCCTATTATAATAAATACTCTATTATAACCCTAATTCTCTTTCAAATCTATGGACTATTTTTTTTTATTTATTGTTGCTACAGGAGTTGAACAAGGACAGCTACATTATATTTTGATAGAATTTATGAAAATAATTTCTGCATCTAAATTGCAGTGTGTGATTAGTTGGCTGTTTCCAAATATTGTAGGCATAAAGACTTAGCAAGTGCCTTATATACTTATTCTGATGACTATAAAGATCACTCTAGAAAACACATGGGGTTGAGATTTAAAAAAAATTATTTATGTTTATTTGTATGGACTTATTGCCTGCATGTATTGCCTTTAGGGGCCAGAAGAAGATCTCAGATCCTCTAGGACTCCGGTTCAAAGAATTATGAACTCTCTCTTGGATGCTGAGAATTGAACCTGGGTCATATGAAAGAACACCCAGTTTTCAGAAATCCTGAGCCATCTCTCCAGGGGCCAGTTAAAGAGATTTTTAAAAATATTTTTAAATATTATTTTAATGTGTGTTTTTGAATTTTATGAAATATTCTCAATATATCCACCCTAGTGAAATAAACATTTTTAAAATTCAGGATGATACAGTGTTAAAGAGACTTTTTGTGTCTCTATCTTGAATTTACATTTAGTCATTCTGGCATATTTTTGAAGAAGTTACTTAATCTCTGCATACCTTATAAAGTAGAGCAAACATTAAATTTCTGAAATAATTACTGTGAGTGCTAATTCTTGAGGGCACATTAAATGAATTTTAACCTAGACAGTACATTCTCTAAATAAAATCATTTAATTATAAATGGGCAATCAGGGACCCACTTGGTAACTTATGACTATTTGATGATGATGATGTTGCTGTTGATAAATTTGACTTCATTTTGGGTCAAATTAGTATCATCAAAGTATTTGTATAATGGATATACAGAACAATATTTAAAGAGGGAACAAAATTAAAATGTTCTCTGCACAATTTCAATGGATTTAAAGGAAGGAAAATAATGAAGTAGACAGAAATAATTAAAAGCACTTAAAGCTGACTTAAGAAGTGATATCATGACTTAATCATTTTTTAATAACAATGGTACATAGTGAATGCCAGGGAATGTCAGGGACTACTTCTAAAAGCTGACAAATGAGGGTACCCAAGAAACAAAAGAGTAGGTACATGGTGTTAGAATGGTTGAGAGTTACACGAATTAAGATTCTAAAAGAGGATAGAACAATCCAGAAGCCAAGAAGACCCCCTCTGCTAAAGCATGCCTTTACCACCTGGAAATCAAAGTAGAAAATGAATGACAAGGGAATAGGAATTACCTAAAACAGCCTGGTAGAATTGTAGACATTTTATAATTGTTCTTAGGAGAGCAAGATAACATTGTATGATTTAAGTAAGGACATACTGGTGACTCTTGCCATTTAGGAACATCTATGTAAAGGAAGTTTAGTGTACCTAACAACTACAGTTAATGGTAGTAATTATCAGTAGGTGGAGTTGTCAAGGTAATAAAAAAGTCTTATTCAGACAAATTGATTCAAAGACAAATTTAAATTAATCTTATAAACTTTAATTTTGCTAACACTAGTATTGACAATTCTTATGAATTTGTTTAAATAACTGTATTTAAATGTATATTGTGAGGTTTGGGGTTTAATTTTTTTTTTATGTTCGAGATTTCAATTTTATTATAAAGTTTTATCCTTCCCTTTCTTCGCTACAAACCCTCCATGTAACTAACTATCCACCCTCAAACTCACTCCCCTTCAATTCATGGCAGACTTTTATTTTTCATATTATTGCATGCCTATACATATTTGTACATATATGTATATTCCTAATTGAAAACTTTTAAGTTCATATAATGTTATTTGTAGGTATTTTTTTCTGTTTTCAAGGCTGACCATTTGGCACTGAAATTAAGATTCACTCAACAACAGAGAGAGACCTCTCTGGTATTGGATTAATTAATTTCACTAGATATTCAGTAAAATCATGGTTATTGGGGGAGAATCCATAACTATTAATTTATTTAAACCAGAAAAATACCAAATAATCAATAAACATTTGTCATGATATCCATGGGCATACGTCATTCTCACCCCTATTAAGAAATCTTCTTTTTGCAGCAGACAAAGGCCAATATAGAATGCCACAATCAGCCAAAACACAATATTGCAAGTCTTTTCTTTTTGGTTGTTGTTCTATTTTTTATTTGTTTATTTGCTTGGTGTGTGTGTGTGTGTGTGTGTGTGTGTGTGTGTGTGTGTGTGTGTAAGGACACATCATGGGAGAAGTGAAGGCAAATCTGTTTGTGAGCTTGAAATATTCTTAGGTTGGAGTTCACCTCATGTTAAACAGTTTTCTGTTGTAATAACATTTTCCATTAAGCTTGATATAGCCTTCTCTAACCTTTGTGTTTACAGCCATACATATTTCTAGATTTAGGTGACCTTGAACAGTCAAATGGTGCATTTCAAAGTCTTTCAGTGTCCACGAAGATATTGTTGACAAAAAGGCTTAGCTTAGAAATACTCCTGTAGATAATGTTTGCCCACAATGACCACTAAAATGTGAAAAAACAACCAGCTGCCCACATCCCTTAGAGGTTCCAAGATTGTCTGGCCTGTAAGTGTAGATGAGGCTAAAAGCCAGACAGGTGCCAAACCAAAATTGAGACGGATGCAGCTGTAGTGTTGCCAGGTTCCTTTGTGGCTGGACAGCTTGTCATAGCCTTCCGTCTGCAGCAGGCAATAACAGGGAAAACAGGAAGACAAGAAAGTACAAGAGTTTTTTGATGTCCAGAGATGAACATATCCGGAAGATATGCCTATAGTTATTGATTTGTAATCTTGAGCAGGACAACAAAGTCATTGGGTGTTTTGTAATGCTACTCAATGAGAAAGCACATTCAGCTCATGGACTTAACTTCCATAAAACTGAATATCAAAGAGAAGCCTTTCTAATACAGTGTTCAGAGGGCTACAGACACTGACTCCTTCTGTAGGTTGCCTTTAAACTTTATACTGTTATTCCCTTGGAGGATTTAAAGATTTCCCCTCTTCTTCTTTTTTTTTTCATTTTTTTTCCAGAGCTGAGGATTGAACCCAGGGCCTTGCACTTGCACTCATTTACCACTGAGCTAAATCCCCAACCCCAATAACCCTGGACTTTTGAATTATAACCTGTTTTTGTTGTTGTTGTTGTTGTTGTTTTGGTTTTTCAAGACAGGGTTTTTCTGTGTAGCTTTGGAGACTGTCCTGGAACTCACTCTCTAGCCCAGTCCTGCCTCAAACTCACAGAGATCTGCCTGCCTCTGCCTCCCAAGTGCTAGGATTAAAGGCGTGAGCCTCCACTGATTCCCCTCTTCTTAATAAAGAAAAAAAAAAGCCGGGCGTTGGTGGCGCACGCCTTTAATCCCAGCACTCGGGAGGCAGAGACAGGCGGATCTCTGTGAGTTCGAGGCCAGCCTGGGCTACCAAGTGAGCTCCAGGAAAGGCGCAAAGCTGCACAGAGAAACCCTGTCTCGAAAAACCAAAAAAAAAAAAAAAAAAAAAAAAAGAAAAAAAAGTCTGTATTTGTTATTATAATGAAGAGAAAATTTCAGACCCTTATTTTCTGAATTAATTTGAAATGGTTGGACTAGCTACATAAAAACTTTAGAAATGCCTTCCCTTTGGAACTAAAGCAGCAAATAAAGAAAAAAAAGAAGAATGTTTTAGGAGAATGTGATAAACAAAAGAAGTGTTATTCAGACATAATGTACACATTGGAAGTAAACAATCTGTTCACATTATCACAATATCACACAACTAATAGTTTTATTTAATCATTTAGAGTTACTAAGTTATTAAATCATTCATGAAAGTCTTTGAAAGAATCATCATAAACAAATCATCACTTTCAAAATTTTCTAAGGAAATAGATTCAGAAAGAGAATATAAACCCTGAGTACACAGATTCAGATGTAAAGTCTGGAATTCAACAGGTGGCATTTCTGTGGAAAATGAACCCAACAATGACTGAGAATATATTCTTATCAGACACTATGTTATTTGAACAATAGGTAGATGATATATAGCTACTTATATGTTACGCTGATTTTGCTTTTGAAGGAAGACATATGTTATTTTTATTCTACATTAAATGTCATTGAAAAATAAATTTAAGAAAATACACCGAAATCAAGAAAGTAGCATTGAAACCAATGTCATGTGAATATCCCCTTAAGTACAATGCTTATGTAAAGAAGCAAGGGTTTCTGGAAGAAAGCTTGGTATAGTAGAACATTGAAATATTTTTGTATAAAATCTTACATCTAGAAAATAATAGAGCTCAGGAAGTCAATGAAAATAGATTATATCAGGAAAGTAAGTACAGGATGAGTAGAAATGAGATAAAAGCTTTTAGGCTAGAGTGTAACAATTCTTTATCGTCAAGGAATGGGGTCTGGATTTCCTCTTCTGACCATTACAGCATTGAAGATTTATATAACTTACATACACTTTCCTTTGGTGTAGTTACAGAGTGAAAAAAAGCACAGATTTTTTTTTCAGGTAAAAAAGGAAGCAGTAACTGGACACTGTCTGAACAGAGCCTTCGTTAGGATGCCCTTGGCAAGGAATGACAGGGCAGAGAGTTTACTTTTCACAGATGTAAAGAAGATCCCAAAAGACAAGTAAGCCAGAGATTGAAAACAAGAGTACAGAAAAACAGTAACAAGAATGCATGCCCACTTATAACCAAAGCAGGGACTTCATGTTGAAATATCCTAAGAGTATTATTTTGCAGAATTAGAAGATGGGTGAAGAAACAAATTTGACATGGAGAGGGCAAGTCATGGTACATAACAACAATGTGTTTCTGACCTTAACCAACTTTTTGACTAAGGTTGTCTAGATTGTACAAGAAAATTCAAGAATTTATTATACTTAACTTACTGAACATCCTTGGTAGTATTGCTCAATTAGAAGAACAATACATTCAGAGGGGTAAATTTATTGAGAGGAAAATTTCTAGACACAGGAAACCACAAGGGGGAGATTGTTACTGAACATGTCTCATGTGCTTCATCTGAATTTGCATGGATTTAATATATCAATCTTCTTTGTAAACTTTGTAAAAAGTGGTACACTTTTTCCTATTTTTGTTTTATTGAAAATAGATTTTTTTTCCCAGAGCTGAGGACCCAACCCAGGGCATTGCACTTGCTAGGCAAGCGCTGTACCACTGAGCTAAATCCCCAACATGAAAATCTATTTTTAATATAGTATCTTTTGTTTACAGCTTCCCCCTCCCCAATGCTTTGAAGATCCTCCCCATTACTCCTTTCATCCAAATCCACGGTAATTCAAACCACTTCTGTCTCCCATCAGAAAGCAGGCATCTAAAGGATAAGAATAAACTAAAATAAAGCAAAGCAAACCAGAATAGGACCAAACAAACAAGCATAAGATAAATAGCCTGAGAAAAAGCACAAGAAACACATATAAACACAGAGACACACACAATTGTACACACAGGAATCTCACAAAACACAGAACCACAAGCCATAATATGTAAGCAAAAAGAACTGTATGGTTAAAAATAATGCCCTTTAGAGGTTCCTTGTCTCAAAAATTATACATTTCATCAAAAAGTATCTATTAAGTAATTTTTCAGATCAAATACTTTGCCAAGCTGAAAATAAATTTAACATTTGATAGTAGTTTTATCAGTATTCTGTTTTCCTACATTTCAAATAAGCACAATATTAACAGTGTGTATACAGAAACAAGACATTCGATTTGAGACTTTTGGTTTCTCCTTACTCCCAGGTAAAAATAAATGAATTATCATCACTTTCTTTACCAATCATGATTATATTTAAATTATATAACATACATCCGTGTGTGATGATTCTCCTGCAGGCTTTACAGCAGGCAGGGGAAGAAACAATCTATGAAAATCCAAGAATGAAATAAGCTCACTCCAATTTTATTCTAATCGGTGCTGGGCCAAGCCTTCTCGAGTCTGACCCAGATCATTTTACCTCAGTCGTATTTATGCATAGCATATTTTTGAAAATAAAATTATTCAGATAACAATTAGCTCAGTCCCAAGTGCACAACAATTTAAGACATGTTTATATTGAGATTTCTTAGAAAGTTCATCTGGCTTCTTTCATAAGAATGGGTACTGTTGACTCAGAGATAGTGCCCAAGATTTAGGGTCCAGGGAGCTGGACTGAGGTAAATATAAGGCCTATGAATATTGGGATCCGTCTGATTCTAACATAACATAGAAGTCACTTAGGCTGTTGTAAACCACAAGTGATCTCACCCATAAGAGTTGGTTTTATAGTCTAAGGAAAAATGTTCAAGATTTAGGGAAAAAGATCATGGATAAGTAAAAACATAAATTCTGGAGAATGAGGGGAGAGCCTGTCACATCAGACAACAAAGGATCTCCGGGTTTAAACTACATCATTCCTGGTATTCCAAAAAGAGCAGTTTCAAACCTCATTCCTTTGAAGAGGTGAGCTGTGTGTTTAACTCCCCTGACTTCTCCAGCACTTCACTGTGTGCACAAGGCTCTTTGCTCTCTACAATCAGGTTGCAAATATTGAGACTATTTTAGAGACATTTATCTTCATATGATGAGAATATTACTTTTAATATTTCTTTATTTGGCGAGAATGCATAGCATATACATTATGAATATTACAATCCACTTTTTAGAGCATCATAACAGAGCTCATAAAATATAGGCATTTGCCTGACTACTATTTAAACTTGATGTGTAATCTCTTTTCTATATTAGTGTGTGTGTGTGTGTGTGTGTGTGTGTGTGTGTGTGTGTGTGTGTGTGTATGAGAGAGAGAGAGAGAGAGGATATTGTTTGGGGAAATCATATTCATTTTAATGTTCTGTTGTCCTTTGTATAAAAAGGAAAATGACAACCTTCTTAACAGTGTTTTCCAGGCTCAGCTTAAGATCAAATGCATGGTTTTCAAAGAAAGGGTAAAATTACTCTGAATGTGGGAATCCCCACCCCCATTATCCCTTTCCTTTTCCACTCTGCAGTACACTGCTCTCATCTTCTCTTTACTTTGCATTTCAAAAAACAGCATCCACACACGCAAAGAAACAGGCAGCAACCAGACTAATGCCATTATGTTGCCTTTTGAGACATCCAGGCAATTGCTACTCCCTCAACTACATCATCACTTTCCCTCCCAGGGCTGCTTCAGGTCTGCTATGTATTGAATTCTTCAAAAAAGCAATTATGATATGATAAGCACACTGGTTCACTAAAGTGTTAGTTTGTAAAATGCAGCACTTATCCCTTTGAGTTTGTATATGGGGAGCTATGGATATTTTTTTCCAGTTTTCATGTAGTTTAAATGGTCAGAGAGAATTTATATCACCAATTGCTCATTTGAAGCCATTTTCTTTTCCAGAACTTAAAGTCTTTAAGTAAATTAAAGAGTTTTCAAATCACACGGTATGCAGAACTGTGATTTCCACAGTGTGTTTTGAGGGTGTCTCTTCTGAGTGAACATTTCAGTTTGTCTCTGGGGAACACACATTGCAAAACCTTTAAAGTGATATATATATGTGTGTGTGTGTGTGTGTGTGTGTGTGTGTGTGTGTGTGTGTATTCCTTTTCTTGTGTTTGAGAGAATATGGTTGTGCAGCAGGAAAAGAAGCCCTTCAGTCAGATAGGAAGGCACAACATGCATCGCTGTAAGACTCTGAAAATTAAACCAGGAGCTATTTCCCCCTGCTCTCTGTTTTACATCCATGTGGGAGAGTCTACAAGAGTTCATGTGGACAGTTAGTGGGGGTCAAGCGCAGCCAGCAAACTCTGCTGTTGGCAAGCGCTCAGCATAACAGATGTTCCTTTGTGCAGGGATGAGAAAACAGCAAAAAAGTCAACATGAGGTCTATAAAAATTCTGCACCATAAGGAACAGTAGAGTATTACCCTGAAAAAGGATTTGAAGGAAGACTTCTCAAAACTACTTTCTAAACTAACAGAAAACCATTTATCATGCACATAAGAAGATAGACTTGGCCACTTGTTTAATAACAACTGTTGACAGTTATGTAAAAATACATAATGACAAATGAATATTTGTTATTTAACCCACAACTTAATAATTCTCTTTGTCCCTTCTTCCACCATGCCCTTCCCTTACCAGTCTGCTTTTTAAAGTAAGCTACTAATAGGCAATGTTTAAAACGAGTTTCATATGTTTTATTTAACATATGCTTGAGCTTTGGGTCAGTTTTTATTATGTCATCAATGATATGACTCTGAATTAATCCTCTATAATCTTGGCACGAGGCTCCCATGATTAGTATGTTTATTTTAAGTATTACTGCTCATCCTATTGTGAACTCCATTGACCTATTTTTGTGATTCTGATTTGTGTATTCTAGCAAAACTGATTTACTTTCTGTTATTTCATGTTTGATTATATTTTACATATATTAAAAAGTCTTGAACTACTCCAAAGTTAAAAAGATGTTCTCTTTTATCTTATTTTAAAAGTTCTATTAATTTACTTTTCATGTTCATTGAAAATATGATTTATTTTGAAATTATAGTTTTGTAGATTAGATATAATTATCCAATTATCCAAACATTCACATACTTTATTCAAAAGATTTTGCAAATGATTTCTTTATTGCCAGTCTAATAAATAATTTAGTAAAATATAAGTTACTTTTTTGGTGGATCTCTATTTTGTACTGAGTAAAATGCATCATATTAATTTTGGTATGAATATGAAGTAGATTAATTCTCACTACAACATAATAAATTTGTGTTTATTATTTACATCTTACTTATAAAAGCTGAATGACTGAGATGGAAATTAACTTTCCAAAAGTTTCATTGTTTAGCTAATACCAAATCTAATAATACAAGTTCTGGTAAATATACTAAATAAATAATAAACAAGCTGGCATGTAAGTTGAAATGAAAGAGGAATACATTAGAGAAATGACTGCATGGAAAGCAAAACTCAGTGCTACAAGTCTTTTCTATAAGATGAGCTATGAAATATGGAATTACAGAGACTACTAGTCAAACTACTGGAAATGCATGAACTGTGGACCCATAGCTGAGGAGCCCCCATGGACTGGACTAGGCCCTCTGGATAAGAGAAACAGTTGTTTAGCTTGAACTGTTTAAGGGGTCCCCAAGCAGTGGGACCAGGACCTGTCCCTAGTGCATAAGCTGGCTTTTTGAAATCTAGTGCCTATGGTAAGACACTTTGTGCAGCCTTGGTACAGGAAGGAAGGACTTGGACTTGCCTCAACTGAATGTACCATGCTCTGCTGACTCCCCATGGGAGACCTGGCTTTGGAGGAGGTGGGAATGGGGGGGGGTGTTGGGGGGAAAGCTGGGGGATGGGAGGAGGGAGGACAGGGGGAATCTATGGTTGATATGTAAAATGAACAGAAAAATCTCTTAATAAAAAATTTATTTAAAGAAAACAAATATAGAATTAACAGAGAAGAACATTCAGAATTATTTTCACTTTTCAGAATCCCTGTTATTTTTCCATGTCAAAGAATACTTTATCCTCAACTTTGAATCTGAGTTTTAAGTCCATGTACCCTTTACATGGGGAAAAATCAATCTCTAGTCCTTGACAAAAATCAAATAAGATATCGAGAATTGACTGTTGGTTTTAGAATTTCAGTTTTAATGGATAAATGGTGAAAGAAATGCAGTTTCCAATTTATAGCAGTTCATGAAAAGTGAGAAAATGCAGGAATTTAAGTCTGCCATCGCCACAGAGTTTGGACTGGGAAAAAATGTGAAAAAGTAGATTTTGTTACTCCTTGTGTTTGCTCCTCAGCATCTGGAGAGGAAATGCACTAATATAGAAAAGCGCCAAACTACTGGAGATTCTCCTGTCTGCAAATTCTACTCAGCTACTTTATATAAATTATACAATCTGGGAAATGCAGAAACAAATGAAGCCATAGGTCACTTTAATTTGGTACATTTAAAAGAGACAAACTTTAATGAGGAAAAGAAAACAAAAATTAGTTTCTGAATTATTTAAAAATATCACAGGAGATGAAAAGTGCTTAGTAGCTTCCCATATGCAGATAATGCATCATGATCAATAAATAAATGCTAACCTTACCTTAAGAGCAGATATAAGGATGCATTATTAAAGAGGAATCAAATTGTTTGGCTTCATTATTTCTGCAAATTTAATGGTATGTACATGGTTTAGAAGCTATCCATAAATTTTAATATAGCCCATTTTAATTGGGCCAAAGATGATCAAAAATAAATTTTATATGTAGTCATCCTGCACAGATTTTACTAGTTATAATCAAGAAAGTTGCTCTTCTCTCGCATGCTAGAAGCCACATCGAGCTTTGATGCCACACAAATATCGACTTCCTGAAACTTCACATAGAAAGGAAAACCTTTCCATGGATCTAAGTCATGTAATATTAAAGAAAGAGCTTGCTCCATGAACCCCTATATTTATTTTTAAAAGATTAACTAATTTTGGAACATTTCAGTTCAGAATGACTGCTATATTTACCATTTAAATATCCACTCTGAGAGTAAAGAAATTGAACATGGACTGTGTTTATATTCATATTTACTATGCTTTTCTTTAGAAGCAATTAGATGTTGTATAAAAGCCCCATATAATGCCATTCTCCCTTTATTCTGAAAATAGCTGCAGTTCTAAAGTTCAACATTTGTGTGAATGCTTCTTTAGTGTTTGTTCTTATATGTGGATTCCTAAGAGCACATTGGACTGTTTTGCACAATGATCTTTCTTTCTTTTTTCATCATTTCTTAGTTTTAGTAATGTTGATATATATTGTGGAGATTTAGTTTAGAAATAAAAGTTTAACATTTAAATGATGTATCATTAAATGATGTATAATAAAATGATGACATATAACTGACCATTTAAATTACTTTGTTTCTTTGTTTCTCAACTTAAATCAAAGGGTGCCCTTCAATCATGTAGTTTGCAATATATAAAAATGCCACGAGCATAAAACAATAATCAAAATTGTTTGAAAAGTTCTAGTTATTTATCCATTAGTCATAAATATATAGTATGTAATTTATTGCATATTCATTGTTCTATTTAATGGCAAAGGTACTATATTTTCAGCGTTTTACATTAAAAATATAAAAAAGTAAAACATGGTTTGTATTTTTTTCTGATTTCAGGTGTGATTTGGTATCTTTTCAAAACTTTTTGGACCACTTTTATTTTCTTTAACTTTTACTGATTTTGTTGTTTAACATTTCATACATGTACAAAGTTTATTCTGATTACTGTTATTCTCCCACCTTGTAGTCTCCTCTACAGTGCTAGGACATGGGAAACTTCCTTTTGAGTTGTTGGTCAGGAGAGTCTGAGATAATGCCAGAACAATACAGGCTATTGATGTTGCATCACTTGCTGTATGGAACTAAAAGCTAAGCCTCCACTGTTGAAGATACTCTAATCTTCAGACATAGGAACTGAGGGAAGGAATCTGGAACTGACCTGGAAGTTTCCTCTTAGGGACAAGCCGTCATAGTATCAAAAGTTGGTAGTCAAGCTTCCAAAGAAAATAATAAGAAAAAAAAAATTAGTAAGCCTATTCAGCTATAAAGCTCTTGTGGGGAATATTATTATGTCATTAAACACATCATGCCATTGAATATGTTAGTGACAATATATCAGAATTCATTGTCTACAAGAATATGGAAAAGTAGACAATATCAAATTATTACTACATTAAAATATAACATTGCCTTGAGCTAAAATGACATTGTTAAAATTTAAAGCCTGCTACAAATAGATATGAGATATTTGCATTTCAACAAACCAATAAAACCTGCTATCCAGAATATTTGACAATAATATAGAGAGTTTAAAGAGTTTAGATTGAAGTTTAATATCAACCTGAAGTACATAAAAAGCCCTGGTATATGTGTCTGTGAGGTGATGTTCCCCCATTAAGAGCAGTGCAGCCAGGTAGGATATTGCTGCCTTATATTAATTGTAACACCACAAGGGAACATTTAATTTTTCCTAAGTAACAAAAATTTATTAGGCCAGTGAAATGTTCAACATTAAAGACACATGACACCAAGACTGAGGACCTGACTTCAGTCCCTGGAACTCACATGGTGGAAGGACAGAAACAATTCTCATTAGATATCTGTTGACTATCACCCATGGAATGAATATTTCCACATGCCCAGAAGTGTACAACAATAGATATATAAATGCAAAAAAGATTTTTTCTGATTTCTTTTGTGTTTTGCTTGCTATTTGTTGCTGTTTTAGAAGAAAACATTGATTGTAGCATACAGTTCCAGAGGGATGGAATCCATAATGGTGGAGAAGGCGTGGCAGGATGAACAGGAAGCAGAAAGATCACATTTTAATACATACAGGAAACAGAGAAGCAAAGAATGAGCAAATAGATAGTGGGGAGAGGTTATAAACCTTTAAAGCTTACCCATACTGGCATACCTTTTCCAGCAAGGCTGTCTTCTGAAAGTCCCATAACCTCCCAAAAAGTGCCACCACCTGAGAACCATACATACACATACATGAGGCTATGAGAGGCATTTTTCATTCAAACTACTCATTTCATCCCTGGTCCTTACAGGATCAAAGCCATTTTATGATTCAAAATGAAGTTAATCCAACTTCACGTTTTCCTAGTCTTTAACGTTCCCAACACAGTTCAAAAGTCCATTGTCTCTTCTGTGGCTCAAGGCAATTCTTAAACTGTTATCCTACAATAAATCCCAAGACAAATTATGACATAATTTCAACATGAAATGACATATAAGATACATCCCCATAAAATAAGGGAGGAATGGGGCTAGAGCAAGGGAAATTTTGTCAAAACAAGACTGAAACTCAACAGAGCCAAGACAAAACCTCTAGCTGTGTGTCTGGTGGCTTGATTCACTGTCAAAAGTCTTAGGTTTGCTTCCTATGACAGACACTCTTCTCTCTTGGGCTGGGTCTACTTCTTCTATGCAGCTCTCCTTGGCAGATTTGTCTCGGCTTTATCATTTTCAATATCTTGGGCTCTTCACCACGACCAAAGCATTACCTTGAAAGTTAGCTTCATGGAATTACCTCTTAGGGCCTAATTCCAAGGATGCCAACCTTGACATACATTGCCTGCCCTCAGCGTTTTTTTCTGAAATTATCAATGAAAAGTCCATGACCCTCTTAAACCTGAATCTTTTCTGACTCCAATGTCAGTACAACATGGATATGGATGACATTTCGAAGCTCTGGACACAAACAAAAATACAAACAAAAACTGGTAACCATGTGTGGCCTTAAAAAAATACTATTAATGTGTTTCATTTCTAGTAATTCCAAAAAAGAAGGTAGAAAGTGACTGTTTCTTTGCAACATAATTTCTTTATTGATTCTTTGGCAATTTCACATAGTGTACCCCAATTACACTGATTTCCCAATACCCCGTATTCACTCTTCATCCTTGCAGCACCTCCCCAAAAGAAAATTAAAAAAAAAAAAAAAAAACAGAACAAGGAACAAACAAACATTTTCATTCCTCCTTCTTTCCTGACTCTCCAACATCTCTTCATTCTTCTTAGTGGCACTGGTAGCCTCAATGTGTCATACAATATAGCCTTTTTGAACAATCAGCGTTACTTGCAAATGTTCATTCAAATGAATCACTGGTCTGGTTCAAGGCTTCTGGTTTCTGGTACACCATCATCACTGGATGCTCACCTTCATGCTCTCCAGCAGGTCATAGATTGGGTATATATGTCAGGGTGGGCCAACCCAAGTCCCTGGATGTGGGCCTGAGTGTTAGCTGAGCAGAGCTGTGCCTAGATGTCACCATTGCCCCAGGAGATAGCACAGGATTGCCCTAGCGGCAACATGATCCTTGGACACCAACATGGCCCAGGTGGCAGCACAGACCTTTGATTGTAATAGGAGCCATGGACATCAACACAGACTCTACCTGCATTAGGGCCACGGAACCAGACATGGCCCTAAGCTACAACTATGGTCCAGATGTCACCATGACACTGGGTAGCAGCCAAGACATTCAGATATGTATGACCCTGGTTGCAGCATGGCCCTTGGATACCAACATGGTGTCAGGTGACTGACCAGACCCTGGGCATCCACATGGCCTTTGGTGGCAACAAGAGCCTCCAACATCAACACAGACTCTGACTGCTTATAGGATCACAGACCCAGATATGGTCCACAGTAGAAAGTGACTTAAAAAAAATAAAACATTGCTCTTAGCAGAATTTATCTATAGAATATTTAAGATGGTTAGTAAATATTTATAAAATACCTATATAGAATCACATCATCTATACTCTTTTTAGAAGGCAAATTGAGCACTGTATATTTTCCTCATGTTGAAATGCTAATATTTATGTTCCCTCTTTATGTATTTCTATGTATGTTGAAAAAATTTTTAAAACAAATTTTGTCAGAATGTGATACCCCTCTTTCCTACATAGTGCAGGATAAATCTACTCTGAAACTAAAATCATACATATATACAGATGATATATATATGAAATTAATTTTGTTTGCTAAATAAATGACTGAATTAAATTATCTTAAATGTATTTGCTGCTTTGTAATTATTAGTGTCATGAAACATCTATTTTAAATAGATAGAACTTACCCTAAGTAATTAAACAGCATGATATTATTTATTATGAGTGTGGGCTCAAGCATTAAAAAACATAAATTCCAACTCACATAATTCTAGATTAGGTTTTACATATCTTTTTATTATGTCTAAATTGCGTTCAAAAGAGTAATCAACCAAATATTATAAATTGCATGCTGATGAGAGTATTTTTCTGAGTCCTTGATGTGTGGTTTGTTTTGGGACTATACGATTAATTAAAATACAAGATATGTTTTAAACATTCTTTTTTGAGATTATAATATAATCACAATGTTTCTCCATTCCCTTTCCTTCCTCCAAGCCCTCCCATATACTCCCTTCTCTCATTCAAATCCATGGCTTCTTTTTATACTAATTATTATTGCATGTATTTATGTAGATGTTTATTCATATATATTTTTAGGTATAATTTTATAATATTTCTTGTATTTATGTATCCAGGGACAGCTGTTTGGCCCTGGACAACCCATGCTTGTCCCTGGAGAAGACTATCTCCTTCTCCCTGCTTTGTTTTGTTGTTATAATCTATTGTGTAGAGGTAAGGCCTCCGGGGTTTATCTCTGTCTGCTTCAGTATGTCTATTGGTATTGTTTCTGTTCAGATCATATTTGAGCAATCCTTTTGGAAAGTTCTTTGAGTGATAACTTTATTATTGAGGCAAGAATAAAATATCTTACCTAAGATAATAACTTGATGTAATACATCTGATTGAACTTTGAATTTAAGCTATAGAGTTTAAATTCTGTACAAATACATTAAATACATAAAACCATTGATAGTATATAATTTTGTTTGTTTTCCTTACAAAGCCACTGAAAATGTAGAAACCTCCTTTTATGTTAGTTTTGTCACTTACAATGACCATTGTCTTTAGCAGTAACAACACTCTTACTCATATCGTTTTCTCATTACCAGCCACAATCACGAGCTTTCAAAGCTGTTGACTAAATATCACTAGACAAACACAGGCAGTGCTCCTTCCATACCATTTATGCATTTAGGTTTACTACTGAACCTCCACTGTATTTACTGTTTTTCTAGTTCTGAACAGGCTTTCTTACAGAAGTTAAGCATATTACGCGTTATAAACTGTCACAACCACAATTTGTTTTATTTCTGGCCTCTGAAATTGTCACAGTGACATATAAAACTTAAATGCACTTTATAAAGCTAAATATGTCTAGAAATAGGGCTTCCAACTACTTTCAGTAAAACTGATGGTCTCCAATTGCGCACAAATCCTTAAACAGCAGTAAGTTTCCTGGCTATAAGATTAAGTGAAAGGCAGAGTCCCTTAAGGGATGCTGGACCGTAAGTCGAGTGAGCAGAATGTGTATGTCAGGGATAGCAGAGGCCTAGTACAGAACATCAGATCCCTAATACAGCAGTGAGCACCTTTGTACAAGGGAGCAACTTAGTACAGGGGTGAAATTCAAAGCGACTTGGTAGGGTAAACATGAAATATGGGGCGTGGTGATGATCTGGACAGCTGCAGGAGGAATACTCAGAGCAGACTGGCATGCATACAGGCTTGACAGAGGTGCTGTTCCTACTGAAACTAGGCAGGACTACTCTTAGAATTCATTTCAGTTATCTCCATATTTTATATCTGTCACTCCCATCTGTGGTTATAAGAAAATTGGATCTGAATTCCTCAAAATTTGTACGTATTCCATCAAGGTCCTATTACAAACTCAGTATCTTGTAGTATATACCTGGATGGACAGGGACAGATGGTGTGAGTGCAACTACCACATGATCCATATGCATACTATCAGTGATCTAATGGGCAAAGAACAGCATGTACCAAGCGTTCAGCAAAGGTCTAGTGAATATTGAAACTAAGCATATTGTTGTCGATTTTAGTATTTAGGAAACTCAACAATCCAAAATTAAATTTTAATAATTGTACCAAAATACAATACATGCATTATAAAACTCTTCATTTCAAGCATCCACTTCCACATAATTTTAGTATGCTTACACGTTTATACAAACGCTGATGTGATCTGATTACAGATTGTTTTCCTCACACCACAGAAACTGTGGTGACGCTTTGTGGACATTCCCATTCAGATTCTTTCCATTCCATCAGACATATGCATGTACTAATCTTTGTTTCCCCGCAAAGTTCTTGGCCTCTTGTTGGTTTGTCAAAGGATACAGAAACCTCAGTTCTTGTCTTCCTTATGCTGTGAAACAGGGTTCTCACTGAGTATGAAACTCATAAATTCAGCTTTCCTGATTGGCCAGTTTGCCAATTGGCTCCTAGCATTCATCTTTCATCCACTCCTAAGCACTGGGCTGATACATAGCCATATGTGGCTTTTTTATGTGTGATGGGGATCTATGCTTGAGTACTCTTGCTTGCAAAGGGAACACTTTACCTACTGATTCTTCTACCCTGCCCAAATATTAAATATTGGTTTTATTTCTATTTTTAAGCTTATAGTTACTGCATTTCTCTGCATTTTAAACACTAAATTCTAAGTGTTGGATAAGTTATAATACCTTTCTGATGAGTACTGCAATTCCCATGCTTTATTTTCATTCTGTCATAAATTTCTAATGAATTTTACTACCAGATAGCTATTTATCTGTGTGATATATCTCCCAAACAGTGGCTGTTAGTGTTAACATGTGTGCTTTTATTTCTATGCTTATTTTTTCCTTATCAATATTTTATATGCTTCAGAAATTTTCCAGACAATAACATACAAAATAATGGTGTATACTTACAATTTTTAAATTCTCACTCCCGCTATTTCTATTTCTGGTAACTATATTTTTGTAATTTTTGTTTCTACCTGTACTGTGTACTATCGTGTGTTTAAATATTACTTGAAAATATGCATTTAAAACCTGCATAATATTCTACTAATGACTTTGCATCATAAACAATCTTAAATTTTCCATTTTTCTTGTATTTTTAGCCAGTGTGTACATGTGTGCATAGGGGTGGTGGTTTATGAATGTGCCATAGCAAATAAGTGGAGACCAAAGGACATCTAGAGTGTTATACCTCCTACCACTAGGTTCCTGGCAATCAAAGACAGATTCTCAACACTAGTACCTAGGTCTCAGCAAACATCATAGATGAGGAAGAAGAAAGATCGTAAGATACAGATGACTAGAAAGCATGATGTAAGGAGATCATGTCTGCCTGAATTTTCAGAGAGGCTACAGCCATGATACCTCAAAAGTATGGCTCGCAAAATCGGACCTGAGCAATGGCAACACCAATAGGCATGTGATCAAAAGAAGAAGAGGTTTCACTGGACCCCAGTCCTAGACAAAGAATTAAAACCCACTGACATATGCTGAGAGTTAGAGTTGGTGTCTCCTAGGCATGGTCCCTAGTGCACTATAAAATTCCAAGTGGTCATTCAGGAAATTATATACTTACAAGCAGCACTATATAGACACAGAAATCTGTACTTTTGTACTTGTGCTTTTATCCACATATTTAATATTAACAATTAAAATATAAGAAGCCATGAATTTGAGAGGGAACATGTGGAGGGGTTATATGGAATGAATGGAATGGAGGAAAGAATGGGACAAATGACATGATCATGATGGCATTTTAATTTAAAAATATCCTTCATTTTTTTAAACTCAAATTTTCACATTTACAGGCAAGAGCCAGAGCCCTTACCTACTGACCCATCTCACAGCCTCACACTTTGACTTCTTATTCTACATTATCTTCACGTGGGAAAGAATGATCAGCTGAGTTAATTTTTGTTTTCTTTTACTGCATCTTTCTTTTTATCTCCCTCTAGGAGCTGTTTCCTTTGTGGTAATCTCAGGCAGAATTTGATGATGTCTCCCAGGATTTACATATCATAGTGCACTTGCCATTTAAAAAAATCATCTCCTTACCAGAGTGGGAGTATGGTGAAATATCTGTAAATACTTGATCTAGAATACAGTAGAGGGAGCCTATAGTAGGCAGATTCCATCTAATCAGATGAGGTATGTGAAAGAAGGTGGATCAGGAGAGGTGCTCCATTTTTAGTCTCCAAACAAAGCAAAAGATTCTGATAAGCATCTGTGCATGTCAAAAGACTCTGGCTACTTCATAGTGTTGACTACAGTGTATCCAAATTGAGACTCAGATCATGTGGATTTTGCTCAAAAAATGAAGGAAATGAATTTAACAATGTTCTTGGAAAAAGTCTTCCAAAGCTTCATTTCCATAGGTGGACCATGGCATGTGTGCTAATTTCCCCCAGATACGATAATAAAACCTTAAAAAGATAAAATTAGATAGTGAAAGGAAAAAATTCATTTACTATTTTTTGACATGTAAAACTGCAAATGTGGATTTCATCACTTTAAAAATACATTTAAGTTATATATCATCTTTTTTTGAAAAGTTGAGTGTAGGGATACATGAGTCTGAACTGTTTAGTAAATACTTTTTAATTTATAATAATTTCAAATAAATATTAAATATGTAATAAAAATCCCCAAGAATGGTTATTACTACAAGTTCATTAGTCTAGCTTTGCTTCTTAATTGTGAAATCATAATCTCTTAAACTTCAGTGAAGAATACTAATATTTAATAGCTTTGAAGATATCACCTACAAAGTCTAAATGCATATTCACATAACTGCATGTATATGTTACTGTGCACTTTTTTTCAAGTCAAATAAATTACTTCTTACGTAGATATCTTAAGGTGGCTAGTAATATAAAAGGAAGTTAATTCTAACCAACAAAACTTTTCCCATCAACATTAAATAGAGCTTTAATTAAAAACAATGCAAGTAAATAAGTCCCAGAGCTAATCAGTTGGCATATGTACACTGGAAATTGGCTGTTTTTTAAATTTATGTAGTGAAAACTCTGTTTTAGCTAGCTGACAAGATGTAACTTATCAATATTTAAGTAGAATGTTAAATATATTAATACCTGGCAACTGCCTAAAAAGCCTCTGGATTGTTTGATTATGTAGGTGATCATTAAACATTAATAAACCATCTTTTTTTTCATAATATATAAGTCTTTGGCTGTAAGCCAAGTTCTACTCTCAAGGAGACACATTTATTCTTTTAAGATCATTAACACTATACCTTTACTGCGTTATTAGTTTAATAGACAAAGTCTATTCTTGTGCACCAAATAATATCTGAGGTGACTGACATTAATATTTTAAAGGTAATATAAATATGGAGAAAATTATCCTAATTTTGAATGTGTTAGACAAAATGTATGCTATACTGTAGATGAGAATAAAGTCTAGGGGTTCACCAATGAAAGCAATAAACACTTCTAGGAAAGCTAACAGTCTAATTTTGAATAAGAAATCAAGTGAGATAGTAAATGGAAAAACACTCACCATAGGGCCCCTATAGTCTCACATGAGAAACAATATTCTTCCTTATATGCTAATTAGAAGTAGAAGACCAATATATCATTGTGCACTTGGAATGATGTTCATCAGAATTTATCTTGAAAATTAAATTTCATTATACTTATTTAAAAATTGTAACTTACTATATTCTTTCTTCTAGATCATATAGAATCTTTATAATTTTTCTTTTTTGTTTTTTTGTTTTTTGAGACAGTGTTTCTCTGTGTAGCTTTGCCCCTTTCCTGGAACTCACTCTTTAGCCCAGGCTGGCCTCGAACTCACAGAAATCAGCTGCCTCTGCCTCCCTAATGCTGGGATTAAAGGCAAGTGCCACCACCGCCCAGCCTATTGTCAATAATTTCTTAATATTTAGCATTTTAATTCATAGTATTTGATGTGGTTTTTAAAATATTTTGCTTAAACATCTAATATTTTAGTACAGTGTTTACAACAGATACACAGAATGGAGTTACATCTCTCAATTCAGTAATATCAGAAATTCAAGATTTTATCTTAGTCCTTGTACTATTTATTTTGTTTCATGCTAATGTTCCATAGCTTTTTCCAATATTTTTGACACTCAGATACCACATTATTCCAAGAACAATTTGTTGATTGATACTAAAATTTGGCACTTATAACAGTAAGGAAATGGTATCTTTAGGAAAGTTCACCATTTTATGTGATTAATTTAGCAAAACTGTGTTGGAAAAAAAACATTTTTATAGGAGTGGATCTTGTGGAAGCTCATTTTATAAAGGACCTAACAAATAGGTGTTAGTCCAAGTTGGTGAGTGACAAGAAACAAATAGAATTCTAAGATGGGGTGTACATTTTTTAATATTGTACAATATTTGTTAGCATCGTACAATGGCAGTCCCATGGTTATATTGTTTTACAGTTTGCTGTCTGGCTAATGGCAGCATTCCTTGCTTTCCTAATAAAATAAAGCATGCTGAGGAGCTCACACAGTAGTATCCTGAAGGCATTGTTCAGGAAGTATAGAAGAATTTTAGTTGCAGTTGCTGCATCAGCTCCATGCCTGTAAGGATTTCAGAGATTCAGAGACACAAACCCAGGACAACACATTCTACCAATAGCTTATGTAAAGGTGAGAGGGGATTCTTGCCCAAGTGGATAATCAAATGAGAATTCAGTTTGTGGCAATTTTATTATAGTCTCATAGATCCTAATCAGAGACTCAGCTCTGACATACCAAAGTATTTACCATGTGAGATGTGGTTTTGTGTTTTTTTAAAAACACTTCTATATTAGTTGATTGGTGAAATTATTAAGGCCACTCCATGTAGTTAAAAGGGAGGTTTATTTTGTGGGGTAACTTACAAGTGAAGGAATAAGTAACAGGGTCTGAGAAAGACATCGCGTAGTCCAGCGATGTTGTCTGGAGAACTCTGCTTGGTCTACCTCCAGAGTCCAGGGTCCAGGAACCAAGACAGCCGGCACATCTGGATCTTGGGTCTTCAGGGTCCTCTCTTGGCCTGCCTTGTAGGCATGACAGTTACCGATGTCTCAGTGGGGGGTTGGAACTTCCAGATCAAAGCTGGAATGGCTATCCACTACATTAGCAATGACCTCAACAGAACACAAACACACTGCCATTGAAAAGATATCAAGAATGCCATAACACACTAACTACAGACATAAAAATAGTGCCAAGCAATTACTATTAGCAACTCTAAGCCCATATATTTGAAAATTTAACTTAGATGAACAAATTTCCTCAAAGACACAAAGCACAAAAAATGCATTCAAGAAGCAGTAGACAGACTGAACAGCCTTGCATCTACTAAAGGAGCTTAAAATCTTCTTAAAAGCCTATGTGCCCATATGGTCTCACTGGCAATTGTACCAGAGAGAAGAAATTAAAAGAAGAAATAACACAAATTACACATTAGGTCCTTTGAAAAGCAGAAAATGTTCTATAACTCATTCAGCAACGCTATCATTTCCCTTATATCAAAATTAGACAAAGGAATCATTAAAAAAATAAAACCTCTTCAAATAAATGTCTCAAATGAGCATAAATAAAATAAACCTTAACTAAATATCAAAAAAGTGAACATTGAGGAGAGCTTGCCTCAATGACCCTGGCACAGGAGAGCTGCCTATCCCAGCTCCAGCCATGCACTCTGGAGAGATGACCCCACCCTTCACCATGGGCTTGTGAGAGTTAACCCTGATGGTATGGATATAAAAGAGCAAGTCAGCCGGGCGGTGGTGGCGCACGCCTTTAATCCCAGCACTCGGGAGGCAGAGCCAGGCGGATCTCTGTGAGTTCGAGGCCAGCCTGGTCTACCAAGTGAGTTCCAGGAAAGGCACAAAGCTACACAAAGAAACCCTGTCTCGAAAAACCAAAAAAAAAAAAAAAAAAAAGAGCAAGTCATGCCCAGTACTTGAGGGGGGCAGCCCCAGTGGCCAGGTCTGACCAACTAAACTACCACCCAGGCATGCATCCAGGGCCTTCGGTTGGTACACTCTAGCATCTAACCTATCTATGACCTGCTGGAGCACATAATGAGACTGGTCCTGAGGAAAAATACCTGAAAGACATCCATGACTCCAGTGGACTCGTGATATCCTAGAGGAGTTTCGGAGAGCGTACAGTCATGATAGTATACCAGAAGTCAGAGGCCTTCGATTAGACCACCGACCCATTGCAATGAACATTTGTAAATAAAGATACAAGAGAAGTACAAAAGGGTATGCTGCATGACACACCTTGGCTCCCAGTGCTACTAAGACAAAGGAAGCGGTGCTGGAGAGGCAGGAAAGAGAGGAGCAAAGTGTTTTTTTTCTGTTTGTTTGGTTTCCTTAATATATATATATATATATATATATATATATATATATATATATATATATTCCTTTGGGAGAAGAAGCTGCAAGAGAGAAAGGAGGGTATGGAGAGACTGATTGTTGAGTGAAATTGGAATGTGTGATGTGAAATACACAAAGAAATTATGTTTAAAAAATGAAATGAAGTTCTTCCATTTAGCAGTAAAAAAAAGAAAGAACGAAGGAAAGAAAGAAAGAAGGAAGAAAGAAAGGAAGGAGGGGAAGAAAGAAGGAAGAAAGAAAGGAAGGAGGGGAAGAAAGAAGGAAGAAAGGAAGGAAGGAAGGAAGAAAGAAAGAAAGAGAAAGAAAGAAAGAAAGATAGAAAGAAAGAAAGAAAGAAAGAAAGAGAAAAAGAAAAGGAAAGGATGATCAACTCTAAGAATGTTAGTTAACCATCTGAATCAACTAGTATAATCCATCAAATTATAAATCCACTTTAAGCCTTATGACTAGATATCTGAGCAAATGCAGAGAAATCATATGACATTCAGTACCAATTAATGGTCTCCATAAGCCAGGAATTAAAATAAGCTGGATAAATATAATTTTAAAAGTGAAGTATAGCCAGGTGGTGGTGGAGCACAACTTTAATCCCATTCCTTGGGGAGCAGAGACAGGCAGATTTCTGTGAGTTCAAGGTCAGTCTGGTCTACAGAGTGAGTTCCAGGATAGCCAAGGCTATACAGAGAAACTCTTTCTCATAAACCAAAATAAATAGATAAAAGAATAAAAGTGTAGCTAAGGAACAAATAGTATAAATTATTGATCCATAAGAGATAGTAATTTTATTTTCTTATTTTTTATGTTTATTTTGTGGTGTTTGTGCATGTGTGAATGCATGTTCAAGTGTATGTGAGCTCATGATGCATGTAGGTACTCCATATATGTTTGCATGTGAACTTATGCCTGATTTTGAGGTCAGTACTCTTTTCCATTCCCACTCTCTATTCCCAGAGACAGAGTTTCTCAGTTGAATCATAGATGGTTGATAGAACTATTCAAGGTCACCAGCTTACTTCTGGGATCACTACCTTTGGAGCACGGGAATGACAGGCAGGCTTCCACACCCATTATGCATTTATTTGGGTTCTTTCTTTAAGCTAAAAGAACAGAGGATTTAACTATGGTCTCAGCTTCTGTGACTCAGACAATCACACCAGGAAGGTTGCAAATTCAATGGTGTATTTATAGAAATTACTAGAAATGTCAAAACAGTTGAATGAAAATGTTTTAGAATGTGTTTAGCAGTCAAAGAAATGAGATCGAAGGAACTATAAATAAATTGTGGGAATTTTTGATTTGATGAGCCGTTTTAGTTTTTTAAGCACAAATAGCATCTATGCATGTCTTTCCTGCTGAATACATATCTCACTCAAAGTATACCTTATAACCAGATCTAAATTATTCAAAATCTTTTTTTGTTTTTTTTAATTAATGAAAATATGAAATAAGACAGGATGGAATGCAAACCATCATGAATGAATCTAACTAGACTGTAGGTATAATAGATAATCATACTGAGTGGTTTTGTGTGTCAACTTAACACATGCTAGAGTTATCAGAGGAAGGAGCCTCAGTTGAAGAAATGCCTCCTGAGATCCAGCTGCAAGGCATTTTCTCATATGGTGATCGGTGGGTGAGGATCCAGCCCATTGTGGGTGGTGCTATCCCTGGGATGCTGGTCCTGGGTTCTATAAGAAGATGGGCTGAGCAAGCCATGGGAAGAAAGTCAGTAATCAGCACCCCTCCATGGTCTCTGCATCAGCTCCTGCCTCCAGGATACTTTCCTCTTTGAGATCCTGTCCAGGCTTCCTTCAGTGATGAAGAGCAATGCTGAAGTATAAGCCTAATAAAACTTTTCCTCTCCAACTTGCCTTTTGGTCATGGTGTTTCATCTCAGTAATGGAAACCCTAAGACAATAACCTTACCCAAGAAGTGTGTAACGGGAGACAGAGAACCAAGTGACTATAAAGCAGAGTTTTGGCTAAGTACCTTTGTTCGCTTCATGTTCATATAATGAAATACTTGAGACCACTGACTAATAATGAAAAATGTTATCCTGATTTCAGTGTCATAAAGGCTACTGTTCAGTGGCTTGATGGACACACTGTTTAGAGAGGGAAGTGCATAGGAATGGCAATGAGCATATAACAAGCAAAATTTCTCATATTGGAAACCAGGATGAAAGACTGGATTCCTATAATGCCTTTCAAAGTATTCCCCTAATTATTCAAGATCCTTCCAACTAGCCCAGCTCTTGAGAAGTCAAATTTAATGCACATCCATCACATCCATACACACTGAATTATTTCGCATATACATATAATACATGAATAATATAAGCATTATAATGGCATTCAGCATACTAAATCTATCAAGTGTATGTGCTTACTATTATATATATATATACACACTATTTTATACATGCAATAATATATATATATATATATATACACACACACACACACACACACACATGATGTTATATGTATGCTTTAGAGCTCTGGATCTTGGAAGAAGTGTGAACTTATTATATTCTGGTAGGGATATACACTTCTAGTAAAAGACCTTGATTTCTAGTACATTATTCCATAAAAGAAAATGATGTCTGATTCCAGAAAAGAGGTAAGAAAACCAAAATATGAACCTTGAATATTTTTTTTTATTTTTTTTTTTATTTTTTGGTTTTTCGAGACAGGGTTTCTCTGTGTAGCTTTGCGCCTTTCCTGGAGCTCACTTGGTAGCCCAGGCTGGCCTCGAACTCACATAGATCCGCCTGGCTCTGCCTCCCGAGTGCTGGGATTAAAGGCGTGCGCCACCACCGCCCGGCAAACCTTGAATATTTTATACCACTACAGTATATAAGTGCATAAAGAAACATTAATTAAAATGGTGGCATGTCAAGGGACACAGAGAAGATTCAAAGGAACAGAAATGATTAAAACAAAGTAAGATGAGTTAATATACACATGAAGCACTATATGTTTGGTCAAAATTTAAAATAAGATAATATGCTATAAATTTTAAAAATTGTGAAAGGAAAGAAAATTGCCACCATGTTTCAATTTAAAATTCTAAAAAGAATGAATTAAAATTATCCATTATAATATGCCAAGAAATACTGCAGTAAACCCATCTGTGGATGATAAAATTGAGGTAAAAATCAATTAAAGAAAAACAAGATATTTACAGAGCTTCAAATAATTTTTCTATAAATATGCACTAATTATAAAAATTAATACAATGTGCAAGTAAATTATTCCATATTACTGTAGAGAAGTGAACTTAATTATTCTTGTCTCAAATCTAAACTTGTTTTGTGATATTTTATACAAAAAACATGATAGCCCTTCTACTATATGGTGCACATATTTATTATTAATATGTCACAGTATGATGCTGCACTCCTGATATATGGCTGTATTGGCTAGTTTTATGTCAGTTTGACACATCTAGAGTCATCTCAGAGGATGGAGCCTCAGTGGAGAAAATGCTTCCACAACATTTGTCTACAGGCAAGCCTTTAGGGGCTTTGTCTTAATTCATGATTGATGAGAGAGTCCATTATCAGTAGGATCTTCATGGGCTATGGTCCTGGGTTCTATAAGAAAGCAGGCTGAGCAAGTGATACAGAGCAAACCAGTAAGCAGCACCACTCCATGGCCTCTGCATCAGCTCCTGCCTCCACGTTCCTGTCCTTGCTTGAGTTCCTGGCCACACTGCTTTTGATGATGAACTATTATATAAACTGTGAGTAAAATAAGCCCTTTCCTTCCCAAGCTGCTTTTGGCCATGGTGATTCATCATAGCAATAGCAACCTAACCTTAACTAAGACAAGGGGATAAAACCCTCTTCATTAAAACTCAAAATTTGCAGTCATGTAATGAGAAATAAGTAGCCAAAACTTAAAGAATTTTCTAGTCCATATATGATCAATGATCTTAACAGTTCTCAAGATAACAAGAGGCAGAAAATAAATGAGAAATTATCACATTTGAGTTTGGAGGCCTGGCAACAGAACTGTAATATGGGCTAAATGCAGAAAATAAAGAAAATTCATCATGTTATTCTTTTTCCAATCAGGAGCTTAGTTAAAAACATCATACTAGTCTTTGCTATGGCTAGAATGTGAAATGTCTTCTAAGGTTTCATGTGTTTCAACATTTGCTTGTCAGTTGATAACACTGTTTTAGTAGGCTGTTCAACCTGACATTCTTTAATGAATTTATTGACTTTGTTATAAATAATATAAAATAACTTATGCACTTGCTTTCCTGTAGGATTTAATAAAGTTTGCTCTGAGATCCCTGGTGTATAATGAACTCTAATTCCAATGATTTTGTAAAGATTTCTGGGAAATTTTTGATATTGGAAATAACTAGTATACTAGCTTTCAGTAGTTTATACAAAACAATGAATGGGTGTAGCTTTTCCTTTTTTTACATATATTCTTATTCACTTTCTGTTGCAGCAACAGAAATCTGTGCAAAAGCAACTTGAATTAGAAAGGATTTATTTATCTTGCATTTCCAGGTAACAGTTTATCACTGAAAGAATTCAGAGAAGGAACTCAAGGTAGAATGGTAGAGACAATAAATGAAGCAGAGTCCATGGAGGGCTGTTGCTTACTGGCTCATTTCCTCTGGTTCAACTATTAGGCCACTTGCTTAGGGATGACACCAACCATGGTGGGCTAACTGCTTGGTCATCAATTAGTAATTAAGAAAATATCTCATAGACATGGCCACAGGCTAATCTGACTCAGGCCAGTCCCCTAGTTGAAGTTCCCTCTTCATAAGTGTGCCAAGTTGACAATCAAAACTAATGTTAACACACTCTAAGGAGAGGAATATAAGCTGCTTTCAACAGATGGACATTTAAATAAGTAGTGTTACTCTCTCTGAGATTTCTCTTCCCTTTTTTATAATTAGAGTTTGGGCATTTAATTAGATCTATATCTGAGTTCATTCTGTTGTTTTACATGGACTATACAGGGTTTGGGTTAGATACTCCTACTTAGTCTAAGCAATACATTTCAGTTAATGGAGATTATCATATACTTTAAGTATCCTATATATCTGTATATGGTTTGAACACACAAAGAGATGCAGACAAGTTTAACTAACATTGATTTAGCAATTATTTTATTCTTCACTATGTGCTAATAACTATGTGCAGGGATCTATTTTTTTCTTTTATTTTGTTCTTTTATTGAAAATAGATTCTTTTCTTATACAATATATCCTGATTCGAGTTTCGCATCTCCCTACTTCTCCAAGTTTCTCCCACCTTCACCCCTTTTGAGATCCACTCTCTTTATGTCTCTCATTAGAAAAGAACTGGCTTCTAATAGATAACAAGCAAACATGGCAAAGTATAATATAATACGCAAAATCAGAGACCATCGTGTAAAGGCTGGACAAAGCAACTCAACAGAAGGATGTAGCTGAAAGTTTTCCTGTGTCTCTTTCCCACTCATGTCCCCCAAGTAAACATACAGAGGCTTATATTAATTAGAAGTGCTCAGCCATTAGCTCAGGCTTACTACTGACTAGCTCTTACACTTAAACTTGGGCCATTTTTGTTCATCTATATGTTGCTATGTGTTCCGTGGCTTTACCTGTGTGTAATTACATGCTGCTCCCTGGACAGCGGGCTGGCATCTCCCGACTCAGCCTTCCTCTTCCCAGAATTCTCCTGGTCTGCTTATCCTAGCTATACTTCCTGCCTGGCTACTGGCCTATCAGCATTTTATTTATCAACTAATCAGAGCAACATATTTTCACAGCATACAGAAAGACATTCCCCATCAGAAGGAAAACAGTCCTAAAAGCAGGCACAAGAATCAGAGGCCAACTTGTTCTCATGCTCAGGAGTCCCATAAAAATAATAAACTGAAGGCAGAGGATCTAGTGCAGACCTTTGTAGGCCCTGTGCTTGCTGCTTCAGTCTCTGTGAATTCGTATGTGTTTTGTTTAGTTGACTCAGAGACTTGTTATCCTGGTGTCTTCCATCCCCTCTGTGTTTTACATTCTTTTCTGCCTTCTGCTCAATGGGGTTCCCTGAGCTCTGAGAGGAGAAATTTGATGTAGATGTCCCATTTAGATAATATAATATCTGGCTGTAGGTCTCTGTTTCTGTTCCCATCTGCTGCCAGAAGAAGCTTCTCTGATGATGACTGAATAAATCACTAATCTACACATATAGTGGAATATCATTAGCAATCATTATATATATATATATATATATATATATATATATATATATATATATATAAAATCAGGGACCTTGGAGTCTAGCTCCTAGAAAATGCTCCAGGGTTCAGGTCAGATGCTACAGTGACTCAAAGGGAATTTATGATATATCTAATCTGAGGGTTTACTATAAAAACTAACATGTGTGCTTTTCCAAACATGTCTCTTTATTGTTCTCCATTTCTTCTAATTCTCTTGTCCTAATTGTCTATAATTTCTTAGGTCTAATCCTCTGTTATAATCCTTCTGCTTCTCCTCATCTAGCCTAGAATTTCTATTTTTACAGGAGGCTTGGAGTAATAAAAAAATTACAAGAGTTACTTCTCATTGGTCAAAAGCACATTCCTAAGGTAAATGATTAGGAGACAAGCCATTTACCATGGCAACACCAGGTTTCAAGGTTTCAAGAGTAAGACTGACCAGAGGGAGGAGACACAGTGCCCAGTGTGTCAAACATTGAGACATAGCTCTTTATCAGCAGATTTGACTAATGAAGAACTGGCATGCTTTTCTTGGGGTGTTTTGTGTAGATAACCTTGGTTAGACACCTGCAACTCTGACCTTGTGCAAATTGTAAAGTTTTAAAGTCATGATCTATTTACAAAGGCCTTTAGTCTAGATTGAATATGCTTTGAGGTAAAAAGCTGTGTGCAGTTAGTATTAGACTGAAGAGAATTGCTATTTTCTTGTGTAATCTGAGCAAAAGGAACAAAGCAAGTTTTTAAGTGTCTACAGTCCTTGTGGGACAATAGATCTAGTTATGAAGCATATTCTAGTATATTTTCTATATGTCAAAATTATACAGCTAAATGAGAATTAATCCTCCTGACCATCCACAAATATGTGTGCCCATAAGATTGAGATTACATGTACACATTGCATGAAAATACATGGTGATGGGGAGACATCATAGCTTTTACTGCACAAGTGAAATTACAGATGAAAGCAACCATTTTCAGGGTCAGTGTTCTGTAAGCCTTGCTCATGGAGTGTTACATCAGAGAATAATTCCTCTGGTAGGATGACATCTGAATTATCAATTGCTATAAGCTGCTATTGCCTCATGGCACACAATAGCTCATGACAATCTTTCATGATATCTATCTATCTATTTATCTATCTATCATCTATCTATCTATCATCTATCTATCTATCTATCTAAATATCTATCTGTGTGTGTATATATGTGTGTGTATATATATATATATATATATATATATATATATATATATGTGTGTGTGTGTGTGTGTGTGTGTGTGTGTGTGTGTGTGTGTGTATCCTGGGATATCTAGTCTCTGGTTAATCGTCAGCCAAGCTGTGTTGAGTATGGGTTATATCTCATGTGGAGTGGGCCTTAAGTCAAACCAGTCATTGCTTGGCTATTTGCACAAGTCTGAGCCACTATTGCTATGGCGTATCTTGTGAGCAAAAAAAGAGTGCAGGTCAAAGTTTGATGGCTCCTTTGGTGTTAGATCTCCTGGGAGCGAGAAATAAAGATTTTATGGGTGTACTATACTGGGGTTGGGTAAGGACAGGAATAGGAGAATCAAGCGGAGTTGGGAAGGGTAGAGGAAGAGAATGTGGGGAGAGACAGCTGGACTTGGGGTCATTTGAGGGATGATATAGAACCCCAGTACAGTGGAAACTTCCTAAAATACATGAAGGTGATCGTAATGAGGTCTTCTAATAATGGGGGTTACTGAGTCCAACTGGGACTTGGTTGCATTTAATTGAGTTGTTTTCTGGAGGGGGGGGTTAACATGCAAATCCCCAAACAACCCAGCCTGTGCTAATACAATGGATTAGTCTTTGCAAACAGATGGTGGGGCCCCATTGCCAGGGACTACATCCATACAACTCATTGAATTTGGAGAAGTCAAGCTGGTGCCAACATAGAGCGTTAACCTCTGTCTTCTAGTGTCTTTTGTGTGGGAAGGTACTCTGCATGCTACAAAAAGAGAAACTAGCAGGGATTTTACATATTTTAAATTTGTAAATATTAAGTTGTGGGATTGTCTTAAAATTAGTCTATATTTTGTTCAAGTAATTCACCTAGGAATTGAGGACCCATAATTCACTTAGCCAGACAAAAATGCTGACCTCCATGAATTTTACAAAGCAATTGCGTACTTATAATATATGACCAATCACTAAACAATTTGAAACAAATTCTCAAATAATCGTGCAATAGAAAGCTAGTTGTACAGTTTATTATACTTTATTTCTAGTGAAGCTTTTTTATATTATAGGCAACTACTTGAATAGTAATTTCCAAATATGGCTAACTAGTAGTTCCCGTGGGTATTCTTTCAATCAGGTAGTGAAAGGGAAGGGAAAGTTGTAGCTAGAGTTTTCCGCCTTGCCCACAGTCAGGACAAATCTTTGTCACCCGCCAGTCCCACAGCCGCTCCGACCCAACCAAGTAAACACAGAGACTTATATTGCATACAAACTGTATGGCCGTGGCAGGCTTCTTGCTAACTGTTCTTATAGCTTAAATTAATCCATTTCCATAAATCTATACCTTGCCACGTGGCTGGTGGCTTACCGGCATCTTCACATGCTGCTGGTCATGGCGGCGGCTGCAGTGTCTCTCTGCCTCCGCCTTCTGCTTCCCAGAATTCTCCTCTCTCCTTGTCCCACCTACTTCCTGCCTGGCCACTGACCAACCAGTGTTTTATTTATTGACCAATGAGAGCAATTTGACATACAGACCGTCCCACAGCACTTCCCCTTTCTTTTTTTTTTTTAAAGGAAGGTTTTAAGTTTTACACATCTCCAAAGTCAGCTTGGTATATTTGGGAATTTGGGCGTAGCTTCTCTTACTACTTCCTGCTGGAGGGGGGCGCTGTATCTTATGGGGACACAAAGAAAATTTTAGGATCATGGAGTAGTCCGTGAGACCGTATCATCTGAGCCAGTTGCCTTGAAACGATTCTGGATGTTGGATCATCTGGGCCATGGTGTCATCGGAGACCTTTCAGGTGGTCTTGGCTGGTCAAACCTGATGTATCTTAATCTGGAACAAATCCATAGCCTCTGACTTTCTGTGGAAACAAAAGCAGAGCCTCCTTTCCAAAGCAACATATCCTTACATCCAAATTTTGAAGTTAAGGTATCTTTAAAATATACATTTTGGCATAACTCAACAGCTTTTGTAATCAAATGTTTCTCTTCAGTTACGAATATCAAAGAGAACATAATCCAGATTCTCTGTGTGGTAGCCATCTTTATGTGGCTTATGTTTTATATTACCTTGAGCCTATTGCTTTAAACTGCAGCCTTCTAAGCCTGAAACGGCGCTGTGGCTGCTGGCTCCGCCCACTTCAGCCTCCCAACATGGCCGTGGGACGTTTTCCGCCAGCTCTGGGAGCCATCGTGGGTCTGTGCTTTTATCCAAGCAGTGTGTAGCCCAGAAACCTCTTTTTGTTTTGTACTAGTAAAGGCTAAATCCACCACGCAGCTTAATGTGCCACTTGCAGAGGCCTCATTCCCGCCAAACTGCAGATCGAGCGCACACGCCAGGAACCCGCCAGTAACTCAAACCGGCAGCTGCTGCTCATTTGAGAGAGACAATTAGGAAGCTGTTTTTAGCTCCGTTTTAGAATCTTTTCTCAGGTTTTAGGTGGAAACTCTTGCCCTCTCGTTGGGCGCCATTTGTAGCTAGAGTTTTCCGCCTTGCCCACAGTCAGGACAAATCTTTGTCACCCGCCAGTCCCACAGCCGCTCCGACCCAACCAAGTAAACACAGAGACTTATATTGCATACAAACTGTATGGCCGTGGCAGGCTTCTTGCTAACTGTTCTTATAGCTTAAATTAATCCATTTCCATAAATCTATACCTTGCCACGTGGCTGGTGGCTTACCGGCATCTTCACATGCTGCTGGTCATGGCGGCGGCTGCAGTGTCTCTCTGCCTCCGCCTTCTGCTTCCCAGAATTCTCCTCTCTCCTTGTCCCACCTACTTCCTGCCTGGCCACTGACCAACCAGTGTTTTATTTATTGACCAATGAGAGCAATTTGACATACAGACCGTCCCACAGCAGAAAGTGTTTGTTCACTCCATCCTTTCTTCACTGTTGTGTACTACATGAGATGTGTTCTAAAGGTGTATTCATTTTCTCAAATGTGCCAATTGAGAAATCGCTGGAATAGTGAAGACTGACACTGTTGATTTTGAATTAAAAATGACACATGAATCAGTCACATTTAGCAGACACACTGCCAGAGATATTGATGAATTTTTTAAACATAAAACAAGTCTCTAGCATGTGTTGGTCTAATTTTAGAAAGCTTTGATTCTACCTACTTTAGTCATTACTATGTATGAAATCTTTTTGCTCCATCAACAATGTGTAATTATAAACACAAAATAGTAAGCTTTGCTGGTAATATTCATCAATATGTATGACTCAAAACTTTAAATCATAATGGAGTCACCAATTAACTGTGAGGGCAATAGCTATGGTGTCTTCTCTGGCGTCTTGAGACAAGGGTCATTGAGTAACATTTTCCATGTCAGAGAGCACACTCAGAATGTGTCTAAGTTCACTTTACCGACAGATCTTGTTAAGAGGAAAGAGTCCTTGAGAAGGAAGGTTTTCAGTCATGATTCATGTCAGCTATAATAACAAGCCTCCCTTTCATCTCTTCTAGTTGGTGTCGGTGGACAGTAGAGGTTACTTTCTAGATAGAAGGCATGTAGTCAAAAAGTGAAGATCCAATTTTTGGCTATTATATATAAACTGGAGTATTTAGAATCCCAGACATTTGTGAAAAATAACCATGCCTTCAAAGATCTCTCAGACACACACATAAAGATTATTGTTACAGTTTTACATGAATTGACAAATTTAAGTACAGAGAATTTGAGGATAACAAAAAGGAATGCATTACTCAAAATGTTTGCTAGATACTGGGAGACAGGTTAAAAAATAGGCTTGTGTATTAACATCATGAGACACAAGTATGAACTGAAGCATGAGTTATGAAAAAGTATTCTCTATGTGTGCAGAACTCAGTAGTTTTGTTTACCTGGCATTCAGACACAGTTTTAGACATAGAGTAGCAAACAATTATCCTGAATAGACAGACAGTTGCTACCAGAAAGGGTGTTAGCTGCCTTGCTGAATTAATGGAATATTTAATAACATACCATCCTATGAAGACATTTATAATTTATTTCAAAATTAAATTTCATAATTTAATTTAAACATGAGCTATATATGTATGTATATTTATATGGCTTTGATTTCTCAAGTAGACAGGTATTTTTTTTAAAAAAAGAATTCAATAACCTGATAGTATGTCTCACTCTTTCTTTATATTAATTTTAAACTGAATTTGTTTCCTAGATCGGGCGACAAAATTGTGTATATGCCACACCACAGATGTAAAAGGCAAAGGGCAACTTACTAGAGTCCTTTCTTTGCCTACACCATGTCAGACTCTGAGACTGAACTCAGAAATGAGGCTTGGTGATAAGGGTCTGCATGCTCTGGCTCACCCAGGTGAACGTTCATCTTAACCTTTTCATATCATCCTCATCACTTATCATTATACAGCTTTGAAACTAAAAAATTAGACAATATACTTTCTTAAAATAAACCTGGTAATTTCTACAAATCAAAAATCTGCTCCATCAACTAACTTTGTCCCATTAAACTAATAAAATTTCTGCAAGTGAAGATGTTCAGGAAATCGTCTGTCAATGAGGTATTTAAAAATCTGGATGCTCATGATAACTTGACACAGTCGAGTACCAAATATGCCAGTTTTTCAATGTGTAAAATGTACTGGAATATTCTATGTGTCAGTTCATCGCTTCTTGGGAAATAGATTGCAAATGATGTGTGAGGAGAAAGGAGGAGGTTTGTATCATTACTGCATGCTGCAGTGCACATGGTTTTCTCTTGTTATTCTTCATGTTTTACTGTTTCCAAGAAATGGGGGGAAAGTTAAAAGAATAATCTTTGGAGAATGCAAGAACAATAAATATGCATGAGCATTTTTCCAATTATTGTGGAAATTGCTTTGTATAATTTATTTTGGATTCTGCGTGAAGGTGTTATAATTACCAGATTACACGTGAGGTGCCTGCAGTTCCATGCGCATTTCCCCATGTCAATTGAAACTACAAAGTAAAAATAATGCATGCAGGAGAAAGGACATTTCAAATTATTTGTTGAAAAATGTAGCTTGTGTACTCATAGATATAAACAAGTGTGTATATAAAAATCATAAATCTCATTCATCGTCTCATGCTTGAAAACTGAATTAAGATTTTGCTGTATTTCTTCCTTTTCATGTGAGGCTCCTTCAGCTCCAAGAAGGATGGCAAAGCAACTTACTGAAATTCTCACAATAGCTTCATTGAAGTGGTGTAGATATATCTCATTAGACCTCAAACCATAATTATAGTAATTTTTTCAACCATAAATACTGAACCTATGAGGAAGCAAATATATTAGTGTATTATTTTCTCTGTGTTAGTCCTGTTGGCATTCTCTCTCTCTCTCTCTCTCTCTCTCTCTCTCTCTCTCTCTCTCTCTCTCTCTCTCTCTCTCTCTCTCTCTCTCACACACACACACACACACACACACACACACTCCCTCCCCCCAATCCCTTGTCTCATTCTTCTTCCTCTTTTCTCCCCTCATATTGTTCACCTCTCCTCTTTGTATATTCCATTTCTTCAAGAGTTAATATTGTTCTGATTTCTGCTGCTTTCATTTTATCTCCTTCTCCTCCCATTTAACCTGAATGTTTTTTACAAACCTGAACTATTACTCCCTTTTACATGACTATTGTTCGGCGATTCACTAAAAATATTAGGCTCCTATTTTTAAGTATCAGAAAGAGACTCTAGTTAACACAGTTTTTCACTATATAAATCATTGTCCAATACACATGTTGGGCTTGTGTGCAAATCAGGGTCCTCTAAAAGAACAGAACCATTTGTGTGTGTGTGTGTGTGTGTGTGTGTGTGTGTGTGTGTGTGTGATATATTTAACTACCTATTCAACTATAGACTGTGGTTCAGATTGTGCAGCAATGTCTATCCTCTGATGGAAAAACCAAGAATATGGAGGTTGTTCATCCCAGGAGGCTGGGTGTTTCAGCACTCCTAATCTGGTGATGGAGCTCTGGGTTTATAAAGAGCTGTTGGTTGTCATTTCTTTGGAATCCAGAATAAGCCTGTTCTAATTATATTGACAGAATGTCTCAGCAACAGGATAGATGAACTTGTCTGAGAGTGTAAAGGGATTTAGGGTGGGTCTTTTCACCTCAAATAATTTGAATGAGAACTAGGATGGTTATATGAAGGGGGAGTAGGGAGGAAGGGGAAGCCGGAAATTATGTGATTATAATCTCAAAAATAAAAGGAACAATCAAATTTTTCATTAAGAGAATCCATCAGAAATGTGCCCAGGAGCTTTGGTTTTAATTACAGATATAATGAACATAAAAACCAAATTAGTAATCACAGATTGAGAGACAGAGGTCCCTCAAATTAATGGTCAACTATGAGTAACCAAGGAAGGGATGGAGAACAGGAAGATGATAACTAGAGGAGAAATATTTGTAATTTATTGTAACTTGAATATTATTACTGTGCAGGGTGTGTGATGTTCTACCTGAAAAGTAATGTTGAAAGCATTTTTTTTTCGTCTAGTTTTACACTGACTTTTTTCTCTAAGATTTTCATTTCATGCATTATATAAGCCAGAGCTAAGCCTATGTAATTTCTGAATGGAAGGATTTTGGCATGCTAATAATAAAGAATTCTAAACCACAATGTATAGAAAGTCCAAACCATCTGACAATGGCTTGAATTTGAATATTGGCTTTAACTTATCAAAGTTACAGTGCTGAAGAGTCTTATCTTTTCTGCTTGTGACTCGTAATTACAAAATGAAGGAAACTAATTCTGATTCATAGGGTTTTTGTGTTCATTTAATGAAATTCCTTACCTGTGTGACTCTTGAACTCATGATTGCATGAATTAGTTTGTGTTTTTCATACATATTTAATAATACAACATATATTCAGATCTAGCATGTGTGCTCTAATGTGTGAATAGATGGTGCTCAGTTCACTTTTGCAGTGATGTTTTAATTTACTGTTTAATAAATTAATTCTTCTTCAAAGAAAAGTTATGTCTTATATAATTCACAAAACTATTATTAAATATATTCAGACATGATAGGTTGGTAATAACATATATACAAATTTAATGTGTGGTCTTTTTCCTGACAACTGTGCAGATAGGATTGTAAGTAAATATGTGATATCAAAAAAATATAAAGTGGTTAACATTAGAGAATTGTTAACATTTTGCATCTGCATACTGCAATATTGCTTAACTTTTCACCTGTCATTAGATAGTTGGATTACTTTCACACCTTAACCATTGTAAGCAGTGCTGCTGTGATCATGGGCACACAAACAAGTCTTTAAAAGGAGGCCTCCAAAACTCTAGCACTGCAGATGAGGGGTGTAAAAATTGTAAAACCCAGGCAATCCATGAGTTTTGTGCACGATTGTGTCTCCTAGAAATGTCAGAAGCTACACCTATAAATTTTCACCACCATGACTGTCAAGTATGAACTGAACAAGGACAATAACAATTGACTGCTAAAGGATACAAATGGCAAGCCCACAAGAGATCTACCCCATAAAAACAATTACAGACAGCTAAGAAATGCTGCCAGTGAAAGAAATAGGCATCGAATGATTAGACCACTTTCTTATGCAATACGAAATGGTCACCCTGGAAATACACACACCGACTGTGCAGGTTGTATTCAGGAATTTGTGTGTATGTAAACATGCATATATGCATACAACAACAATTGATGAGAAAAAAAGAGGCCATGAACTTAAAAGAGCCCAGGGAATGCTATATGGAAGATCTCTGAGGGATAAAAAGGAAGAGGGAGATAATACAGTTACACTATAATCTCAAAAAATTAAAGAGGTAATTTTTTTTTTAAAAAAAGCATTAGGTAGCCATTCAACATCTCTGATTTAAATGTAAATACAGATGGAATTTGTTTTTTGCCTTTTCTCCTGTTGCATGGTCTTGGATCCCTTGTTAAAAACAAATAAGTTTCAGTGCCCTTGATAGCCAGAGCTTTCTTCTAGTCTATTTCTTTGGTTTATACACCTTTCTGTCTGTCTTTATGTTAGTGCCATACTGTTTTGGTTATTGTATATTTAAAGTGATGTTTGAAAGCAAGAGGCATCAGGTCTCCAGCTTTGTTTCTCACTTTTAACATGTTTGGTTTATTAAGAATCACTTGAAATTTTATGGTGACTTCTTATGTATATGGAAAAAATCATTAGAATTTTTATTGAGAATTCACCAACAGATTGCTTAAAATAGTACTGAGATCTTAAAATATTCCTCTAATGAATGAATAAATTAGATTATTTTAATAAAAATTATTTACGTAATTTTCAAGATTCTACAGCTGCTTTTGTCAAGTTTCAATATATGGTATTTAAAAATATTTATTATTTAAGTCACGTTTAGTTGTTATTTTAATAAATTTCTCTTTAAACCATTAATATAGGATATATTTTCCTGAACAGTTTCATAATTAACACAAGGCATCCTACACTGACCAGATAAAAATGAATATAATTCATTTGGTAAATAAACAACCTAGGGAGAATGTATTAGATTGTGAGAGATTGGCCTTTCAGTGTTAGAATGGGAGTGTTCCTTGGAGCTATTTCATGTCATTAGTCTCCCTGGATAACTATGTGCGATGTTAAGCAACACTAACTGAGATAGAGAAGTTATAAAGAATTACACATGAATAATTGATTTTAAAATAGGTTATCAGGTTATTGTAGAGAACATTTCCTTCAGAACCTTAATGGGGAGGAGGAGTCAATTTAACTAGGTAATTTCAAAAAAGAAATATAGTTTATTTAGGGTGATAATACAAACCGTTCTCAAATTTATTGTTTCATTTTTATTATATCGTGTGTGTCTGTGTGTGCATGTGCATGTGCGTGAGTGTGTGCGTGTGCGTGTGCGTGTGTGTGTGTGTGTGTGTGTGTGTGTGTGTCTGATTGTGTGCAAATGGAGGTCAGAGACCAGCTTGTAGAACATGCTTCCCTTCTACTATATGGGTCCCTAGGATTGAACTCAGGTTGTTCAACTTGGGAGGGAGTTTCTTTTCTGGTCCTTATTTTAAGAAATTCTAACAGATACAGCTTTGAATTGAAACTACCAATCCATAGTAGGATAATCTGACTTTCTAAAAGTTTGTAAGCTTATTAAGGAATCAGATCATATATGGTTTTGACTTAAACACAGAGTTTATGGAAAATGATCTCACTTTCTTTCTTCAGCCTTTGGGCCAATATTAAATAAAGGAGGGTTTGCTCAACTGCCAGTATTACAATCACATGACACTCAGGCTGGTAACTGAGAGAGTTGACAGGAAGATAAAGTATGTATTATACACATACAGGACAAAGGGATGACTCACTTCCTAGCCAGAGTGCAGTGCGACAGCAGATACCATTAAAATATTCAGAATGTGATGCAACTGAACAGTGTCAGTTGTTATTTTGGGGAATATTTGTATTAATATTCTCATAGCAGTGCTGACTTTGGGAATCCAAATCATGAAAAGCCAAAGACATATTACTTCTGTGTCTGGGAACACACATGATAGATGGAATGAAAGAAAACTTTTTAAAAAGTGTTTGTAAGTTGCTCTTGAAAATATACAATAGAAAAAAATGATTAATGTTAGCTTTGTGATTTTCTTGTTCTCCTATTGTCAAGCATATTTAAACTTTAGACTTGTCCAAGTCTTGGCCCAATGATAACCAAATAGAAGTTTAAATTACAAGAACCTGGATAAATGGTTTGTTTGTTTTTATTTTATTTTATTTTATTTTTGATTCCCTGTGCAGTAATCCAGAGAAGCAAAATTAAAATGTTTTATCTGAAGAACTGATGATATCTTCAAGGAGGATATGCTAACATGTGATCAGAGTGGAATGTAACTTCAGATTTGGTTAGTATGTGCTCATTAAAGACTACAGTTTTCATGCTGTTATTCTGTTTTGTTCATCTTTCAAAAGTCTTTTGTTAATACTTGCCTGTTTCATCAATGTTTTTCATGGACTGGAAGGTGAAAAGAAAAAGCAATAGCATTTGTTTACAAATCCCTTCCTCATTTTGATATTCAATAGCATTTATACTTAGTTTGCTATATTTTTAAAATTTTTCCCTTATGTAAACAATTTCATATTCATCTTTGTTTAATTTAAATATTCATCTTCTTACTTAATTCTTTTATGTGCTTGACAGTCAATGTTAGAGAGGATGTGGAGCAAAGGGAACACTCCTCCACTGTTGGTCGGAATGTAAACTTGTACAACCACTGTGGAAATCAGTATGGCGGTTTCTCAGAAAATTAGGAATTGAACTGCCTCAAGACCCAGCCATCCCACTCTTGGGCATATACCCAAGGAATGCTGATTCATACCATAAAGATACATGCTCAGCTATGTTCATAGGAGCACTATTTGTAATAGCCAGAACCTGGAAACAACCAAGATGCCCGTCAACGGAAAAATGGATGAAAAAAATGTGGTACATATACACAATGGAGTACTACTCAGCAGAGAAAAACAATGAAAGCATGAAATTTGCAGGCAAATGGATGGAACTAGAAAAAATCATCCTGAGTGAGGTAACCCGAACCCAGAAAGATAGTCATGGTATGTACTCACTCATAAGTCGATTCTAGATATAAAATAAAGAACAATCAGACCACAACCATAGAACCATGGAGGCTATATATATAGCATGGAGGTCCCTAGGACGACTGTGGCTTATAATAAATTTTGGTTTTACTCAATTATTGAAAAATAAATAGCCAAATGAATGGAAACACATGAACTATGAACCAAAGGCTGAAGGGCCCCCAGCTGGATCAGGCCCTCTGAATAGGTGAGACAGTTGATTGGCTTGATCAGTTTGTGAGGCAACTAGGCAGTGGGACCAAGTCCTGTGCTCATTGCATGAGTTGTCTGTTTGAAACCTGGAGCTTATGCAGGGACGCTTGGCTCAGTCTGGGAGGAAGGGACTGGACCTGCCTAGACTGAGCCTACAAGGTTGATCGCAGTCCTGGGGGAGGATTTGCCCTGGAGGAGGTGGGAATGGGGGTGGGCTGGGGGTAAGGGGAGGGGGTGGGAGGGGGCAGAATAGGGGAACCCATGGCTGATATGTAGAACTGAATGGTATTGTAAAATAAAATAAATAAAATTCTGAATTCTTTTTATGTGCTTTATTTTTCAATAAAAGAAATTGGATCATGGGCGGGGCGGGGGGGGGCATATTTAAGTTCTGATCCTGAATAATTTTCGACACATACTCAAAATATAGACTATGTAGGGAAAGTGTATTAAAGGATTTCATGCCCCTGTTTCTATTATTCTATGTGAATCTCCCATTCCCAAAACCTCATGTCTATCTCCTCTGTGTTTCATCTTTCCTTAGATACTGATTAAGTGCTTACATAAAGCACTCTAAACTCGGCCTTAAATTTCAGTAAGAAGTTATATATACTTTTCTGTGATACACTTGACCCCACAAATTTTGATTAAAATTTGGATCTCAACTTAGGATCTGATAATTCTTGTGCTTAATCAAACCTTAGGATTAGAGTTGTACACTGCTCCTGATGATCTTATTAAACCATCATCTCTAATGATCTAGTGCATATGTTAACAGCTCACCTACTTTACATCTGAGACTGAATTCTGTTCCTTCTAGATAAACATGTGACATCCTGTGTAATTCTTACTGCGTTTTTATAATCAGAGTGAAGGAGAGAGAGAAACACAGAGAAGGAAAAGGAAAACAATTTGGGGGGGGCAAGCAGGTATGAAGGAGAGGCACATAGAAACACAGTGAAATTCCAGCCATGGAGACATAATGTAAACAGAAATTTTAGAGACAGTATAAAATAATTTTCTTAAGTATTTTTAGTAGTATTCTTTAGATGTCAGTAACAAAAATAATGAAATATTATAGTAAGAGTCTTTGAGGCTTAGAATAAAACAGAAATACTGTTTTTCATTTATAATCTTCCTTTTTTGCAACTGGTCTCAAAGTCTTACTTGGTGTTTATAACCATCTTCCTCTGCTACCCATTCTATATTTCTTTCTCTGCATATTATGTACCAGAAAATGCATTAAAATGCTCAAGTGTAAATATCATATCTGGTACAGCAATTGCAATAGGAGTCATTACTTAAGTTTGTTGTATATAACTTTCATTCTCCATGCTCCTTCTCACTTTGTTACAAGCCAAATAGGATAGGTAAAGTGAGATGTAATGGAAACGACTATCTCTGCATTTTTCATGTCCTTGATGGTGTCAGTAACTTCTGTGGTTCCTCCATGGATTCAATACTGGTTTTGGTTTACTATTTTCTTTAGAAACAATTCTAAAGATATCTCTTTATCATTTCTACTTATAAAAGACCTTATTCTACAGGTCAGGGAACCCATGTAGGAATTATGTCAGCTTCCAAGGGTACCATTTCCAATTATATAATCTTAAACTGGGGAAATAACCAGATGAAATCTGAGACTCGGTGGACTTAACTGTGAGCCAGACTTCAGCCAAAATTCTGTTAATCACCTGACCTATATGAGCTCCTGGTCAAGCCACTATGGACATTCCTTTGTCTATGCTGCCCGTTATGATAACTATAATTACCTTGTCTCTGGCAATTAAGTACTGCCACCTGGCCCCTGGTATCCTGGGACCCAATTAAACTCATTGTATTTAATTCATCAAACTGGACAGTAGCATTTCTGACCATAAGATCTGGCACAAGGAACAGGAATACAACAAAGCTCTTCAAATGTGCTGGTGCCCCCTTTACTATTTTGTGTCTTATAGCATTAGTGAAGATTTTATACATCATACCCACTCTAGAATTACAATTATTTCCCTGATCTTTAAAATCCATTCACCATCAATATGTGAAGGAAAATCAAACATCTTCAGCGCCTTTTTACTTGGTCATCATTTGACAAATGCTTCAGGAAACCAGTCAAACAAACTTTTAGCATCCATTTAACAGTTTAAGCTTCAATATTAAACTTAGTGTCTCTATTAGTTGTCCATATCAATAAAGTAGGCCTAATCCAGTTTTATATCCCTTCCATTATTATCTCACACACTTAAAATACATTGCCACATGTATTCACCATATTTCAGCTAGAACAAATTAACAAACTCATTAATATCTTTAGTGGTATACTCTATGTCCTCATGAACTAAACTATCTGCCCTCAAGGAGTCTGCTTATCTCAACTCTGGGTATAGGTCTAGAGGCCTTGAGGGACATCATTATTTTCTTGCCTGGTGTCCTCTTAATGGAAAGTTACTGCTGGTTTGGCAGACAATGAAGGATTAATTTCTTCAGGATGTGGAGGTTTATATACATTCTCTGTTAGGGGTGGAAAGAACACTACTTCTAAAGACATAAATCCTTCAGACTCTGAGGGTTCAAAGTACACAATCTCCATAGGATTCTCCCACACATCTATATCCCATTTTACAGGATCCCATTCTTTAATAATACAATACCTGCCTGTACTTTAATAGCTGACACCATCCAAGTCTTGGACATGAATTTTGTTGTAATTTAGCCAGTCTTGTGATGAGGGCTTGGGTTTGGTTTTCAACAACCTGGCTGTTGGAGCGAAGCTCCTCTATCAGGGTGAATGATATGATGATTCCAAGGTATGATTAAAGAGAACGTTTTGTTGTATATATGAGAGAGACTCCTGCCATAAGCATCTGGGAGAGTTCAGAGCAGGGGGGGGGAATGGAAGATTATACATGGCCAACAAACTGAACTGGGTCATGAGAGGAGGGGGCAGATCTATATAGCAATAGGGGAGAGACAGAATCAAGAAAGAGAAAAATCAGCCAAGTGAACCAAGAGAGTGTATGTTCAAAATGGCAGGATTATATAGGAAAGATAAGCTGAGGGAAAGGAGTGAAGGCCTGGGATGGAGAGATTTAGGGAAAGGATGGGGTGAGAAAAGTTAAGAGGGGCCATAGTTACTGAGTGAGGATTTAGACCAGTATGGTCTTATGTATGCTAATAGGCACTACAGTAAGCCATTGGTCCTGGATTTCTTTGGAACCTAACACAGGTCTCACTTAAAAACCTTTAGACTATTTACTTACATTTGGAGCTCATTAATTGTTTCACTTAGTTATTTTCCTTTGCACTGTATCCTGATAGTCATTGCTTGATTTTATCCCCAAATTAATTCTATTCTCTTGTCAATTTATCCAGAAATGCTAGAAGCAACTAGCCAGCATCATTTTAAAAAGGTCTATATAAACAGTCACTGAATTCCTTATTACATGCAGCAAGCCTTTCAAATATTTCCAACCAGGAGCTTTTAGTGTCCCTCATACTAATAGGAGAGTCTTCAGTAACCTTGGGTGTTGGTGATTTCCCAAGCCTACTACAGATTCCTAATAAATTCATCCTTATAATAGTGTTTTCCTAGAAGGTATCACAATTTATGTTAGTCATTGTCCTCTATAGGAACACACACACACACACACACACACACACACACACACACATATATATATATATATATGAAGAAGTTTGTTTGGGCTTCCATCATATCAGGGAATCTGGAAATCGGGGATCAGGCAATGGTGAGAAACCTCATCTCAAATATCAAATATAAAACACAGAGTTAAAATTCAAACCTGCAGGAAGGAGTCATTAAATTTGCAAAGCCCAGATTCAGTGAAATACCTCCTTCAGCAAGTCCATATCTCCTAAGTTTCACTGAACAGGGATATCAACAAGATATCAACTATTAAATGCACACAACTATGCAGGGAACATATCACTCAAACTACCACATTAAGTCCAACATCATATGAATTAAGCACAAACATGCAATATTTCAGGTGTCCCATTACAAGTAATGCCTGAATACATTTGTACATCTTATAAAATGAATAATAGTATTACTGTATGAAATTTTCTTTGTTGGACAGAAATATTGATATATTAGGCTTCTGTCTAATTTCTTCAAATTTAAAATTTTGCTTTCAAAATTAAAACTCAAAAGATTATTCACAAATGGATGGATAATATTGGGACTAAAGAAGAAATGAATAGACACAAGAAAGAAAAGGTATATGAGGACAAAGAAGGCAAAGAGAAAGAAGAAGTCAAGAAGGGATGTTTTCTGTGATTGCTGAAATAAATGAGATAAAAAAAAAAGATAAGATATTCGATTAGACATAAACTGCTACAGGAGGTCTTGACATCCCCTGCATCTTTAGGATTCCCTTTAACTTTGACTTTACTTTTTTTTTTTTCCTTCATCGTGGGCTCTTCAGCCACCCTAAAGCTGATCAACTTTTCCACACATTACCTGGCCTCAATGGCTTTCTTAATCGTGAAACATGGGCAAAAATACATTCTTTCCTTACATTTATGTATCTGGACTGCAAAACCACCTCTAGATAGACAATAATGACTATTTTTACTCTCTGCTCAGGCTGTGGTCTTGTCCTCTAGATCATTCTTTTAGTGCTTACTTTGTACCTTTAAGACTAGTTCACGAAAAACATGTTCGTTGGTGGCTATTGACAGCAGAAACGGCTGTGGTGGTATTCTCATTTCAAGCTTTCCCATCTCAAATATATTTGTATCTCACAAGTTAGAGCCTTTGATGTGTTTCTTCATGAGTTTTAACATACTTTTCCCATTGAATGTGAAGTTTCTTTTTCATGTCACTGATCACTTGAAAAGTTAGCTTATCTCCATGTTACGCCTCCACAAGTCTAAATCCATGCAGACCACTGTTCTTTCAGTGTTCATTTCTCTAATCTCTGTCACTGCAGATCTGCACATACCAAGAAGCAGCACACAGGCCTCAGATTGAACCGTAAGCTTCCTCCAATGTGCTCTGCCACAAAAATTAGCCCACTGCCTTTTTATCATTAATTTTGAGATTACACTATAATTTTGAATTCCTTCTCAGTAAAAATTCAGGACCCTGGTAGAATGAAAGTCAATATTTTGACAGAGCATAACACAAATGACCTCAAGTTCAGTTCTCAATAAAGTCCTGTTTTTCTATTAAATCTTGAGAGTTGAGCTGCCACTCTGCCTTTGTTTTGGCATTTACCTGTACAAATAATGAAATGAGTTATTCTGAAAATATTCTAAGGCTTCCTTACCCATGGTAATGAATATTAACCATCATAAATAATTTTTTATTATATTGTATATTTCTCAGTATATTCTCAGCATATGAGAAAGCAACTAACTTTGTTAGAGATATAGTGCTTCTTTTTCTCATTTCCAGCTATTTGTAGCATGAGAAATCCTTTAAAGTTTCATTCTGATTTGTAATCACTTTCTCTTCAGGACATTAAATTAACAAGTAAAATTTGAACAACATGGAGTATTTTTTCTTTTTAATAAATTTGTAACTTACATTTAGACATCTATAGCACTTTTCATTAAGAGTAATTTATTAAAGAGGTGAGTGGCTGTTCTCCTAGCTGGTCAACCCAGCCTCTAGGTCTTAGTCTCAAGGGCACAAACCATGCCCACATACTCCCCCGCCCCCCATTACAGTCCCAGTTGCAGGCCAGCAGGCAGACTCCTGCAGGCAGGCCTGACTACTGCCTATTGGACCAAGAGATGAGTTACTATCCTCCCTAACCTAGACTCTAGGCCCTAGATCTAGGGGTCAACCCATGCTCCCCTAACCCCACCCATTGCGCTCCAGTTGCAGGGCAGCAGGCAAGACTCCTGTGGGCAGTCAGTCCTTCCCACCACCACCTCATATTGGACCCTGCAATCTAAAAGTCCCACTCTCCCCCCAAACCCACCCATCCCCCAGAGACTCCAGCAGCTTCCTGAGACACAAACATCATTTCCACCAATTGGAGGAAAAGAAAGGTCAACTCCAGTACAAGAATATATTCAACAACATGAAGAACAATATGGCACCATCAGAACCTAGCAGATCGACTACAGCAAGACCTGAATATCCCAACATAGAAGAAGCAGAAGAAAATGACCTTTAAAATGACTTTATAAAGATAATACAGGTCTTTAAAGAGGAAATGAAAAATCCCCTTAAAGAAATCAAGGAAAAGACAAAAAAAATTGGGAGAAATCAATAAATCTCTTAAAGAAAGTCAAGAAAAACAAGACAAAGTGATCAAACAGGTGAAGGAAACAGTTCAAGACTTGAAAACTGAAATAGAAGCAATAAAGAAGACACAAACTGATGGAATGCTGGAAATGGAAAATCTGAGTAAACAGACAGGAACTACAGATGCAAGCATAATCAACAGAATTACAAGAGATGAGGAAAGAATCTCTGGCATTGAAGATACAATAGAGGAAATAGATTCATTCGTCAAAGAAAGCATTAAAGCCAACACAAAATGTCCAGAAAATCTGGAACACCATAAAAATACCAAGGCTAAGATTAATAGGGAGAGAAGGAGAAAAATACCAGCTCAAAGAAACAGAAAATACATTCAACAAAACCATAGAAGAAAACTTCCTTCTAAAGAAGGAAATGCCTATGAAGATACAAGAAGCTTACAGAACACTAATAAACTGAAACCCCCCAAAAGTCCCCTCTCTACATAATAATCAAATTACTATATATATACTCTTTCAACATAATAATCAAACCAGTAAAAATACAGAACAAAGAAAGAATATTAAAAGCTGAAAGGAAAAAGGCCAAGTAACATATAAAGGCAGACCCTTCAGAATAACGTCTGACTTCTCAATGCAGACTATGAAAGCCACAAGGTTCTGGTCAGATATTATGCAGACACTAAGAGATCGCAGATGCCAGCCTAGACTATTATACCTAGAAAAACTCTCCATCACCATAGATGGAGTAAACAAGATAGTTCATGATAAAACCAGATTTAAACAATACCTAGCCACAAATCCAGCCCTACAGAAAGCACTAGAAGGAAAAAGCCAACCTAAGGAAGTTAGGTGCACCCACGATAAGCAGTAAAGCATATTCTTAGCATTCATGAGGTTCTGGGTTTGATACCCAGAACCAAATGGAGATGAATAACTTATCTGGAAAATAATATTTAGTGGAACCTACATATATATTGAAGGGTGCTGACATAGGCTTCACGGAATTCTTTACTTCTGTTGTTATCAAATGTTCTTCATGTAATCCTAGGAATTTTTGACAATGCACAGGCAAATGACCAAGAACTAGACTTAGCTCATAGATGTCAATAAGATACATTAATATCACTATTATATATATATATATCCATTGACAAGGAAATAACATTATATTTTTATTTGTTTTCAAATATTGAATAAGCTTTGGAAAATAAATATTCAATTATTTGTGTTCCAAATGAAAATTCATCAAGAGTCTTCATTTAATGATTTGGTCATGATTTTAAATTGTGCGTTTGTTTTTTTACATGTATATCTTATTCGTACCTGACAAAAACACATATTGAAAGCAAAGTTCCTACATGTTAAGCACACACTAGATGTTCAGTAGAAAGTATTGGAAAAAAGGAACAAGTATAATCAATGAGCTCAAGTTTTTGCTTTGGGAACTAGTCCTAAGTTTATAGTTCAAATTTAGCCTGACAGGATGTTCAACAAACCATATTTCACTTTCATTGAACTGAAAGATGTATTAACTTTTCTTTTTGATGCATAAAAACAGTCCCTAATAGCATTTTTCTTGTATTGCCAACAATAGATTCAGATTTTCATTTGAATGAGAATTTTAAGCTTCAGGTTTTCTTGTGCTTTGAATGCATTTGTGCTTTTTTTTTTGATTCATTCACATCATAGGGTACAATTTGGCAAGCAATAATTTACCCAGCAATAAACAAAACAAGATTCAGAAATCTGGGAGACACATGTATGACATGTTTTATTCTAACAAGTTAATTTTTCTATTAGGAAAAAATGAACTCCAGGAATTCACTTTAACTCTTACAATAAATTTCATTCAACTGTCTTCAAAATTGAGAAATGTTTTGTCAGGCATTTAAATAAGAAAAATACTTGTTATAAACATCTAAGCTGAATAAGAATAGGGTATTGCAGTTTATGTGTGTAAATTCTAGGAGGTCAAATCACCCATTGTCTACATACTTATAAACTGATGCATATTCATTGAAATGATAATGAGTTTCTAGAACTTTTAAAGTTTCATTACTGTTAGGAACCGAAAGTTAGATAGAACTATGGACGGGCTGAGAGAAAAGGATAAAACCATCACTAAAAAAGTTAAATTAAGTGGCTCAGTTGTCAATGGTAAGACAGCAGGCTCTCAGAAACTCCACTCGTACAGCAGGCAGATTAAACCCTTGCTTGTAGCCTGTTATGATATGTCTGTAAGCACTTGCTGTCATGATTTTATCACATATGAAAATACTGGAATTTAGCATAGTACTTTGAAGGCTTTCCTGTACATCAATAAATACTTTCTATTCGTTTATTGATAACGATGATGATTAATATAGACATATTTAGTTGTGTTAGTGGATTTTCTAAAAGTCTCCTTAGAATCACTTAGAACACTTCAGGAGTGTTCCTGATTATACTTTTTTATTAGTCAGTCTCTTTGGAAAACTGAGACCAATATAGAATTAAATATGAAAGTACATTATTAATAAGACCCTGTACTATGACCTGAATGTTAGTTCACTTCAAAAGTCATACATTGAGACTTAGTACGCAGTATAATAATGTGGATAAATGTGGCATTTTTGTTATACTATCTTGTGATGGCAAGGTCTGTGAACACCAATATTATTTTTTATCATTAAGATTAGAGAGATTTTTTGGTCCTCCCAATCATAAAGATGATTTCTATAATGAATTATCCCTCTCCAGACACCAGATATGATGGTAATAATGTTCTTGGGCTTCCTCACATCCAGAACTGTAAGAAATAGATGTATTTAGCTTATTAACATGGTAAGTTGCGATAATTTTGTTTAGAAAGCCTAAATGTAGTAAAATAACATGTGTAGGATAAATGATAATGTGGGGAAAACCTGAGAGAAGTATCAACCATTCTGCAAGCTTTTTTTCCTTGGGAAGGAAATAGACCATCTCAATGTCTAAGCAAAGGGCAATTAGATCTTCTAGCAATCCAAACACCAACATCACTGGAATTCACGATTTACTTAGAAACTTAACTTCAGCATTCTTGACAGTGATGGATTTCAGAATAAAACAGCTCGTGTCTTCTATCCAATTGCATTTGCTATAGTTAGATGTTTAAAAGACTAATTTACCAACTTTTTCTCTAGCTCAATTAAATGAGTTCAAATGGCATATTTAGCAGTAGGATGAACAGTAAATTAACAGTAGATTCTGTTTTACAGGTATCTTTATAACACTTGCAGTTGTTCTTTATAGAGTCACTTTTCAAACTCATGTCTTACCATGATAACTTTACTTTGAATATCTCACATTCAGTTTCCAAAGAATCCTTTATATTCTTATGATAGATTTGAATCAAAACTTTGTATGACACTAATCTATGCTATGAAAATGGCACAGACTCTATGTAGTTAAAGTAGACAAAATGTCATTTGCAGCAAGTTGAAAATAAGTGAACATATGGACAGTAAATGTAAGAGCTGGGACTAGTTATCTTCTTTTACTGCAACCCTGGTGAGGATTCGGGTGAAAAAAAATCGTATTTTGTGACAGCCAGACACAGGAAAATCTTGATAAGAATAGTAGCAAAGATCAGGTATTAAATATTGATCCAGATTCATTTTATTCTTAAAAAGTTTCTGATGAAGAAAAAAAAAATTGGTCAAAAAAATTTAACACTGTGGGACAAAGAAGAAGCGGCCATCAATATGATAAAAGAATGAACCTTATTAGATTCTGCTCTTCCTTACGGTCAGGCTGAAGATTGGATAAGGTTATAGTGAAACTCTCAAGAACTGTGCTTAAACATACATATTTTCGGAATGAAACAGAAGTAATGTGCAAGTGAAGATGCCTTTAAGAGGCTGCCGAACTTTTTGTTGCATATTTGCTAAGTGGGAAAGGCTAACATGAATGTTCCTATTATTATGCAAAAAGCCTCTCAGGAATGTCCATTTGTGAAATAATAAGAACAGATATGTTATTCACAAGCTTACCAGAGCTTTGTGGAAATCAATTCTTTAAGAATTCTTAGCTAGTCACAAGTCTGACATGCATTTTATTTTTTTTTGAAAAATAAGAACAACAAGGAATATAAAGGTAATTTAATTCTCTTTTGTAACTAGCTTGTATTTTAAAGAATATTACTTAATATATTTAATAAATTGAAAATAATTAAGCTTTTAAATATAACAGAAGTATTCATTTAAAGTAGAAGAGATATTCAAATGAATCCTGGCAGAGAAACACTCTCATGAGTGATATAAGGTTGAAAAGCTATTATAAGTTTGCAAATGAATGCTATTTGATTTATACTTTTTTTCCAATATGAAATAGAAAAGGCAATTTATGGAGTTTCAACTTTCTCTTGAAGTTTTAAATATGTTGTCTCCTCTTATTCTGAACTGAATAAATTAAACAATGAAACACATTAAACTTATACATTACCTAATTCTACATATTCTTGCCAGCTGTTCAGATTTTATTGAGTAATTCATTATCAGTGTGCTAGCATATTTGTGTTGATGAATCACACTGTTATATAAGTAGAACAAATGTGTCCTGGTGATGTATTAACTCAATAACTCAGAAGCAAGCAGAAAGAAAGGATTTGAGAAAGGTTCAATATGACTACTTTTTTAAATACATTGCATGTAACATTTAATAGGTGGTACAATGATGACTCAATCATAACTGTTTCAATAGTTCTGTTTTATAATGGGGATATTTTAAAGATGAAAACAACGTAATTTAACCCTGACATTTATATTCCCAATTTTTCTCTGGAAATTTGATTCCATCTACGAGCAAAAGTTCTAATGACTATTTTAGTCCCCAGGGTAGAGAGAGACATTGTTTTCAGGTATTATTGAGTACTTTGTTTAGTAACAAACAAATAAAATTATTTGAGGTTAAATTGGGTTTATAGCATAAGGTATAGCATGCCATGAACCTCACTGTAAGAGCACACATTGCCAAACTTCCCCATGCTTTGTCTACTCACTACTGGTCACCATCAGCTCACTTTAAATTCTATAAAATCAACTTTTGTACATTCAAGCTGTTTTGAACCTCTGTTCAAATGTTTGTCCTCTGTTTATCTTATTCCATTTATCATGTTAAATTCATGTTGTTGAAAATGACAAGATTCTGTTCTTTCAAGTGGCTGAATAATACCATTTTGTGAATTGTAACACCATTTAGCTCATGCATTTATTTGTTATGGAATGTGTATAATATTTTGTTTACTAATGTCATGTTCTACCACCACACAGGAGTACAGACTGATTTGGTTATATTCATAGTTTAATATCACTTGATTCTATGGCAGTTCTGTTATTAGTTTAAAAATATAAAAATAAAAATAAATAAAAAAAAAAAAACAAAACAGACCATTTCTCACGCCAGCAACATGAATGTCCATTACCATTCATTGTGTGTAATGCTTCCCTGTTCACATTCTATCTAGTACTGAATATTTTTAATCTTTTATAATGACCATCCTGTTAACATGGCATGATGTCTCATTGTTTTTTATTTGCTTGTATTTTCTTGAAGACTAATATTCTTGGTCATCTTTCCGTATACATGTTGGTCATTTTTGCTTTGAACAATGTGTGTTTTGATGAGCTACTGCTTGTTTTTAATTGAATCTTTTTCTTTTTGGTATTTAGTTATAGAGGTTTTTCATAATACTGAGGTATCTGTTGTTATATAGCCTCTGAGTCTAATTTCATATTTTCTAGTTTGTATCTGCATGTGTAGATCTTCTCCTTTGCTGTTAAGAAACTTTTTGATTTCAAGTAATCTAATTTGTGTGACATTGTATCTATTCCCTAAACATTTGGAGACTCTAGATATTATTGATCATCCCACTGAAATTTTTCTTCTATTTTCCTTCTGGGAGTTTCATTTCTATGATTTAACTTTTTAATCTATATGGAATTTTGCTTTTGTTACTCATAAGAAGTTAAGAGCTCTTCCTATTCCCATGGAGTCTTCATTTATCATGGTATTTCTTTCCTGATTCTCCACTCTGTTTCTGATCCAGCTGGGACCTCCTGATCCCCTAAGCTCTCTTTCCCCTAACCTTTGCCCTCTATTACCCCACTCCACCCCTAGTTTACTCATGTAGATCTCATCCATTTCTCTGTCGCTAGATGATCCCTGTGTCTTTCTTAGGGTCCTCTTTACTAGGTAGCCTCCCCTGGAGTTGTGAGTTGCAGTCTGGTTATCCTTTGCTTTACATCTAGTAGCTACTTATGAGTGAGTACTTATCATGCTTGTCTTTCTGAGTCTGGGTTTCCTCACTCAGGATTATATTTTTTAGTTCCATCCATTTGCTTGCAAACCTCATGATAGGAAGAAGAAGAGAGCTAGAGATCCCCAGAAATCCACAAAGATACCTCCACTATAGATTACTGGCAATGATCAAGAGTGCCTGAGCTGACCTACTCTGGTGATCAGATGGCGGAACACCCTAACTGTCATGATAGAACTCTCATCCAATGACTGATGGAAGCAGATGCAGAGATCCACAGCCAAGCCCCAGGTGAAACTCTAGGAATCCAATCGACTAGAGAGAGGAGGGATTATAAGAGCAAGAGATTTTGAGACCACGATTGGAAAAAGCACAGGGACAAATAACCAAACTATCAGAAACACATGAACTGGGAACCAATAGCTGAGACCAAGCCCTCTGGATAAGTGAGACAGTTGATTAGCTTAAACTGTTTTGGAGGCCCCTAGGCAGTGGGACCAGGACCTGTCCTTGGTGCATGAGCTGGCTTTTGGGATCCTAGGGCCTATGCTGAAACACTTTGATCAGCTTTGGTGCGGGGAGGAGGAGACTGGACCTATCTCAACTGAATCTACCAGGCTAGGCTGACTTACCAGGGGAGACCTTGCATTGGAGGAGGTGTGAATGGAGGGAGGTGATTGGGAAGAAAGGCTGGGAGATGGGAGGAGGGAGGAAGGGGAATCTGTGGCTGACATGTAAAATTAAATTAATTATAAAATAAAAAAAAATAAAGTTAAGAGCTCTATCTTGTACATGTGGATAATAAATCTTGCCAGAACCATTAAAAAGACTATGGTGTTTGTTCTCAGGATTGTAAAAAGAAAAAATAAATAAAAGACCAATTGCCTAAAATGCATGATTTGCTTATAGCCTTTCTTCTGTTACTTTGGCTTTCTTTAGTTATTAACATCATACTGCCTTTTAGACAGTATCTAATTTAGCTGATACTGATCTAGAACTTTTTGCAATGACTAGTGTTGACTGTCAACCTGACATTATCTGTAATCACCTAGATGGCAAAATCTAAATTACTGCTGTGGAAAATGATCTTGGCTGTTATGGAAAGTGAAAGATATAATCTAACGGACTATTTCCTTGAACTGGGTTATGGAGTTCATTAAAAAAAAAAAAATCATTTAGGATGAGTTTCATCCCGATCATCTCCTGACAACACATTCTTCAGTGACTTTCTTGCCTTGATGGACTGAATTCTCCAACTGTGAGCTAAAAGAAGTCTTTCCTCCTTTAAGCTGCCTTCTTACTAGATGCAAGGAAAACAACAATAACAACAACAATGATCACAAAAAAAATAAATAAATAAATAACTTACACACATGCAGGCTAGTCAAGGATGCCTTTGAACTTTTCATCCTTTGGTATCCACTTCCTAAATGCTGTCATTAAAGGCATGCACCCTTAATACCGTTTGTTATGTGTACTGGGAATTAAACACAGAGTTTGATAAATGCTAGGCATGTGTCTAACAAATTGGGACAAATCAGGAGCTCAATGCCAAACAGTTTTAATGACTGCAAATTTCTCACAAATTTTGGAATTATGCAGTATAGTGACTTCTAACCTGTCATTTGATGCAAGATTATTTTGGTTTCTAGGGATTCATGATTCCATTTAAAAGAGAGTTTTTTTTTTTTTGCTTCTGTGAAAATGTCATTATATATTTTTTTACAGTGATTTCAATAAATCTGCGGATTGCATTGAGCAGTTTGTATGTTTAACAATAGGGATTTAGTCTGAGAAAACGTGATGCTATTCTATTTTACTTACTCATCATTTCTTCCATCAGTGTTTTATGATCTTCATGGTATAATTATATTTCATCCATTTGTTTATATTTATTTATATGTAATTTTATTACTATTGTAATTGTGACACTTTTATTTTGGAAAAATATGCTATTGATTTATAACATGATACAGATTTTATAGGTTTTATAGGTTGGTTGTATATTCTGGAAGACAGAAAATTACTCTATTTTATTATAAAGTAAGGGTTACTGTGACTGAAGATACTAAAATACCAGATCAATATGTGTAGTACACAAAGCAGCTATTTCAATTCTCTGCTCCTAAAATCCACTTAATGTATCATCCTTAGAGAGAGGACATATCATAAATTACACTGATAAAAACAGACAGGGCATTTGTTCTTATATCAACGGCTGAAATAGATAAAATTGTGAGAAGTATTTATTAGATCTAATAGATTTTTGTGGCACCTTTGGAATTTTCTATATATAAAATCTGTCATCTCCCCACATTGTATTGCAATGTGTTCTTTCTGTTTAAATCTGCTCTGTGCAGGAATGGAACACTAGGTGAACAAAAGCAAGAATGATTCTACTTGTGTTATTTGTGTTCTTAGCAGAAAGTTTTCAGAAATTCCACTTTGGTGAAATGTTAGCTTTTGGCTGATAAATGACCTTCAGTACACTGATGTATGGACCTTATATTCCAACTCCATCCCATATTTGATAAAAAAAATATAGAAATTTATTAAATGCCTTTTACACACCTATAGAAATGGCTTTCTGTCTCTTTACCTTTATTCAGTTGAAGCATCGTGTTTATCAATTTCTGCACATTAAATATTGTTGCATCACTAAGGTTAATACCTTCCCTCCTGTTGAATAGGTTTTTATCAGTATATAGTTGAATTTATTTTCCTAGAATTTTGTTGAGGATATTATTTGGATCCATGATCAATAAAGCAGTGTTCCTGTGGTTTTCCTTTCAGTTCCTGCTTCCTCGTGTGGTTTTGATGTAAGGATACTTCTTGTCTTATGGAAAACTTTTGTGTATAGTTTTGTCAAGTAATTTGCACATTTCTTCAAGGTTACCATAACTTTTTATAATAACTTCTCATGAGGCCTGCTGTGTGCATAGTGTCAGTTTTACTGTGTTCATTTTCATTTCTGATTTTACTAATATGAGCCCACTCTCTTTTTCGTAGTCTAGCTAAGAATTTCTGTATATTTTGTAATCTTTTGAAGATCTAGATCTTCACTGAATTTTACATATTGTTATATGTACTTGACTTATTTTCATCAATATCTTACTATATCTTTACTCCTGTGATTTTTAAAGGTAGCATTTTTGCCTTGTTTCTTTCGATGTGTTGGAGTGGGGAAAGATACTTCCTCCCAATTCTCTTCTGATCCCAGCAGCAGTAAGTAGTCATCTCAGTTTTTGTTCTGGAAAAAAAGTATTATGTAACTTCAGATTTTTCAAACAAATTAAATAAGAAAATACTTAGGACCTGTCTTTCACTTGTTACAATTAATAAGATTTTTTTCTCTCAGTGTCAGAGTTAACCAACTTTAATTTAGGAACCAAAAATTTCCCTGTCTTCTGTAACTGCTCCACTTCTCCATACTCAAGAATTGACTTTCTTTATCTTTACATATAACTTGTTTCAGATAACATTATCATACAAATAACTAAACACTGGCTAAATCCAGAGGCACTTGATAGGGGTTAGAGTCACTGACATAAACAGCTTCACAGTCACCCAATTAAAGAAAGCTCTATTCATCTGCACCAAGACTGTATAATACTTAACAATTAGTAGGAGACTATTTTTCTACTGTAAACATACTACATACCGCTCCAGGTGTACATGCCCATTTGAGGAAGAAACAACAGTAGCCAGGTATAAAAGAGAATTCAACTCAAAGAGTTACAATTGTAGCTTTCATTGTGGATGCCTTGAGCCTTTCTATTCTTGCTGCTTCATCCTTCCTAGAATGATCTGTTCACCTCCTTTCAAAGCTGAATTCTTTCTTAGTAATTCAGGTCACACAGAAAAGGGGTTTTGCAGTTAGGCCTTTCTGGCTACCAAATTTATTCACATTTTATATACTCATGATTATTTTCCTTCTTTATCACAAACTTCATTATATAAAAATAACTTTATTTGACTAACCAAAGTCTGCTAACCATCTAGGAATTACTATTCATATACATAGACACACATTTACTATTTAATTAATAATTTTGCATAGGATTATAATTACTTGAATTGATGAAGAGAATATCTCTATAATGTAGTACTTGTACTTGTATTTATAGTACTACTGTTAGCTATGTTACAGAAGCTACTTAGGCATTCATCAACAGAGGAATGGACATAGAAAGCTTTGTTAAATACTCAAGCTGTCATTCTCCCTTCCAAACATTTTTGTCTCTACTCATAGATTTGTGCTACTCTCAAACTTAGGCAGTGAGACCTCTTTTCAATATGATTAATGGTTAATGCAATGGTTCATTGGTGGTTTGGGGGATAGTATAGTCAGAGTGCTCAACTATAGATAAATGTTCTATACCATTCCCCAAGCCACCGAATACCTCACACAACGCCATAGACTAGGGGGATGAATGAATCCAAAGGCCAGAGGAGAGGGAGGGGAGATTTGAAATGCATGATATGACTTTCACATACATGAATTTACAGCATCTGTGTTTATCTACACACATAGACATACACAAGATCCCACCAGTCAAAATTCTAGGATGAACAAGGTTAAGACTTCATTGTTCCCACCACTAGGTGAGGAATTATGGACAGATGATGGCTACTGGGGAAAAAAGGAACATTTTTATTTTGGGTATTGAGGTTGGTATATATCCCACAAGACAGTGTACAGCTAGACACCTGTACATTTATAGGCAGCACTAATAAAACTTAGTGATGTATTGACTAAAAAAAAAAGCAGAAGAAGAAACAAAGTTGTGAAGCAGATGTATTGGTGGTTCCTGGGAGGACCTGGAGAGAGGTTGTGGGGTGCGTAGACATAAGCAAAACATATTGTATACATATTTGAAAATTGTCTACCTATTATTTTAAAATGTTATGAAAAATAGAAACAAGATGTGGGTATCCCAGAGATACCTCAGGTGATGAAATAAGAAAGATGAGTTGCATCTGTAGAACCAACATAAAAAATGCTAAGTAGAAAGATGAATACTTAAAATCCCAATGTTGGAAAGGGAGAAACAATTTTGGCTCCTTGGACAACCGGATTTATGAGCTCACTGTCTCAGAAAACAAGATAGATGACAGCTGATAAATGATTTCAGAGAATGACCTCTGGCTTCCATACATACATGTGTATGTGGGCATGCCCACACAATAGGTACATGAACACATCAGTAATCATCTATACACACGAAAAAAATAAACTCATTAGAATTTTATTCAATTGTAAAATATGAAATCATGTTGTTAATGGAAAATGGATGCAACTGGAGATTATGAAGCAAATTATTTCAGTCTCAGAAAGACAAATATTTTTCACTTGTTAATTATAGATTTGTATTAAACCATAAAACTGTGTGTGTGTACGGCATGAACATAGAAGCAAAAACAAGTAAATAAGACTGTTGCAGGTCAAAATAGGACAAAGAGGTGAGGGTAAAAAAAGGAGAAGGTAATAGAATAAGTGATTAATATGGTCAAGGTACATTATATGTTTACGTTATATGCTTATATGAAAAGGTCCTTATGAAACCTCACACTATGTACAATGAATATGCACCAAAGAAAATGTTATTGCTAGTGAAGCCATGCCAATGCAAAATCAAATGTATGCACTCAAGCCAGTGAAAGAACATTTGCTTCTCATAGACTGTTATCCTCTCACATTTTTGTTCAGTGTGTAGGCTATGTGAACTGCCCATACCTCTCTACAATGCTACTCTTCTCCACTGAATGACTGAAAACTTAGAGTGGAAATTGAAAACTATTTGCAAACATCCCCATTAGGCTATTTTTATTATATAGCCAAACTTGAGAGTCAATGTCTCACATATCTTTGTGCCTATACATGTAATCCTGCAATCCTGGTATGGAATTCCTGTATGACACTTATAATGGAGAAAGACATGGCAGACATAACTCATGAATCAGGTGCTTCGACATGTTTCTCTAGCGCGAAACGGTTCTTTATTCCTACTCTGGTGAAAATAAATCCGGCTGGCTATTAAAAAAATTTTGAAATCTGTGAAAACCACTAGTTTTGAGACTCCGTTTCCTAGAACTTTTCACTACTTGTTTTAGCCTGAGGCAACAAATTGCTTTTTCAGACTCAAAATGATACTTACCCTCTTGAAGGCTTTTCTCTACCCAAAATAGAAGTTTCGAATTTTTGCACTTGAGACGTTTTTGTATTATTCTTTAAAATATATATATGTCAGAAAGTCAATGTAATCATATACATTTGCTATAAAGGATGAAATATACCTTTAAAATACTTACTTTGATAAAAGGAATTGCAGTCATGAACACATTGGAAAACAGATAATTCTTTATGTTTGAGGCTGATAGAGGATATTCTCATGTAATCCAAATCAATCTTAACTTCAGGCAAATGAAGTCTCATTTTTGAGTTTCTTTTTATTGTTGTTTTGTTTTGTTTTTTTTCTTAGTGTCTGAAAGGAATTTCATTCCAACTAGGGAAGGCATTTTTAGAGGGCATATAATATAAATGATGACAGGTTTATAAAGGAGTAACTATTATTGTTGAAGGTATCTGCTACTTTTTCATGTGATTTCTTTGCCCTTAGCTAATGCCGCAGAACCACCATACTTATACAAGGCAATAATTTTTCTCAGAACTTTGGGATATTTATAATTCCATGCTATATATGTTTAAGCCACTTTTATGACTTATGATAATCTCTTTTCTAGAGACATGACTATTTATGAAAGGTAAATTTATATAAGCAGTATTAAGGAACTCCACAGAAACTTAACATTCAATGGCATTGTTGCACTAAAGTTTCATTTTTCATTTTTATTTTTTGGTTTTCATACATGACTATTCTATTTACATTATTTCCACTCTCTCCACTCTAACTATTCTCATGTCCCTCCTACTTCATTCTTAAATTCATGACATTTTAAAATTATTATGAATGCGCACACACACACACACACACACACACACACACACACACACTGAGTCCATTTAGTGTTATACATATGCTTACCACTGTAGATTGGATAACTGTTCACAGGCTTCATCTCTGGAGGAACCAGATTATCTCTCAGCAGCCAGTATCCTGTAATGTTTCATCTTTCAAGATTTCCCCCTTCCACATTGGGATGTAGACTGGAGTTGTCAGTGTGCAGATAACTATATTGTTAAAATTTCATGGGTGCAAATCCCTGACGTATATAGAAGACACTATTTCATAGTGAATGTCCTAGTTTAGTGGTTTTTAAAATCTCTCTGCCTTCTTTCCCTTGATCTTCTCTGGTCCTTAAGTGTAAGGATTCTGTTGTAGGTATATCAACTGGGCATAGACATGCCACAGGCAGCTGTTCTCTGCATTTTGACCAGTTATGAATTTCTGTGATGATCTCTATCTGCTGCAAAAAAGAAAGAAGGAAGGAAGGAAGGAAGGAAGGAAGGAAGGAAGGAAGGAAGGAAGGAAGGAAGGGAAAAAAAGAACAGAGAAATTGTGATGGGGAGAGAGAGCTTCACTTCTCTGTAATATAATGATAGGTGTCTAGAATGGAGTTAGAAAGTTCTAGATTAGGAAAGTGGCAGTAATAGGTTCTCTTCTTCTAGGGTCCATGATTACACCAGCCACAGGAAGTGGGCTATGTTTTCAGCACCAAGGATGAATTTACTCCTGTCAAATGGGCATTAAGTCCAATAGATGACTGTTGGTGCACCCAAGATAGAATCGCCGCTGCTGCTCCCTTGGGCAGGCCTTGCTCTGCTGGTCGTTATTGTGGTTCACAGGCTGGGTCGGACTTCTCTTGCATTTCTCCCCATGAACTTGTGTAGCAACTTCTAATACTGTTAATGCCCCCAATAGGTCTTACATTCCATTTTTTGAGGCAACAAAGAGTACCAAAAATAGCCTGTATTGTTTTTGGAGTCTCTTGGACTTTTCTGATCAACAACTTGAAGGGTATAATGCTCCACTCAATAGCCATAAGAAATTGAAAAAAAAAAAAAAAAAAAAAAAAAGCCCACTGAAGTTTCTTAACTCTTAATACAAACTGATCTTTCTGGGGGAAATCCTTAGTATCTCATAGGTCAGGGCTAGATTTATAAAAAGCAAACAGCAAATAATTATGTCCATGATATTAGGAGCAACACATAGATATTAATTTAAATACGCAATAAGAATATCATTGATCTTTCTATTGTGTTCGCAGCCATCGCCACTCCGCCGCCGCTCCCTAACGCCAGCGCCACCTCTGGCTTGCAGAGCTCCAGCTGCAGGAGAAGGCGGGTAAGTAAGGAGGTGCCCATACCATGGCTCGTACAAAGCAGACTGCCCGCAAATCCACCGGTGGTAAAGCACCCCAGAAACAACTGGTTACTAAAGCCGCTCGCAAGAGTGCGCCCTCTACTGGAGGGGTGAAGAAACATCATCGTTACAGGCCTCCGTAAAATCAGACATTATCAGAAGTCCACTGAACTTCTGATTCACAAGCTCCCCTTCTAGCGTCTGGTGCGAGAAATTGCTCAGGACTTCAAAACAGATCTGCGCTTCCAGAGCGCAGCTATTGGTGCTTTGCAGGAGGCAAGTGAGGCCTATCTGGTTGGCCTTTTTGAAGATACCAACCTGTGTGCTATCCATGCCAAACGTGTAACAATTATGTCAAAAGATATGCAGCTAGCACGCTGCATACGCGGAGAACGTGCTTAAGAGTCCACTATGAGGGGAAACATTTCATTCTCAAATTTTTTTTTTCCTCTTCTTCCTGTTATCAGTAGTTCTGAATGTTAGATATTTTTTTCCATGGTGTCAAAAGGTACCTAAGTATATGATTGTGAGTGGAAAAATAAGGGACAGAAATCAGGTATTGGCAGTTTTTCCATTTTCATTTGTGTGTGAATTTTTAATATAAATGCAAGATGTAAAGCATTAATGCAAGCAAAATGTTTCAGTGAACACATTTCAACAGTTCAACTTTATAACAATTATAAATAAACCTGTTAAAATTTTCTGGACAATGCCAGCATTTGGATTTTTTTTTAAAATAAGTAAATTTCTTATTGATGGCAACTAAATGGTGTTTGTAGCATTTTTTATCATACAGTAGATTCCATTCATTCACTATACTTTTCTAACTGAGTTATCCTACATGCAAGTACATGTTTTTAATGTTGTCTGTCTTCTGTGCTGTTCCTGTAAGTTTGCTATTAATATATATTAAACTATAACAAAAAAAGAATATCATCAAGGAAAATTGTACATAAAATCCATTAATATAACCTCAGTATTACAGCAGGGTAATTAATCAATAAAATGTATTGAAAGGAGTATTTCATTACTTAACTTCTATTTATAAACAAATTATTGGCCCAGAGGAGCCCGCCTCAAGGGGCAACTGCCTGAAGACCAACTCAGCTGCCATCCACTCCCAGATCTATTGCTTTGAGTAGGTCAAATTCAACACCTACTCCTTCTATGAGCTGATGGACGTCAAGGAGAAGCCAGTGCTACAGAACCGGATCAGGGAGTGGGTCATTGCCACTGAAGACCTGAAGCATGGCCATGATAGATGGTGATGGCAGCAACTGACACATGCCATGGAGCAACCATGGGGAGCTTGAGGGACCCATGGAGGCCTGGCAGAGCCCACAGTATCTCTGGAGCAACTGAAAAAAAGGCAGGTCCTATGGGAAGATGCTTTTAAAAAGTGGACACATGAAATTGGAAAGAAAGATGGAGACTCACAAAGAGTGGGTGAAGCAAAACATGAAACAGTATAAGTGGTGAAGGAGGGTATGGGAGTAATACAGGAGCAGGGCTGGAAAGTAATTTGGGAGCACAGCCACTGCGGACAAGGAACATGAGTTTACTGAGTAGAACTGGCCCTATGCTTGTGGGCCTGCTGACAGCTTAAAGTAGCCACTATTGCTCTCTGTGCTTTGAGGAAGAGAGTCCAGGCCTGGGGCACTGCCTTAAGCTACAAGTACAATGGTTATGCCCAGTATCAAGTGGGCCATGGTGGCCAGTGTCAAGAGCATGGGAGGAGTATAAGGAGGAGTGTGGTGGTCTAGAGTTTCCTTTGATCCTGTTCCAAGATGCCCTGCCTAGCAGCAAGACCACCCAGACTCGGGTCAGCAGCAGGATATCTGAGATGAGTCTCACTGATGGTCCAGTATTTATGGTGCTTCAGAAACCAGTAAACTTGAACCAGACTAATGGCTTGTGGCAATGACTATTTGCATGTAAAGCTGTTTGAGTAAAAACTATACTGAGTGACACACTGAAGTCTCTAATGCCACTATGATAAATGATTTGCAGTGGAGAGGTAGGAAAGATGGATGAAAGGAATGACGCATATGCAGTGGAGATAGTCAGAACCATGTCAATGTCCAAGGCCTGAGCTACCACCACAGCCATGTTGATGTCCATTATGTATGCTGCCAATTGAGGCTATTTTGATGTCCATGGTCTATGCTCCTGCTGGAGGCCATGTCTGAGTCTGTGGTCCTGCTAGTCTGTTTATGTCTGAGGCCTGTGCTGCAGCAGAAGGTTGTTGTATTATGTCCATGATCTGGTGGTCTGTACTGCCACCTAAGAACATGCTGAGGTCCATGGCAGGTACTGACAGTGGAGGCCATGTTGATGTCTGTGGGCCTTGATGCTGCTGGGGGCCATGTAAATGTGAGTGTGAGTGGCCTGTGTTGTCATTTGAGGCCATATTGATGTCTGTTCATGCTGCCAACAAGGGCCCTCCATGGGTCTGTAGTCCTGCTACAAAGAGGGGCTGTGTGGATGTCCCTGGTCCATGTTACTACTGAAGGACATGGGGATATTCATGATCTGTTCTGTCACTGGAAGCCTTGTTGATACCCATAGACCACACTGCCAGGAAAGGGGCATGCTAATGCCTGTGGTCCATGCTGCCACTGAGGACCATGTTGAAGTCCATGGTCCTCTTGCTGTCAGTGCCAGGGTTGGTGTTCATAGCCTGTGTTGCCACAGAGGGCTGTCTGAGGTCTATGCTGGTCACCTGAAGCCACCTTGGGGGCTTAGAGCAGGGCTACCACCAAGGACTGTGTTTGTGTCCAAGTCCTGTGGTGCCACTCAATACCATGCTAAGGTCCGTGGAACTTGCAGATGCAGGAGACCAGGTTAATGTCTTTGGTCTATGCAGTCACCATGTGGAAGTCCACGACCTGGGTTCCTGCTGACTGTAAAGGACAAGGAAGCTTCCTCTGCAGTAGTATTAATGACTGCAGACTCACAGTTGGGACACACACACACACACACACACACACACACACACACACACAGAGAGAGAGAGAGAGAGAGAGAGAGACAGAGAGACAGAGAGAGAGAGACAGAGAGAGAGAGACATAGCTTCTGTAACAACCCACATCCCCACCCCACACTTTGAAAAAGTGACAACTCATCAAAGAGAAATCTTAAAATTAGTGGTGGGGATACTGAAGTGAGTTCTCTACAACAGATGGCTACACACAAGGGTGGAGGACTCACTTTTCTTTAAGGAGCTATCCGCCAGGAGTTTGACCATGCTTCACTGATTATATGAATAACACAAACTGGACATGTTTTCTTTATCTTTGGAGGAGGCCATAAGTTTGGGGGAATACTTGGGAGGGCTAGGAAGTAGGAGTGATTGAGGTACCTTATGTGAAATTCCCAAATAATTAAGAAAAATATTCTGAAAAAAAATTGAAAATTAAAAAAGAAATTCTCAAATGACATATATAATTATTTAGTGTTTTTGAGGAATTAAATCTTGCAACATTCTCATAACACTAACAAAAATTATCTTTGTGTTACATAATTGTAAGCTAAAATTTTGCACAAACTTAAAACTGAAGATTTGATTGTCTAATAATTTTTTCATATAAGATAGATTAAACACATTTTTTAAAAATTCTTTAGGAAATACAGCAATTCATTTTGAGAGATATCAATAAATTAATTTTGATGGCAATATTTTAATATACTCCATGCAAATAACTAATATTGTATCATTTGATATCAGTAATAACATCATGCTTATTTCTTCTACATGACAACAATAACATTAGTTAGGTTGTACACAGGAATGATAACATTAAAATATGTTTCTGGCCACAGAGAACTCAAACTCCTTATTTACAATCTATATACTACTTCTAAAAAAATATCAGATATTTTCTATCTCATTTATTTCCAGATGCTAAGTCTGGAGTGGTACATGGTTTTTATAATTTTTAGAAGTGAGTTTCTCTATTTGTTAGATTTTGTTGCACTCTGGATTTATTTATGGTGCCTAATTGTGCTAATTATAGATATATGTTATGTTATTCACATTCATATGTAAATACATATGCAATTATAAATGCATATTAAACAAATAAGGTCGTGATTTTAGATTTTTAAATGTATATATATATGTGTGTATACATATATATGTGTGTAGATATATATGTAGATGCATGCATATTTATATGCAAAAATGTATGTTTAAGCTGAATTCCATGAACAGTGCTTCACTTAGCCAACAGCAGAGAAGTTTCCACCTTATTTTTTTGATACAAGTTCATTCACTGAACCTGAAAATAACAGACTGAATAAGGCTGTATGGGAAGCAAAGTCCCAAAATCTATTTTGCCTCTGCTTCCCCCAGTATAGGAATTATAGGCACACAGCACCAAACAGACTTTTTGTGTGTGTGTTGGTGATCTGAACTACCCTTCTCAGATTCAGAGTTCCTCCTTGCCAGCATTTTGGGGGACACATGAACCTCCCTGGGAAGGGAAAATAAAGTAAATTTTTCAGGTAGAATGGAGGCAGGTGGAGGTGAGAACAAGAGAGATCAATTGGGGAAGAAAGGACACGAAAGAGAATACGGGGAGAGAGGACTGGGACTGGAGGGCATTTGAGGGCAATGTGGAACACTAGTGCCATGGAGACTTCCTGGAACCTATGAGGTCGACCCTAGTGAGGACTCCTAGTAATGGAGGACATGAGACAGACCCTAAAGAGGCCTGCCTCCCCAACTCCCCTCATCTCACCCCCATCCACTCCTCAGAGAGGGTAAGGTCTCCCTTGGGGAGTCAACAAAGTCCGGCATACTAAGTAGTGACAGGACCAACACCACTCCACCCCTGTCTAAAGGCTGAGCAAGGTATCCCACCATAGGGAATGTTAACACAAAATTTTAATGTATGCACTGTTCTGAGACAATGTATGTGGATTTTAAAGTAGACATCATTGAAATGCCTCAGCAATCAAATGAAAGTCATTTTGAATCAATGATTCAACTTTATAAAATAAATATGTAAAATTTATGTCATCCAGAGACACCATCATAAACCTTTATAAAGTGGTTTCTATAAATATTAAATTCATAATGTGTTATTATAACAATATTGAATTTTTTAACAAAGAAAAGAAAAGCATAATAGGAATGAGTTTCAAAAGAAACACAAAGAAAAACAAAAATAAAGAGGATGCTCCACATAGTATTTTATAAGTAAATAATTTGAATGAAAATTATCTGAATACTTTAGTCTGAACTATTATACTTGCAAAGCGGATTAAAGTTTTAAAATTGGTCAAGCTATATTCTGCTTATAACACATGCACTTGAATTTAGAGATCATTGAGAATTAAAAGGAAAAGGATAAGAAGTCATACATTTATCAAGGAAGTCCAGGAGTGTAATCATGATTATAATAAAATGTAGACAGTTTTTCATTATAATGAGATGAGGAAAAATAATTTGAAAATAATTGAGAAATAATATCTTAAAAATAAAAACCAATAAAACACATACTGTACATATGTGTGTGTATGTGTGTGTATGTGTATGTGTGTGTATGTATGTATGTGTGTGTGTATACTTAAAAGGGTAGATTAAGGAAAAGGTAATATATTCATTTTTATATGAAATTTATCAACACTGTGTGCAATAGGAATGTTCTACATATGCCCATATTTCCTGAGATTTTTATGAAGAATAACATAAGGAAAAGACTGTATTGTGTAACACTAAAAAAATATAATCTTATCACTTAAATTAAAATAAGATTCAAATCATCATCTGATGTTCCTCAGAGGACCCTACTTGCAAGCAGGTAATGGGGTAATATTTTTATACATGTTCAAATACTACTTCTGTGTTCTGCTGTCAGAGTGAACACCAGCTGTGTACTTGCTGATTGCTAGTCTCAAAGGTGTGAGAACAGCAGGTGTGCCTTTGTGTTTGGTAGATCATGTCTTGATAACTTTTTCCAAAGTTGAACTGAAATGCACCAGATTTTGCCTCTTATTAATATTTTACTTTAGAGATTAGATATGAATATTGATGAGTGTAATTGAAGGCAGTACCAAGAAAAGAGCTTGCCAGTCTATGGAGACCATTAATGATCATTGTCACAATAAAAAGTGTAGACAAGGAGTCATGTGTCAAGAGACAGGAGAAGGAAGTGTCCCTGTTTCTCTGGTGTAAGAATGGATTCCCTGATACAAAGTCAGACTCCAGCCAGGCAACGTCCAAGGCATCAGGAAAGTGACAGTGCTTGTTTCTATCAGCGTTGCACCGAACAAATACATCACTTGAAGAGGGAAGTGAAATTTCACAGTTCTGAAAAGCCACCTGACAATGTTTCTCTGAATACTAAGATTTTATTTCCATAATACAATAATGTCATGCTTGTTTTACATGTGCATATCTCCTAGAAAATTTCTCTTGTTTACCTTAGATATCTGTTAGCACTATATAGCATTTACACTGTTTTTGGAGGTGGTAATTTTTGTACATGGAGACAAAATCATCTGTAACTCAGACTGGCCTAGAACCAACTGTGGAGCGGAGAATGACAGTGACTCCTGACTGACTGGTTCTGCTCCTGCATCTCATCAGCTGTCGGGTGTCTGTATAAATATTTCTTGTTGGATGTGTTTGGTAGGTAAAAGTTGGAATCTGCCTATACCTTCATTTCTAGGGTAGAAGGTGAATAATATTCCAAACAGAATTTTACAAATATGGCATACCTAAAATAGCAGATGAATATTAAATAATTTTATGAATAAAATGATATATACACACTGCCTATTGCATATTAATATGATGATAATAATTATTATTTCATATTTGACAAATTCAAATGCAACATATTTTAATCAATCATAAGTTTTAGGATAGGTACCTGTGGATTTTATAGAACATTAAAGGAGACTGAGAAATATAGATTAAGGCAAAAACTAAAATAAATTTAGATACTGCTAAGATATTACTAGTACAGATTGCCACAATTTGCCATGTTTCTCAGTATTTGAAAATTCAGTATGAAGCTGCCATGTTACATCAATGTACCAACTTAAATTGCATATTTTTTTTTATATTTTATATTTATTACTTTTAAGTGAGTCTGTGTGTGCGTGTGCGTGTGCGTGAGCATGTGTGTGTGTGTGTGTAAACCTGTGTGAAGGTGCCAATAGAGTTCAGAAAATATTGTTGGAGCCTCTGGAACAAGAGTCACAGGCAGTTACAAGCTATTTAGCATGGGTGCTGGGAACCAAGCTTAACTTCCCTTCAAGAGCAATATGTGTTTTTCACCACTGAGCTCTCATTCCAGTCCCTGACATTTCTTTTAAAATAGGAAAATTTTAATAACATTGCCTTTATTTTCCAAATTACAACATGGTATATAAGAAATCTGGCATCACACTATTCTTTTTTATTTTTATTTTTTTATTTTTTTTTTTTTTTGGTTTTTCGAGACAGGGTTCCTCTGTGTAGCTTTGCGCCTTTCCTGGAGCTCACTTGGTAGCCCAGGCTGGCCTCGAACTCACAGAGATCCGCCTGCCTCTGCCTCCCAAGTGCTGGGATTAAAGGCGTGCGCCACCAACGCCCGGCTTTTTTTTTTTTGTATTCTTTTTAATTTAATAAATAAGTATTTATGGGTTTTGTTGGCTTGCTTGCAATTTTTTAGAAAGTACCTCAGTCTGTGATCCAGGCAGCTCTAACAAAAGCTGTGTTCTGCCCTCAGCTTCCCAAGTCTGGGGTTAAAGGCATAATCCACTACGCCAATCAAGGAGCTAGTTAACTTTATGAAATAGTCTCTGTGTTAAAACTAAGAGTAATCATGCTTTACTGTATCCAACAATCGAGTGTTACACAAAATCATGTTAAATGAAACTTCATCTCTTTCTGATTTGGGTACTCTAAATATATTGGTTTCATGAATATTTCTTAATAGTTGTAAATTTTAATACATATATGAAATATTATTCACACTAGGATATCTTACCTTTAATTTCTCACGTAACAGTTAAGAAAATATCAATACATACAGACAGGAAATAGTCTAATGAAGTGGGAATTTTTTTGTCATTCACCAATATTGGACCTTAAATTCAGCTCTATACCATACTGAAGGTGATGGTGAAGGTGTTTCGCCAATCTTAATGTGTGAAAATGTGATCACGTGTCTCACTGAAACACATACATACCAAATCATTGCTGAGGAACCATCCTTTTCTCTTCTACCAAATAATGTGACTTGAAAACAGTTGCTGCATTACTTACTTTGTTGTTGTGATAAAACATCCAAACCAAAATAGCTTAAAGAAGAAAGGAAGAAGTTTTATTTGTTTGTTTGTTTGTTTTGTCTTATGGATCTGAAGGACCAGGTGTACCAAAACTGGGGAAGGCATAGTGGTAGAAACAGGATGCTGGGACATCATGTCTCATACACACACACACACACACACACACACACACACACGGCAGAGAGGGGGAATAAAACAAGCAGGTTTCACTAGCAAGCTTATACCTCATAAAGTTTCCATAACCTCATGAAACAGCTCCACCAACAGAGGACCAACCTCATCAAATAAATGTCCCTACGTGGGAAATTTTTCATTGAAACCACTACAGTTACATGACTCAGATTCAACATTTAGCATAATGATATTATTAAAAGTTTAAGCATATATTCTATAGTTATAGTGACATTATGGACAAAGTTATAAACTTTGTTGTTAATAAAAATGACTCATTCATAATTTATTTATTTTTCTGTGTACACAGTTTATAAATTTTTTAGGAAGGAAATTCAGAAATCTATTTGAAGTTCTAAATTTATTTTTATGATTTTTTTTTCTTCCTTCTATAATTTTTATTTTGTCTTATTCTTGGCCTTTTAAAAATTATGGCTCAAATTACAGTGTACATTTAGTAAGTGTCTCTAAAATGCAAAATATCTTATAATTGACATGCATAGCAATACATAATCCTCAACTCCTTGAGGTTTAGAACACCATTAACATTTGCTGTGTAAGAAGAAATATTTCACAGAGTTACCTGCAAGTTGTTCAGGGAGCTTCAGTCATAGTATTTTCTATATTCATCATACCTGATCTGGTGGCTTTTCAATTCTACAGAAAGCTTTGAATCATCAATGCTCCTTAAGTAACTCTTTGTCCATGATTTTGTAAATAACCATGGCTATTCTCACTAATTCTCCTTGCTGAATTGAGGTAAAAATCATTTCTTTATTCTTATGTTAATGATATATTTCTAGTACTTAAGCATTAATTATGTCAATTTAAAATGTTACACAACAAAACCTGCACTGGACATGGACCGACAGAACTAAAGATAAGTGGGGAAAGAGCAATTGTTTTGCTTGTTTTGCCCTCATCATGGAACTTGGTGTAAGCCAATGAGATTACAACATCATTGCCATGTGTATTTATTAGCTTTGTCAATTTGACAAAAAATAGAGATAGATTGAGAAATTGTCTCCATTAGATTGGCCTATGAGCACATCTATGGAGCATCCAATTGACAGATGATTGATGTATGAAGTTCTAGTTCACTGTACATGCTGCCATACTGGGGAAGGTAGTCCTGAGCAATGTAAGAAAGCCCGCTGAGTATGAACAGTGAAGCAAAACAATACCATGATTTCTCAGGTCTTCCTACCCGTGATCCTTCTTCAGTTGTAGCCCTGCTTTTAGATCTGATGATTAACTGCTTTTAGATCATGTAAACCAAGTAAACATTTTCCTCCCCCAACTAGGCTTTAGTCAGTGTTTTATAATAGCAATGAAAAGAAAACTAAGATAAAGGAAAGATCAAGGTAGTCCCTTTTTCTCACATAATATGAGATAATATGCCTCTATGATGCATGGAGTTGAAAAGAATTGTTCATGTATGGCTGAAATAAAACTAGAAAAATGCATGCAGATGGTATTCACTGCAATAGCCTCTTATTTGGCAGAAAAAAAAATCATAGAAAAGGAGAGTGAGATGGAAGTGTTATGTTGTCATTTTTTTTTTACAACTGGCAGTATATAAGGAGGGGGACGTACAAATTAAATCTCAGTTAATTATCTCTTCATAAATACAGAAAATTAGGAGAAAAAAATGAGGGTGATATAAGAAAGTATTTGTAGATGGAGGCCTTTTTGTCCTCCCTGGTCCCGCAGCTGCTTCTCAAAGAATTAACTCAGATGCTTAATATTACTTCTAAATGTTTGGCTGGTAGCTCAAGCTTAGTACTAACTGGCTCTTACACTTAAATTAACCCACAATTCTTATCTTTGTTTAGCTACATGGCTTGGTAACTTTTCTCAGTCCTATATTCTCATCTTGCTTCCTCTGCATCTGTCTGGAAACGCCTTGATTCCACCTTTCCTCTTCCCAGAATTCTCCTAGTCTAGTTTCCCCCACACTCTGGCCACCTATAATTCCTGCCTGGATACTGGCCAATCAGCATTTTATTAAACCAATTTGAGTTACAAATCTTTAAAGTATACAAGAGCATTATCCCATAGCATTTACCTTTATTGTATAATTAAAAAGGAAGGTTTTAGCTTTAATATAGTAAAACTATATAAAACAAAAACAGTTATTAAGTAAGAATTACAGTAATACTATATAATCAGGAGGCAGAGGCAGGGGAATCTCTGTGAGTTCAAGGCCAGCCTGGTCTAAAAAGTGAGTTCCAGAAGAGCCTGGACTGTTACACAGAGAAACCCTGTCAAAAAAAAATCCAAAACCAGAAACAAAAATTAAAAAAAAAAAAAAGCTTTCTTAAGCTTTTTTAGGTTTTATGTGGAAATTCTTGCCAAATGTATGGATACCACATGTAAACAGAGGCCTTTTCATCCTGCCTGGCCCTTCAGCTAATTCCCAAATCATTGACTCAGAGGCTTCTGACTGCTTGGCTGGTATCTCAGGCTTATTACCAACTAGATTTTACATTTAAATTAACTTACAATTCTTATTTATGTTTAGACACATGGCTTGATACCTTTTCTCAGTCCAACATTCTCATCTTGTTTCCTCTGCATCTGTCTGGAGATCCCTTGATTCCACCCTTTGTTGGTGCCCACAGAGATTTCCTAGTGAGATCTGAGCTTGCTTTACACAGCAGGGCTACATAAGGGGATGGATTGACCACATGCATGGTCACCAGGTGTTTGGAATGGTGTACACTTGGCTGTTCTGGGGGGAGGTCTTTTGCTCCACCCCTTGGCACTCTCTTAAAAGCCCTTTAGTAGAGACAGAAAGGGGTTTTGACCTAGGACCTCCTGGAGCTATCCTCTGTCTCTATCTGTCCCTCTCCTCTATATTTCTATCTAAATCGCTTATCCCTCACTTCTCAAGAGTCCCTGAGGCAAATAAATGTGGGAGATGCCCCCCTGCAATCCTTCTTCTCAGAATTCTCCTAATCTTGTTGCCTTGCCTATATTTCCTGCCTAGCCACTGTCCAAATAATGTTTTATTAAATCAATTCAAGTTACAAATCTTTATAGTATATAAGCACATTATCCCACAAAATATATTTTATAGGTTTAATACACAGGAAGGGGAAATTCAAAATTCATGCAGATGGAAGTCTTAATGATGACCTTGTACAATAAACTACAATTACCAGGGAAAATTCTACATCCAAACGGCTTAAATTTGGAAATGTTTTGAAACAAGATATGAAATAACTCTATACAACTTATCTTTAAAGCTTTGGGACAAGGGGACAGAAGTGTTTTTGTCTCAATACCATTGTGGTAGTTTTGGATGAAATATATCCCACAGACTCACGTGTTTGGACAATTTGTCATGCGTTCACATGTGAACTCCAGGATGCGTATCAGATATTAGATCACAATAGTAAGTAGATAACACAGCTAGGGAAGTGGAGATGCTAAGTGATGTAAATAATGGCCTCTCGTGGAGCAAAATTAATGTCTGGGGGACTGGCTCATATAAGACACAAGGAACACTTGGCTATGGTTATCTAAGGACCCTAGGTAGAGCAAGGACTAGAAAAACATAGAGACATTATTAAGGAAATGACACAGAAGACAGACAGTATTTGATGCCAAGTTCACTGGTCTGCATATGATTCCATTTACAGGGGGTTATAAAATAAGTTAATTCAGTGGAAGCCTTGGAAATACTGTAAGGTTTTAATGGCTGCCAAGATCCACATGATGAAATTTACATCTTAATGAAATAGAAGATGCATAGGCAATCATAATGATAGAGCAGAATACATATCAATAAGGTCCGTATCAATAGGGAGGTGGTAAACATGAAAAAAAAAAGACAATGAGCATGTCCAAATTCCTTAAGAGTGGTTAGATTTATATTCAGCATAATCCCCTAGAGCAAAAATTGACAAGAAAGCCTTTCGACTCTGTAAAGCATTAAATCTTGGGTAAAATGTCAACAAGAAGCAAAAGAGGTGATGAAAGATAGTGGCATTCCTGAAGAAGTTGAAGCTTGTCCTGGAGGTGCGTAGTTAACCCTCCAACACTATGTGTACATTGATCTAGTGCAAAGAAACACACTCTGTTTAGAGCTATATCACACAGCCTAGGGCCATTTTAGCAGACAACCTGTCAGAACCAAGGAGCCAGCTGTGGCAACAGGGAACAAAGGTGAGATAGAGCCTCCAGCCCATCCTTAACACTGACCTAAACAAACAGTTTAAGTTGGAATCACTGCATCTATTTGGGGCAACAAGATGTGCAACATCGTTGTGTCACTGACAATATCTTAGCATGAAAAGTCCAAAAGACCCATCAAAAATAGGGATTTTGGAGCAGTAAGTATGATAGTGTTATTCATTCATGCTATTATAAACAATTCTTACAACCATTTAGCACTTTTTTTTTTTTTTTTTTTTTTTTGCACAGAGAATCAGTAGATATTTACAGCTACTTATCCTATTCGGAAAATATTATATAATTTTAGCTCTTAGATATCTTCTATGTTTTGAAATGCATCTGTAACAGTAGTAAAAATAGAAGTTGATGAGTTTAAATGAGGACATAGTGCGTAGATAGAAAATTGCACCCTGGGAAGTCATAAAGCTATTTAATTAAATCATAGTGCCAGAGGTTGCCTGTATTCCCATTGGTTTTGGCAAAAGAATTCACCAGTGCCTGTAGACGAATTTCTAAATGGTCTTGCCAACTTCTCAGCTGATCTTGTTTCCTCAAACTGGAAGCCTCCAAGTCCTCACCTGAATGGATCTCAGCTGAACTGCTGCTAAAAGCCTAAAAGCAGAAAAAAGACTCTAGTTCCTGGTCCTTAGGCATTATATACCTTTCTGATTCCTGCTGTCACTCCCTAGGATTAAAAGCTTGTGTCACCTTGCCTGTTTCCAGTGTGGCTTTGAACTTGGCAGAGATCCAGATGGATCTCTGCCTCTGCAATGCTACGATTCAAGTTGCGTGTGCCACCGTTTTCTGGCCTCTATGTCTATCTAGTGACTGTTCTGTTCTCTGACTCCAGATTAGTTTATTAGGGTGCACAGTATATTGGGGGACACAATATCACCACAAGTGCCATGTAAATAATGAAGGTTATTTCCACTACTGTTTGTTGCACTGAAAAACTAAATGTTAAGCACCTATTGCTAAAGACATTGCACCATTTCTTCATGAAACATGGGGAAAACAAGTTTGGGCAGAGCTGGACACTCCCTTCCTGTTTTCTTGCTTTTTGTAGTTAAAAAAATTATTCTGTATGGTAGGTGAGATTTGTCATTGACATGTTTGATCACAGACCTTAAGTGAAATATAACTAACACACCAGGGAAAATTCACCAACTGTTGCAATGGAGGTGCACAGCTGATACAGATGTGTTCAATTACTTTCAAACTGAGTAGAAGGCCTGCTTCACAGGTCATGGGCCAGAGCAAAGAAAGACCCATGGCTGTGGAGGGCCCTGTTTTTCATATGAATGCAGTACACCTGGCAAATTCCCTTCTAAACATTTGTGTTTATGACCACAGACTAGTGTTATGATTGCCCCTCCATGTGGAGGGAAAGATTTCTTTTCACAAAGGGCTGTGGTAGATACAGACTTGTAACTGGTCTTGCTGATAGAAGTAAGTGACTATTGCTAGGCATAGTGACCTAAGGTTCACCTGTAATGAAAGAAAATACTCAGACATCTGTACCACATTCACCAATATTCATGGAACACTGAACAAGGAGTAAGAAGAATATAAGAGCCAGAGCAAAGACTAGAATGTTGTGTAGTTATTTCTTTCAAACTGAAACATTTCTTTAAGGGAGGAAGTAAGACCACAAGACTCAGGAATCTCATCATGCTTACAAGACTCAGGAATTCACAAACTTTACAAGATTCGCAAGGCCCCTCCCTGGTATTAAATAGGCAGTAAACACTCCTTAGGAAAGAGGAAGAAATTTGGTAGCCATGTCTACAAGTTGTGCAGGTAAGTCCAAGCTTGAAGCTGTCTTGAGTTTGCTGTCTTGAATTGTTGACAGTACTGGGTTGAGCTTGAGTCACTGTCTTTTCCAGTGGCTATAATATATAAGATGCCTTGATCAAAGCATCTTAAGTGATAATAGGTATATTTTGCTTTAAATTTACAAAAGAATATAGCCCATAATGGTCTGAGAAATTTAAAAGCAGGCATGGAAAGCATGGTAGCAGAAGCAGGGAACTTGCTGGTCACATTGTTCCCAAATTGGGGGGAAAAAGAGAGTAAACAGGAACTATGGCCAGGGGACAAAATTCTCAAACTCTGCCCTCTGTGTTCCTCTTCTTCCTACTTCCTTGGACATACTTGAACAAGTTTGAGCAAGTATAGATGTAACTCAGAAGGGGGCTGCTGGATTTGTCCTTGAGCCAATGTGAGGCTGACTTAGAGGTTGTTTTTGTTTTCTCCCTCATTCCTGAATGCAAGGGTATTTTGGATAAAAGGTCCTTTGTTGGTAAAGACATCTGTTTTGCTCCTCTCAGAGAACTGAACCCCAAATTCAGTTGTGAGAGTGGGAGAGTTTAATCACTTTAGGCTTATGATCCTGTGTTCTATAAGAAAGTAGGCTTAGAAAGCCATAGGGAGCAAGCTAGTAAGCAGCACTCCTCTATGCCCAGAGACAGACATCAGCTCCCACCACCTCCAGGACCCTGCCAGTTGAGTTCTTGTCCTGACTACCTTGAATGAGGAACAATGATGAGGAAGCATAGCCCTAATAAACCCAATATCTCCCCAAGTTGCTTTGGTCATGGTGCTTAACCTCAAGAATAGTAGCCTGAAGACACTAGTATATTAACCTTACAATGTTATGTAATAATGAAAACTATTTGGAAGATGCCACAATATATTAATGTATTAAGGGGATAATTTTGGGTAATTTTAAATTATAACTGCATAATATAAAAGCAAAGAAGGCAATCAATACATAGAATCAGAAATATGCTATTTATTAAAGATGGACTGTTTAAAATAAGAAAACTGTCACCAACTTTTTAACATACCATTAGCAATTATTATAAAAGCATGGTCCTAATATTTTGAATAGTTCTAGTCTAAAAGTAAGGATAAGGAATTATGAACTATGCTTATGCTTATTAATTATTCCTCATATATTTTAAAGTGGAAAGTAAAATTTCCCACCTTGTATGCAAAGAAACTATGGAAATACTAAAATTGATAACATTAATAATTTTTGTTAGATTTGGCACATTTTAAATTTGAAAATCTTGTTGAATATAAATTTAAATAAAAGGAAATTTGAATTCTAAATGCTAGTATTTGTTGGGGTTAATGTCAGGTTCTCTGATACAAACCATCAGTCTGTCATCAGAGTGAGGCACTGTGCACACACCTGCATGTTTCAGAGAGAAGCACTATGCACACATCTGTCTGTTTCTGAGAGAGGCCTTGTACACACATCAGTCTGTTGTCACAGTGAGGCACTGTGCACACATCCACTTGTTTCAGAGAGAGGCACTGTGCACACACATCAGAACCTTCCCTATCATGGAAATGTTTCACAAGATCTGTATTTCAAACATATCAAATTTTCTGGGGTTTCACTTGATAAACATGTATCAAAAGATAAATATTAAAGTTTATAGTCATCTTACTTCACTATTTATTCTATTTTAAAATTTTTCTGTAGACTTACAAGTCATACTATAAAAAAGAATACCCAGAAAGTCAGAATATGAAAGGACACATTTGTGTTTCACTGAGACAAAATATAATTTAATAATTTAAACATCATTAAAAACTTTTCAGGCCATTTACTCCAAAGTTGAAGACAGTTTGGGGTAAATATTTTATAATTTTTGGTATATTTGTCTATCTATAAAATAATCTAAAGTAATTAATATTTATTATAGAAAGAACATGTGAGCCCCAGATCTGGAAACACTAAGCTCTGAATTTGGCTCCATCTTGGTCTCTTGAACGTCATCGTTTGCATATATAACTATTGTTCCCTGGAGTTCTTTTGACACCATAAGTTGGGCTAAGCTTTTGGATTGAATAGTAGGATGAATTTTATCCTAGAAATTATTTCATTCTTTAGATCTCTTGATTTGTATATAGAACATCATTATAACGAGAAGAATAGGTATGTGTATAAGTGAGCTGGGGCCTGCATATTCCTGAGGATTTAAAAATGAAGATGCATTCCCTGTTATACATTTTCATGGTAGGCAAATTGAAGCCCTCAAGGTTCGAAGTGCTTTCTGTGACATCTGAACATAGTGATGTGTAGACATGAACCTAGCCTCTCAAAGAAAATCCATAATAATGACAAATACACAGCAATATAAAAATAATAATTATGGAAGGATAAAGACAAAGATATACATTCGGGGTTATAAGTTACAGATATTTCATGGTGCTATTTCCTTTCCTCAATATATTTTGATATCTTCCCTTGAATATAAATTCCTTTGAATTTACATACTATAATATCTTGTATATCTCTTATTTCATACTTATATAATTATGCATTCAATAATTTTATAATTCTTATTTTAAAGCACTTAAGTTATGACACATTTTATATATAGCCATATGACAAATAGCTACATTAGTAACAATCACCATCATGAAAAAACAGACACCTCTACTCCAATGTAGAATACACAGGTAAATGCACTACTTTAGATCTAGGACTTTTAAGATAGTGACTTCCCAAAGAATAATCAAATAATAAGTTGAAAGAAAAATTCCTTTGAGATCAGATTTATGTGGTCTAAAACATCAAATGAAATATCTGAATGCATACAAGGAAAATAATGTGATAAGTTGTTAGCAAAAGGCACAATAGTCCACAGTATAAACATTGTGAAGAAGCAATTTGCAGAGAACCAACACCAAATGGTCAATAAGCATATGAAAAGATTCTCCAGATAATTAGTAGTTAAAATGCAAACTAAAACGACATTGAAACAATATTTGATACTTATGAGATAGGCTATTAAAATGTTAAATAATAAATATTCACAGATAAATCAGCATACGATTTTATTTTATTTGCAATATCGTTATAATATATGTTTTAGTTACTTTAAAAAATATATGGTTTCTACAAAAACTAAATATTCATGTAGTTTTGAGGTCATCAGTCTAAGAACCGCAAATCATCTTAGGAATTGACAATCATTTCAAGTAGATAGAACTCCAAACACTCTAATATACTCCTCCATGTTTTCCTTCAAATTTGTGACCTTTTTTTCCATTAACAGTTATTGCATTCATATATGTACTTGTATATACATATCTATTCCTAAATATAACCTTTTGGGTCCATAAGTGTTAATTGTATGTATGTTTTCAGGGCTGACTGTTTGACATGGAAAAAAAACTGGAATGCTCTTCCCTGGAGAGTATCACCACTCCTTTTGCAGAGGCAGTTGATTCTCTGTAAGTTTGAAACCAGCCAGGTTTACATAGTTTACATTGTGAGTTCAAGGACATTAGACCTATGTACTGAAACTCTGTTCAACACATAATAAAAAATAATAATAAATTAAAAGGAACTAACATCCAAAGTATTTCTTCAAAAAGAGCTGGTAATAAAAATCTTAAAATTGAAACAAAGCATTTGTTTATATGAAAATGGTTTTATTTACTCTCTTCATAGATGGTATTTGTTTGGGAAACAAAATTTGGGATGACCAATTGTTTTCCTTTTTGTATTTTGGGACTATCATCCCAATGACCTACATCTTCTGTTATTTCTGAAGCATTTATTTCTATTATACTTCTGTCTTTGTAATTTTATGTTTCTATATAAGAATGTTTCATATTTGGTAATTAATAGTGAACACAAATTTTTTTGCTTCCTTCTGGATAGTGGTGGCACACACCTTTAAGCCCAGTACTCAGAAGGCAGAGGCAGATGAATCTCTGAGTTCAAGGCCAGAGTGGTGTACAGTGTGAAATCCAGGACAGCCAAAGCTTCACAGAGAAACCTTGTCTCAGAAAAAAAAAAAAATGCTTCCAATTCTAAAAACTAATACAGACTGAAGTGATTCTGCTTCATCATACATGACACAGAACATTACTTCAAGGAAAACACACATTCATGGGTAGTCAGTCTGTTACAAGAACATGAATATCCACTCATTAGTGATCAATTATGATCTAAGCCCCTCTTCAAGGTGAATCTTTTCACACCATCACACTAAAGATCAAGTTTGCAACCTAATACCTTTGAGAGGTCCATTCAAATACAGCATGTTCCATTGAATAGGTTGAGTTATCTCCCATGATTTGTAAATATTTTTGTGCTTCAACTGTTTGATAATTATATATAGAGACATTGTTTTTATCATATTAGAGACTTAAATTTCCTGAATGTATGGATTAATATTTGTTACTTTTCTAAAGGTTAATGTGTAATTTCTGCAGTAATGTTTCTTCTCCCTTCTTTCAACCTCTCTGGGATTTCTGTTAAGTACCCATTGATTCTATTATTAAAATACACAAATTCTATTGTATCAGTTCTTTTAATGGCTGTTTAAATCTACCATCATGCTGTTTAATTTCATCTGTATATTTTGACTATTTCTATGAAATTTCCTATTTGATTTCTTCTTATATTTTCTGACTCTTTCATATCTGTATATGTGGATGGGCCACACTGACTTATTTTTCTTTAGTTCTTTCAAAATATCATTGATATTTACTTTGAAGTTTTCATTATTTTAAAGACAATTCCTACTGTCTGCTGATATTATCAACAATGGCTCATGCTTGTATGTCTTTCAAAGTCTAATAATATCTTTAAAGCTCTGCCTTTTAGATTGTGTCATATGCATATTCCCAAACTGCAACATGTATTCTTCAGTAAATTTTGCTTCTTTTGCCTGTTTTTTTTCTGTATAGTGACCCCACATTTCTTTCATCAGTACAATCAATTTCTTTCAGTCTTCACCTTTCAGTGATTCTGTTAAGATTTCCTTTAAAAGGCTTACTTTATTGTTAATGTATATGTGTGTTTTCCTATGATTGGGTACATAGACACATGAGTCCCAGGTGGTCACACAGTCCATAACATAGTGTCATCTTTCTTGGAGCTGGAGGTATAGGAGTTTTTAAATTGCTTCATATGTCTCCTTCAACCAAACTTGGATCCTCAGCAAGAGCAGTGCATTCTCACAACTGCCAAACAATCACACTAGCTCCCATTGTTCAGATATTTGAATTCCTGGATTTACTTAATTTGAAGTTAATTAATGAGATAATTCTTTTGCAATACTTATTACTGAATCCAAGACCTTACAGATGATGGGCAAATACACCATTAAACTACATACATAGCCCTTTGTATTTAGCTATTTACTAAATTTCATTTAATTTGTGTATGTGACTGTGTGTGTGTGTGTGTGTGTGTGCGTGCGTGTGCGTGCATGCACGTGTGAGCAACCACATATACATACAACACAGTATGTATTTGGAGGTAAGCAGACAATTTTCAGGAACTGATTTTCTTTACCCATGAGATGGGATCCTGGTACCAAGCACTGGTCAGCTGGGTTGGTGAAAAGTACCTTTACCTGCTGAAACATCTCACCTAGCTCTGCTTTGTAAGTATTTTAAGGTTACAGTTTAGAAGTAAATTTTCTATTATCCTTCATAACCTCTACAAAGCTTAAAGGTTATGCTTAATTGTATTGAACTTCTATATTTTCTATTATTAACTAATTCATTATGATATATGTATTGAGGAATGATTCAAAGTCAGGAGGCTATGTCTGCATAAATCAACACTTAAGTTCAGACAATGAGCACTATTTTATTAATAGCATGGTTAGAAGATATGCAGTCCAATCCATCCCCATAGCCTTTGGGATAAGCCTGAAGATGTGGTATGTGGATCGCTGTGTCCAATTTCAGATTCACTTGACTTGTGTTGCTTTCCTGTCAGCTTACTGACATCATATATGCACCAGTACAATCCTTCATTTCTTGTTGTTGCTGTCACTGTTGAATGCTGTAGCTTCAATGAGAAAAATACCACAAAGGATTAGGCATTTAAATAGTTGGTTTCCAGTTTAAGGTGAAGTCTTGCTGGAGGGAGTTTCTTTTGGAGAGGGCTTTGGGGTCTTAAAGCCTTACTTATTTCCAGTTCACACTCAAATGGTTGCTTGCAGTTAAAGATGTGAGCTCTCACCTTCATATTCTGGCTGCTTACTGTCATGTTGTGCCTGCTATCATGGATGCTAACTCATTGGAACTATAAGCCAAAAGAAACTCAGTTCTGTACATTGCCGTGGTTATGGCTATGATTATATTTTTTTTATCATATCAACAGAAAATAAAATTGGAAAAACAGTTACTTTTATCCAAGGTGTCTGTATATGGAATATTCAGGTTTTAGTCTGTTTCAGTCTGTACCAGCAAATACAAATACATTATTTCAGAAATCTTCCTACCATAAAGTAGTCCTGGGTAAAACTTCAATGAAAATGAGAACATTGGAATAAGAAAAATGGATCAGCTCCTGAGAAATGTAGATTCATTTTTTATTAGCTACATTTATGTATCTTGCCTTTCACAAGTATCTTCTTTATTAGAGGAAAGTGTTGTCCCCCAAAACTCTCCATCTTTTTTTTTTTTCTATGCAAACAGACCTTGGTAAACTATCTTAGTCTTTGAAAGCACTATGGAGGACAATAATTATGTTTAGGGGTTCTGGGATCTTTCTTATCTGTCTAAAACCATTTCTTCAATCAGGGAACTAGAAGTTTATGACCAGCTTGAAATATTTGTTCTGATCATGAAAGATAAAGGATTTTGGTTCTAGTGACTGACTATTTTTGTTCCTATTAAACAGTCCTGATTGTTGAAATGCTACCTAATATTATGAAAAGAGGACACTTAGTTACTGTCAAGCGAAACCCTTCAGATTGGCACTTCCTTCTATTCTACTACTGTGATTGTATACACAGTAATTTTGGTGATTAAATGCTTCAACACAGCCATGTCACTAAGAAATTACACAGTAATACACTTATTAAGAAGGCAGGTTCCCATGGTATTTCCCTCTGTCATTCCTAGACCACCAAGCTCAATTTCCCAGATCTTTGTAAGGATGCTATCTTATTTAGGGTTTCTTGCTATGAAGAGATATCATGACCATGGCAACTCTTATAAAGGGAAACATTTAATTGACGTAGCAGCTTATAGTTCAGAGATTTAGTCCATTATCATTAAGCTGGGGAGCATAGTGGCACAGAGACAGACATGATGCTGGTTACATCTTGATCAGAAAGTCAGCTGTGACATTGAACAGTATTCTGACCGAAAGGGAACTCAAAACAAGCACCTAAAATGACACACTTCCTCCTTCAACAATGTCATACTTACTCCAACAAAGTCACACCTCCTAATGGTGCACCTCCATATGAGCTGATGGAGACATTTATATTCAAACCACCACATTCTACTCCCTGGCCCCACAAGCTTTTAACGATATCATAATGCAAAAAGCATTTCATCCAACTTCAAATGTCCTGATAGTCTATCACAGTCTCAACAATGTTTAAAATTCTAAAGTTCAAAGTCTCTTCTGAGATTTATATAATCTCTTAACTGTAATGCCATCTAAAACCAAAATCAAAGAAAAATAAATAAATCACATACTTCCAACATATATTTGGCACAGGATATACATTACCATTCTAAAATGAAGAAAAGGGTGCATAGTGAGAAAATACTAGACCAAAACAAGACTGAAAACCATCTGGGCAAACTCCAACTCCACATCTCAATGTCTGATGGCAAAATGCTCTCCAACTCCATTCAGCTCTGTTGACTGCAACACACTTCTTTCCTTGAACTATTTCTATTTCGTTAGCAGCTCTCCTCAGTAAGCATCTCACAACTCCGATATCTCTAACACATTGAGATCTCCAAAGGTAATCTAGGCTTCAACTTCACAGGTTCACACAATTGTCTTTCTAGGGACACCCCTGACACATGCCTGGACTCAGTGGATTTCCATAGTCTCAGGGGAAAATCCAAACACCCTTTGTTTTGTCCTTAGCTACAGAACAACGTGGCTAATGCTGCAAAGCTCTGCTACTTAATGGAGTTGGAATATGGTCCCCTTGTTCAATTATATTTTCACCAGCTTTATGTCTTTCACTGCCTGAGTTTAGCTGTCCTGAAACTGGATCTCTAGACCAGGCAGGCCTCAAATTCAGAGATCCTACTTACAGCTGCTGCCTTCTGAGTGCTGGCATTAAAGATGTACACCACCACACCCAGCTCTCTGTTTTTCTTTAGTTCTCTTTTTAAAAAGTTGGAAACTTAGTAGGGTGAGATCTTGCCCCGAGTACACCACTTCCTTTATTCCATTTCTTAATCCATTTATCTCCTTAAAAATAGAATTTAGCTTCATTCCACTTCCTGATGCTCTTTTTCTCTGCAAAATTACCTTGCTTAGCTTGCTCCTTTTTGTTATAAATCTTCATTAGAGTTACCACTAATAACCTCATGACAGAGTCTACACTAGGGCTTTTTGAGATTTCTTCTGTGGACAAAATTAATCTAAAACTCTTCATTTTAGCCTCAGGCAGATTCTTCAGAGAAAGCCAATAAACAGTCACATTCTTCACCAAAATATCACAAGAACAATCTCTAGGCAACATACTAAAATTCTTCTCCCCCAAAACCTCTTGATCCAGCCCCAAACAGTTCAAATACCTCTTAGCACTGCTGGCTTCCATGCTGCTACTAGTACAATCCATTAAGCTGTACTTATAGCATACCACTGCTGTGCTAAGCCGAAGTACCAAAATCCAAATTCCTCCAAACAAAAACATGGTCAGGCATATGACAACAATACCCCGGTCCCTGGTACCAACTCCTGTCTTATTTAGGGTTTCTATTGCTGTGAAGAGACACTATGACCATGGCAACTCTTATGAAGTGAAACATTTAATTGAGATAGCAGCTTATAATTCAGCAGTTCAGTGCATTATCATCATGGTAGGGGAACATGGAGTCATGCAGACAGACATGGTGCAAGCCCTATCTTTATAAGAAGGCAATAGAAAGTCAATTGTGACAATGCGTGGTGCCTTGAGCGAAAGATAACTCAAAGCCCAAGCCCACAGTGACACACTTCCTCCAACAATGCCATAACTATTCCAATAAAGCCACATCTAATAGTGCCAATCCCTATGAGTTTGTGGGGAGCAATTACATTAAAATTAGCATAGGTACTAATACTTCTTCTAAAAGAGCTCATGAAAAGGTATTAGAGCATGAGGGGGCAGATAGGAATAGAAAGAGAAGAGAGAGAAAGATAAGTCAGGGATACAGAGAAATAAAGAGATATGGAAAGAACTGGGATTTTTGAAAAGCTCAGAGGTACTCAAGACAAAGCTACTGTGGGGTAAAAATTAAAAATTATATTTCTTTCCTCTTAATGGAGTTATCAATTAAAATTTTTTATTGAGAAATCTCCTTCAGAGTTATTGGTCAGTATAGTCCAACAGATGTCTAAAACATAGACTGTTAACTCTTGCCCTTAGTTAAAGCCAAGAAGTGGAAAGTAAGTCCTTGTTGCTGAAGACTCACGTACTTCAGGACGAAGGCACATATATCCAATATTTGGAACTGCCCTTAATAACTCCTACCAGCTGACTACCTTTCATTTTTCCAGAAGGTACCATACACGTTTCTAAAAGAGGGAGGCAAGAAAAGTCCCTACCCAACTCCGAAACCTATAGACCACCACAACAACCAATATTGCATAATAACCTTATTGGAGAGTAATTTTACTGAAACCTTGGCAATAACCAACAGCTCTCTATTTGGACTGAGGAAGCAAAAGGCAGATAGAGACTATGCCTGGTACTGGAAACTTAGCTAATTACTCGTTACTAGTAAAATCAAGGTTATTGAAGGAGAATCTGTACCACTAATAAACCAGCATATTCTCTAACAATAGTCTAAACACATTTGTTATTATACCTATAGATAAATACACTCTTTGCAACCTCACCAAAAACATTTTCTCTTTGCAGTAGGTGAAGATCATTACAAAAAAATACAACAAATCAAAATGCTGTGTTGCTGGAGGGCTTCTCTCCTTGTTCCCCAAGCCCCGCAGTCCCACAATCCACGTATAAAATAATCACTCAGACGCTTATAATACTTATAAACTGTATGGCCGTGGCAGGCTTCTTGCTAACTGTTCTTATATCTTAAATTAACCCATTTTTATAAATCTATACCTTGCCACGTGGCTGGTGGCTTACCGGCATCTTCACATGCTGCTTGTCCTGGTGGTGGCTGCAGTATCTCCCTCCTCAGCCTTCCGCTTCCCAGAATTCTCCTCTCTCCTTGTCCCACCTACTTCCTGCCTGGCAACCTATTTCCTTTCTGGTCACTGGCCATCAGTGTTTTACTTATATAGAGCAATATCCACAGCACTTCCCTTTTTTTTCTTTTTTTAAAAAGGAAGGTTTTAACTTTAACGTGGTAAAATTACATATAACAAAACAATTATCAAGCAAGAATTACAGTTACAAATATTAAAGAAGATGTCCTATCTATCTTATATTTGTGAGTTTAAGGTTTTATATCTAACTTATCTTTTATCATAACTGAGGAAATTACAACTATCTAGTTTTCAACCACATCAAAGACCTGAGAAGGAACATAATGGTACCTGAGAAATGGTAGATGGATGCAAGCAACTTTTGGGAATCTTACAAAAGTAGACCAAGACAGCTGGGACGTAGATGTAACCAACCATCTTATTAAATAAGAAACACAGAAACAATGTAAAAGAGAAAGCCAAGAGGTCAGAACTCAGAGCTAAAATCTCACCCTTCCTCCTGCTGTGTCCCAGCTTCTCGAAAGAGAGCTATTTCCTGTGTGTAAGTTGATTTTCCAGTCATACTGCCTTCTCATTGGTTGTAAACCCAAACATGTGACTGCCTTGTCAATGTCTGAATGTACAGCTCCCTAGGTCATAAATGCATATGTCTCCAATGCTGGCTGTATCCCTGAACACACAGAGATCTATGGGATTAAAGGCGTGTGCCACCACCGCCACACTCTGTCTATGGCTCTAATAGCTCTGACCCTCGGGCAACTTTATTTATTAACATACAATCAAAATCACATTTCAGTACAATTAGAATACCACCACAATGCTGAGCTGTGGAACATGGTCCCAATGAGGATGACTGCATAATACTCCATACATAAGACTCAAAGAGCATTAGGCAAGAAGCAGGAGTGGGGAAGCCATGGGATAAGGGAGAGTGCTGTGAGATTCTGTCTCCTAGTAATATCAGGAATAACACCCATAAAGTTTAAGCACCCATTAAGTTTAAATGACCCCCCCCCCGCCCAAATGTGAGCTGAGTAAGGATGACACCAAGGAACATGCTGAATGGCCAGAGGAAGACCTCCCCCACCCCAAGGTCTCAACCCTACACAAAGAATATAGACAACTGAGAAAGCCTGGGAGCAAAAAGTGGTGTTCGCCCCCAGTGAGGAACACATCAATTGATTGTACAGGGCCAAATGGTCAGCCCTGAAAACATACATAGTTGTAACATGATAGAAACTGAGTAGGTTGTGTTTAAATATATATGTGCATACACACACATTTTATAACAATTAGTGAAAGGAAGAATAAAATTGAAGGATAGTGGGAAGGGTTATATGAAAGATTTTAGAGAGAGGAAAAGGAAGGGATAAATGTTGTAACTAAATTAAAATCTCAAAAGATCTATAAAAGAGATACTTTTATTTATACATAAAAATAATTGCTGCTAATTTGCTTTACAAAAGCTACATTTTATTTATGTATTTTATGTGTGTGTTGGGTTTGGTGCCTTTCTGCCAGGGTACTCTTCGGGGGGTCAAAGGACAATCTGAGAAGTCATTTCTCTTCGATCATTTGGGTCCTGTGATCCAACTGAGATCTTCAAGCTTGGTAGCAGGTGACATTATCAACTTGTTACTTCATCTACTTTATCATCTTGAGGGCTCTAGTTTTTAATTGGTTTGAACAAATTATATGAGTAAAGTTAAGCTTTGTTAATAAGATGGATACATCTCATTTTGAGATTTTTGTGTGATTTTCTGGATATTTCTAGTTTGATTCAATTTATGTATAATCTTTGAGATAATTATCCAATTTTACTTTATAAAAATAATCATCTACATTTCTATTAGGTAAAATGCAGCTGTGCCACATTTCTTATATGTAAGAAGTGCCTTTATCATCATATTAAAATGCTATTTGCCAAGGAGTGTTAACTTCACAAATGACATTGAAAATAGAACACATATATTAGCTATCACTGTTGAAAATAAGAGATGATAAAAGCAAAAGCCACTAATATACAGTAAAATATGCTTCAATTATTTATTAACATTACATATTATGTATATATGCAGTTATGATGAATCCACAGTGACTAAAATGTGGAGTGATTGAAGCACAAGTCTGAGAGCCCACAGAGACTCCATTGTGTGGCCTTATTCCACCTTGATTTAAGGTCAGATAATCTGAGCTTATTTTGCCCCACAAGGCTACATAATAGGATGTTTTGGCCAAAGGCATGGTTACCAGGTGTTTTATATATCAAGGCCTAATTACAAGATGTTTTGTCATAAGGCGTGGCTACTAGATGTTTTAAGAATTAGGGAAGTGCTTATACTTGTCTGTACTTTGTACCTTGAACCACAGTGTCCTTAAGAGGGGGAGGTCTTTTGCCTCTACCCTAGCTGGTGTATAAAAATCTCATGAGGAATAAACTCACGACTATTGTGGTATTGACCTAGAGTCCTCTCAGTGCTATTCTGTGTCTCTGTCATTTTCTTTTACATCATCTAATATCTCTACTTTTCATATCTGTTATTTCTTAATCCTCATTCCTTCTTTCAAGGAGTACTCAATAGTTGGGTGGGACCCAACACACAAGTTGGCAGTTGCAGTCACCCTCACAGCCTACCTGAGGACCTCATGTCTTGAACCCATCTCCTGTACCTCCGAAATCCAGGGATGGAATTCAGGCATGTGCTACCCAAACAAATTCATTCTCACATAGCTCCTGAGAACTTGAACTGCAAGCAGGGATTCTAGACTTCCAATGTCAGCTTCAACCATCCACACAGCTGATAGCATATATTGCTGAAGACAACACATGCCTGACTCATGGAACATGGAAAAATCATGCTGCTTTGCCCTAGAAGTTCTATCCTTATTGGCTAGTTCTCATAATGATGGAATATGTTATCTCCCTACCACAGGAGAAAAATAATAATTAATCTTTCCTAGCTGTGAACTTTGTGCACTAAAATAATGAAAAGTCTTAAAATCTAAGACCTCTGGTACAAGAATCGCATAAAACTCATGGACAACCATTTTCTGAGTAGATTTAAGGCACACACTGTAAGACAGAACCCACAACTCACACTGTTATTGTTGTCAAGATAGATCATATGCAATGGGAGAGATCATACCATTATTTTTCTGCTAATTAGTCATACTATTCCTGAAACCTTATCATTATACTCATAGATTTTTGTATGTCTCAAAAAAAAAAAAACCCTCACTAGAAAAGCTTCTTCTGTTGTAGGTTGTCATTAACATAAAGACTCATTGATCAAGGTGTAGAGAGTGAAACTATGGAGTGCTCAGTTTTAAGTGAAAGTCTATTTTGTGTACACACACACACACACACACACATACACCTCAAGGATTATTGCAGAAGAGGGAGAAGAAAGTTTGGAAGGGTCAGAAGTCATAGATGACTATAAGGAAAGTGTTTTCCAGACAGAGAAGTACTTTTACAAATAAGATCTTTGTGGAACATTCCTTCATACTGTGTAAATATATCTCATTAGGATATATTTATATCTCATTGGTTTAATAAAGAAGTTGACTGGCCAATAGCTGGACAGCATAAGGTTAGGCATGAAAGCCCAACTGAGAATGCTGGGAAGAAAAAGTGTAGATTTGAGGAGTTGCAAGCAATGCAGTAAGAAGCAAGATGGGAATGCTGTGCTGAGAAAAGGTACCAAACCACGTGCATAGATAAGAAATATGGGTTAATGTAAATGTAAGTGTTAGCTAGTAACAAGCCTGAGCTATTGGCTGATCATTTATAATTAATATCAAGCCTCTGTGGTTACTAGAGATTATCTTACAGGACAGGAACTTCTGGCTACAGACATTAACAATGATTGCGTAAATATGCATAAAACCCGAGAAAGCTCAAACACCAAGAACAACAACAAAAAAAAAAAACCTCAGAGTAGACATGGCGCTTTATCATGAAGTCCCTAACCTAGTTAAAGAGACCTATTGATAACTGATAGCTTCCAGGACAGGTAGAATTAATTTTCCTTAAGGGTGTAGCCCATGGTAGATTAAAGAAGGCTACAATGAGTAGCCACACACCCAAGACTGTAGCCCAAAGTAATTGGACAAGACAAATTTTAAGAGAAAAATAGACACAAAATTGGAAAAGGAGTAGATCTGAGAGGATTTAAAGGATGACTAAATATAATAAACATACAGTGTATAATTTTTAAAAATATATTAATAAAGTGCTACCTGGTCCTTTCAGATATATGACAAACCACAATAACCTTGAATAAATTAACATTAATTTATTAATATAGGAATGTATTTTAAAACATTGTTGACTGAATATCATTCAGTTAAATGTCTAACATCTTTTAAAATTGCATTATAAATAATTGAAGTATGTTAATACTCATAATAAACCATAATAACGCATATCAATAAAATTACATTGCAAAATACTTTTTTAACATCTGTGTTGGTATATTTTTAATTCATTAATCTTCATTCTTATTTCAAGTGAGTATTTAATTGGAAATTTGAGGGCTAAAAAACATTCAATGAATTACCAAATACCTTAAAGTTATAGCAGTTATTGAATGACTCTTATCTATAAATTAGAAAAATACATACCTATCAGTAAGAGAAGGCATTTTTCTTGTTAATTTATTGTTATTTTTTTATTTTACATCCCAGTCTCAGTTTCCCCTTCATCCTCTTCTATAGGTTCCACCCCCTACCCTCTCTGGTATCCACTACCTCTCCACTATCTACAGGTGGATCTACCCTATCCACTCTGCCTCCATTTCTGTTCAGGAAAGAACAGATCTCCCATCAATATCAATAAAACATGGCATATCAAGTTGCAGTAAGACTAAGCACATTCCCTTATAATTAGGACGGGCAAGGAGGCCCATTATGAGGAATAGGGTACCAAAAACCAGTAAAAAAAAAAATTGAAGACAACCCCTGTTCCCACTGTTAAGAGTCACACAAGAGGACCAAGCTACACAATTGTTGCATATATGCAGATTGCTTATGTCAGTTCCACGCAGACTCTCTGGTTGTTGGTTCATCAGTTGACTGAGTTTATTATGGTGTCCTTGACTGAAATAAAGTTGAAATAACCCCTGTATCTTATCAGATCACCATGAATTAAGGTGATTTCAACAACAGAAACAACAGAAATCCTTCAAGCTCCCACAACTTTCTCCAGGCCACCAGATTTTCCTTCCTCATTGAGTGCAAAGGACTACTTTGCTTATTAATACCTGATAACAAGTGAAATGAATGTTAAAATGCACAAACCAGGAAGGAAAAAACTTAAAAAAGGAGGATATTACTCTTGGTGTTTTGCTTTTAAGTAGGGTCTCACTTAGCAGCCTGAGAAGTCTGGGAAGCCTCTAACTTAACAGTGGTATACTTGGCTTGGCCTCCTCAGTGAAAAAAAAATAAGCACATACCACTACACAACTATTCACTTTGTTTTAATTTAAATAACCACTTTATATTTTACTTTATTAAAAATTTAAGTGAGCAAACATTTAGTCTTGTGAATCTCTTTGATTTATCCCCTTTCTTGTTTTCCCATTTGCTATTTTATCCATTTTTCCTTGTTTATGTTATGCTTAAATTCCAAAACTGTAGCACTAACACCAACTTCCAGCTCTTAATATTTACTTCTCTAGAATGTTTAAATTTTCATTTATTTTTAAAGATTATAATATTATTCCATAATTTCCCCATCCCTCTTTCTCTCTCCAAAGCCATTCATACATCCCCCTGGCTCTTTTAAAAATTCACGGTCTTCTTTTTTTTTTTTTTTTTTTTTTTTGGTTTTTCGAGACAGGGTTTCTTTTGTGCCTTTCCTGGAGCTCACTTGGTAGCCCAGGCTGGCCTCGAACTCACAGAGATCCGCCTGGCTCTGCCTCCCGAGTGCTGGGATTAAAGGCGTGCGCCACCACCGCCCGGCCACGGTCTTCTTTTTTAATTGTTTGTACATACATATATGTATATATGTATATATATATATATGTATATATATGCATATTCTACAACACATAAATACAACATTCTCAGTCTGTATAAGGTAACTTGTATGTATATTTTCAGGACTGATAATTAGATGTTAGAAATCCAATCAGTGTGTTTTTCCCAGTGGAAATCTTTTTGTTCAAACCCAGCATTCCTCAGTTGCCTATAGTTTTCACTGTAGGGTTTTCTCTCTTGGGTCTACTTTAGAATGTCTTGTTACTTTCCTTGTATAGCTCATTTAGTCAGCCATGTTGACTAGAAGTCACACAGGCTGAGTAGTATTTTTTTCTGCCATTCTTTGAGTTAATATTACTGTAGTTGTCATTTCAAACATAACTGATTTTATCAAAAATCATTTACTCAAGTATGAAGTTTGTCTCCCTCTTGAACTCTATTATATGTGTGACTTTGCATCCAATGAATTATATTCAGGAAACTGGTTCTATTTTTAATACATTTATTCAAAATTTATGGTATTTAGTGATTTATACAAATATCCCATGTGTTGCTGAATAAAACTGATGTTTTTGCAATTTATTCTTTGGAAATTTCAAACATGTGTGTTAATATTTTTTTACAATATCCACACCCCCTTATTTGCCTCACAGTCCCACTCAAAATACTCCTTACTCCAAATAGGTTTTCCTCCACTTTTATATTTATTTCTTACTGTATATATGTGACCAACTATGGTAAATTGGGATTGATTTCATGAGCATGGGTTGGAGGATTGTTTACTGAAATATAAACAATAATTTTCAAATTGATTGTGTCTGATTATATATATACCACTTAAATTAAGCTAATTAATGGTGCTGCAAAATATAATTTATAATTATCTTACAAACATTCAAAAAATTATCTTAATGCTTCCATATGAGGACTTGTCTATTTTTGTATTTATTTCTTTAATTTATCCTTTTTAATGTCATTTACTATTTCTTCTCATTCTATGTTTCATATTTTAGTGTTTATCTGGTTGGTCACATCTCAGACTTGAATTTAACCTACTTTGTAATTTTTATTTTATGAATTGCAAGTACTTGAATTCTATGTGAGCTATTTTATGATTGTCTTTTTATATATTAATTAATTAATTTAATAAAATTAATTTAATAAAATTAAAATTTTAGGAGTTTCAGTTTTTTATAATCTTGGCTGTCTTTAGACTTTCAATATAGCCAAGAATTCCCATGAAATCCAAATCCTCATGTTTTACTTCCAAATACTGAGATTGGATGTTTGTGCCACCATCTTTATTTTATTTTAAATTGAAATTAACCTATGTCTTCACATTTTATACCCATTTTCAGTGAAAGACGTTAACTATTTCCTGATCACACCTCAGTGCCTCCAAATTATCTGGACCCAATGTCCCTCAAAGATGATGAGTATATTTATTTTGCCTAAATAATTTTAAACAGTGCATAGTTCTTTTTCTTATGTCATTAAATTGAAATTTCCAGGCAAAAAAAATTTACTACAAATTTATGGAATATGCTTAAAGCTATAGTATTTTATTTTAAAGCTACACTACAAGTTATTTTAATTTTTTGTTATCCATTTTATTTCTGATACACGTTTGGGAAGTTTTGACTTCATTAATCATGAAAAATATGTCAATGCAAAACCAACAGTCAGAAAATGAAAACAAAACTGTATATCCACATCTCTGTACACCAATAGATGAAAACTGAATGAGTGAATGAATTGTCAGAGTCCATGCTGATGCCCTTGTTCTGTGATGCTCTTGAGGCACTGAAGTATAGCTTTTAACAGTTGATTGTTTCTAGTGTTGGGGCTGGAAAAGGACTTGGTTATCTTTAAGGGACTGGCCATTGGATGTCTGACCATGCTCCAGTGAATATATGGGTAACAAATTCTTGGCAATTTTTTTTTTTACATTGCTAACACTGCTGACCTCAGATCAAGCTAGTAGCCCTAAAGACTTGACGCTCACTATGGGGCCTTTTCTATGTCTCCCCTCTCACTTTGCAATATATACTGTTAATGTTTGCAGTGGACATATTACATAAATTTTTCTTGCCTGTAGTTCTAGTACTGACTTATAGATGGATTGGTTGAAGGGAGAATCATCCAATGTGTAGAGAATTCTACTTCATTCAAAGAAAATCACCTGTTAAAAGGTGTTTATATAATTGAAAAGACAAATAGTCTTTCAAATTAATGCTTGCAAATCAAAGACAAGTAAAGACTTAGTAGTTACAACAAATAAAAAAATGGACAGTGTGTGCCCAGAAAATATATTTGGATATGCAATCTCCAGACTGAATAGTGGAAATTCCCTTACAAGTTAAAGTTATATAAGAGATTTTGCAGAAATGTTTGCAATTTTAGATACACAATGACTACATATGTGATCATTAGAATATGTATGTGGAAAATCAGATATTGGTGGTTGCATACAAATTTCTGAGAAATTAAATTGCTTTTAGTTTTAAACAATGAAACATATTTAATCCCACATAATGTGAAAACTGATGATGTAAGTCAACTTTTTGTTTATGAATTATGAACCCCATGCAGCCAACAATTTTATACTGCCCTTCTCATTTCCGTTTTAACAATAGAGGGAAACAGTGTGTTTTATGTAAAGAAAACGTATCACATGCTATTTGTAAACAAAAAGTAATGTTCAGAATCTATTACATATAAAAATATGGTGCTTTTGTTATATTTAATTAAATTGATAATGTATATTTAGCCTTTACTATGAAGTATATTATTTTAATTAATTATAAGTAGTTTCAGAACTGTGAAAAAGATTACAAATACTGAACAAGACTAAGAAACATTTGTTGAATGAATTTAATCACATAATATAAATCATGGAAGACATAATGTTTAAAAAAGAGCTAAAGAGACTAAAAGAAAGGAGTAACTTCAGCATAGTAAAATTTATTTTTGAGCATCAGTGACACTATATATCTTTTGTGACATAAATAAAACGGAGCTCCACTAAATCACATGAATGTATAAAAGTCACATTAGAATTTCAGAGAAAACTTTTATTTCATATTCTAAATAACATACATTGCATGGTGATGAAGAATATAAATCTTCAGTTTATGACTCCTACACATTAAAATTAATTAAGTTGAAATCATACATTACTTGTATGGTACACAGCAGCATCATGAACAAATGACAATAGCATTGTGGTCATTTAAAAAGTCAGTTAACACAAAAAAGTTCATTTTATGCATAGACTTTTGCAAGAGTATAAACTTCTTCAGTACAATGTTGAAATCAGTCAGCGCATTCATTTGCTAGTCTTCCAACCAAATTATTCAGGGAGCTACTCACATCTGGAAGCTTCTTGGATCTCTTGCAGTTCTAGACTTTCTCTAATTCTTTCTTGTTCTTTTCTGTTCACAAGTTACAATTGATAAAACTCAACCTCAAACCTGTGTATCCACATTTTAATTATGTTTTCTTTGTGAACCATAAATGAGTCTGAATATCTATTGGAGTTTCCTGCCCACTCATGTGGAAATTGAAGTGTGATACCTTTCACACTGAATGGGATACTCATTCTTCACCATGCATCTGGTAGCATCTCCAGAACTTATGTAAATAACATCAAACTATATCTCTCCACATACATGAAAGAGGAAAGATTGTTGTACACATTGCAGTAAAGAACACATGACTTTAATAAAGGACATCTTATTATGCAATAATTTATTGAATTTGTGAGTGACAGTGAAGCATCTAAGTTAAATACCAATTCAATACGTTCTTATTTCCAAAGACTTTCTTTCAAGAAAGGCAGCTGTAATAGCCTATCTCAGACCTCTTGGATTGCTAATGACTTTCAGGTTTCTTTTATAATTCATTTTTATGAAGTTTACTTTTTGTTGTTGTTGTTCATTTTACAGAGTGTCTTTGTACTCTGATCAAAATAAATTTTCCCAGTATTTCTGAAGGTTTAAAATTAAAGATAAGGAGGATTTGCTTACTTCATATGATATCTTAGTATTTAATCTTTAATAAGGAGAGGTCAGATCACTCAGCTTTTGGAGAAAAAAGAACAATTGCAAGTCTGGAGGACAGATGGCATAGGTAGTGAGAGTGAGCAAGACTAGGAGCCTCATTCACGAAGTGCTTGTAGAACATTTCTTCATGACTTTTCTCATTTTATGACATTTTGTATTTAATTTACTTAGAAGTTCAGACTAATTAAAAATCTTTGTGAATTTATTATTTATTGAAGAATACAGAAAGGAATTCAATGTTTTAATGATAAAGACCCAAATGAGGACAAGAAAGTTAAAATATGATTTAAAAAAAAAAAATCATAAAACCCTTAACCTAGAAAGGTAGTATCTGACTATAGAGGAAATTTATATATAGATATTTACATTTGCCATTATTTTTTACTTTTATGAATCCAATAGACATGTTTCATAATTTAATATTTAACATACACACACACAGACACATACACACATAAACATGAGGGGTATCATAGATGAGAAAGAGCATCTTATCCTTTTCAGCACAAGTTACTCCCTCAAAATTGTCTTACTGAACTTTAGCAAATACAAATAATTTAAAGCATTCTTCATAGTGAATAACCAATATAAAGGAAATGAGGCTGTTCCCTTAGGAAGACAAATGTTCTCTTTCAGCGTTCTTGATTTCTTTGTCTAGGATTAGGGGCCCTGCTGTGGAATAATCCTTTTGTATTCTGTAAAGATTTGTCAGTCTTTATTGTTGGTTACTAAATGACTGACTGGCCAGTAGCCAGGCAGAAAGTATATGTAGGACAATCAAACAAAAGATGCTGGGATGAAAAAGGATTTAGTCATAGGAGATGTCAGAAGATGCAAAGAAAGCAGGATGTGTACAAAATGAGGTAACAAGCCATGAGGCATGTGGCAGAGGGTAGATAAGAAATATGGGTTAATTTAAAATGTAAGAGCCACCTAGTAACAAGCCTGAGCTATTGGCCAATTATTTTCAATTAATATTCAGTTGCTCTGTTGGTTATTTGGAAACTGGAGGCAGAAAATAACACCCACAATAGGAGCCATGTTGTTTCCCCTTTACACGTTACAATATCTATTAATGTCCTTCTTGTTTGAGTCTTTATTAAGTGCCATATTTTTGAAAGCTCATGGGTGTTGCTTTGGTATCTCATCTAGTAGATACAATCTCACAGCAGGCATCCTGGTCCTCTGACTCTTATGTCTTGCTGCCACCTCTTCTGAGATGTTCTTTGAAACTGGCTACAGGAGTTTTGTTATAGATGGATCAAATGGAGCTGGGCATCACAGAATCACTCTTGATCCGATGCAGTTTTATATAATGGTCTCTGTTGCAAAGGGATATTTATTTGTTTATGGATAAGAACTATATATACAAACACATAACATTATACAATCTGTAGATTATATTTACATATTTAGTATCTATGAACAATTAATTAATAGTTTATAGGCCTTGAACTTGAAAGAAAGAGAGCAAAGGGAATTACATGAGAGGCGTTTGGAAAAGAAAAGTTAAATGGGAAAATGATATAATTATATTTTAACTTCAAAAAATTAAAAAAATTAAAAGCCTTCTTGAAAAAAAAGTAATAAAAGATATGAGATGAGTAATGAAATGTATAGAAGAGGGTAGAGGAAAATCAAACCTGAAGAGGTCAAAATGACTTCAATCACATTAAATAGTCCATGTTGAAACCATAATAATTTTGTTTTATGTATATAATTTTGCAGTCTCATCTTAATAAGAAGTAAAAAGTCAACACCAATATTTAATATATACTAATATATACTAGTCAATTATGTAAACCAGACTCTGTTACCTCTTTAAATTTTGTATAAACTGTTTTAAAAATACTTTCACTTATTTTGTATAATTAAAAATACTCACTTTTGCCAGGCAGCGGTGGCACAGGCCTTTAATCCCTACACTTGGGAGGCAGAGCCAGGTGGATCTTTGTGAGTTCAAGGCCAGTCTGGTGTACAGAGCAAGATCCAGGACAGGCACCAAAACTACACGGAGAAATCCTGTCTCGAAACAACAAAACAAAACAAAAGCAACAACTCACTTTCTTAATCACAATGTGTTGCTTCTTTTAATGGCTTTGTTAAATATATACAGGAAGGCAGATACAGAATGAAGCTGTTATCAAATTATATTGTAAATTCAGGGTGTATATTTTTAAATATTCAGAATAAATTACTGAGAAGCATTCAGTTTACAGCCAATAATTACTGCTTTGATATAAGTATATTCTAACTTGTATCTCATATCATTGCCTTTCAATATCATTATGAAATGCTAATATTTTTTATTGATGGAGCATGAATTTTTCTGATCCGTGTCTACTCTTAGAATCTGATAGTTAGGAATCTTAACATAACACTAATATTCTTTGTTAAGTTATTATTAATGCTTGAGGAATGTGGATGTTTCATTCTTTAAATGTTGTACTCCTTTTGTCAAACTTCTAAACCACTTAGGATATTACTTTTTAATTTAAAGGATATTTTTAAATGTTTCAGTACTTAAGAAGTAACTGCTTGCCCTAAATAAATTAATTTTCTTCACAATCATTCTCAAATCTTTATTTTGTAATCTCCATTAAATTATTGGTGCTACAAAAATATTAAGGTGACTCATTATACATGTATAGGTACATCATAATTTTATAATGAAACTTTGGACTAGAGACATGAATTAGCATTGTCAAAACTCTGATGACATCATCAAGAAATACAATTCTTAGTGGATGGAGACATTTTTGCTACATAAAGACCATGTTTTTTATTTTTTTAATAAACGCTTCTTTTATTAAATTTCATAGTGTATAAGCAACTTCTTTTTTCTAAGTCTTCTAAAGGATACAAGCTGAGCTAATTTCAAAGTCATGAAAAAAGGAATCTTTGCATAAATAATTGTAAATGTCTTTAGTAATAATCAAGAAAAAAATGACATATTTTGTGCACTGATTTTAAAATATAGTTGCTTATTATAGTATGTGTGCTTTGTGACTCTGTCTATTTGCTGTCTGTCTGTTTATGTACCTCATGCAAGGCTGATATACAGGGAGGCCAGAAGACATCAGATCCACTAGAACTGATCATACAGATGGTTGTTAGCTACCATGTGGATACTAACAATTAAACCACAGTCCTCTGGAGAAACACCTAGCATGCATAAGTTCTGAGCCATCTTTCCAGCAATATTTTATATATTATCTTTAGCAAATAAATGCAGATTTCTATTGAATCAAAGAACTAGAGAGTAGTATTATAATATTCTAAAAATGAGAAAATACAGCTACTTCAGAAGCATATTTTAAAATTCATTTATTTGAGTTAAAGAAATTTCCAAGTATGATCAGAGTTAGTAAATAAAATGAAAATTATCAAATAAAAATGGCAACCTTTGAAGATTCACTCTTAAATTACATGCTCACAAAGTGATAGAATATAAAATTTATGTCATGTTCTAGACCAAAATGATAAAGTCTCAAAACCTTATGAGAATTAAAAGCTACATTATTGATAATTTTTAACTAAAGCCAAGCATCAATCTGAAATACATCATTTTCATGGAAAGATTTCAAAGACATGAAGTTAATGGTATTAGATTGTAAATAATGCTATTCCTTGCATTCTGAGAATCTTGTAAATATTTAGTGCACCTGGTACATTATATCAAAACACAAAGTTTAGTGTTCCAATATCTCTTACCACACTGCTATAATTACTACCTTGTTCACTAGTGAATGGCATCTATATACTGTAAAATTTCAGTCAATAAATATTATTGGATTGTGAGCTATTTCCATCTAACATCCAAACACTGAGGACTGTATCAATCTCAACAACTTGAACATCAATTTATAATTTCTCCTCTCTTCCACAACAGGTAGAGATAAGTAAGATAAAGTCATAATCTTGCTAATATTCAAGTCAGTAGATATGTTCACTGTTCAGAATGTTAAATTTAATCATTATATTTTAAATACTTTTTATATTGAGATTCTAAAAAATGTGCACTTAATGTAAGCACTCAAAGTTAGTGAACAATCAACCACCCTAATTGTACACAATATATTTCTTCCATTATAAATTCTGTCACACATATTAATGGCAATAGGAAATGGGTCTGTGGTAAGAATCACAATATAGATCTACTGTTCTGTTCTTGTCTGCAGGGCCTACTGTAATTCCATGACATACTACATGAAAATATGCTGCTTTTCTCTCAGACCTAAATTTAAGTTCATTTCTAACCTTATTCTGAGACAAAGGGAGAATTATTTCTCCCTAGGTTTCCATTCTGTATTTCCTTTTCCCTGATAAAGAACTATGATCACTAATTTCTCTATTTGAAAATTATATTATATAACCAATAAAAACAAATGAACAAAAACAAGTAACAAAACCAACTGAATAATACAGATAGCTTCAAAGAGGCTCTGGGAAAAATGAGAAGGAAAGACTCAAGGCCCATCTAAGAATGTGGTTCAAAGTTCTTACAGAAAACTTGATTACATAACAGTGTCCATACTTTTGGCAATGATCACGTGCTGCATTTTATTGAGACACTTGTGTATATTTCCTCTAAGACGAGTATCACCAACATCACAAATTTTGAATGTATATATCTGGTTTGGATGGTAGTGATTAGATAACTGATACCACATACTTCCAGTGATTCATTTCAAGGATTAAGTCCTTTCCTTGCATCATCATAAGTTTGTTGCTTTCTAAATGTTTTTTAACATCTATATTTATCACTTGTGCATGGAATGATGCTCAATTTTTACTTCCAAAATTTCCCAAAGTTACAATCTGAGAGACTATTACGATTAACATTGATATGGGATTTAATGACTCTTTATAACACTCCAACAGTATGGGTTGATGGATCTTGCATGCAGCTTAGCATCTTTGCTGCCTAGTATCTGTTAGTATTGCTGTTAATTCTTGATTATTCTTAAATGTCAGTGCCACATCATGTTTGAGCAAAATACACTTTATATTGACATCAAGATGTGAGAGTCACAGTATTAACTGTGTATACATGGGCTGGAATGACAATGTTCCAGTAACACTCTGTTTAAAAACAGATGGTAAGACCGTATTTCCTAGCTTCTACTCTATACTACAGATTTCTGTTTGCAAAAGAAGAAACAACAATTTTTCTCAATGTATTTGATGAATTTCATGACAATACTAGAAAACAATATGGATTTTCTTCAGCAAAGTAATAGTAGCCAAATTTTGGAATCTTACTTTAACAGATAATAATAACAACAAATATTTAAAATGTATTGTTATTACATGGTCAAAGTCATAATGACTCAAATTTATTGAAATCTGCATATTTTCTTTCAATAGAAGACAAAGTAGAAAAGTGCATGTAGCCTAATTTTATCAATTAAAATTAGCCTAACTCTATTAAACCATTGTTCTGGTTATACTGGTCCTGTGGTTAAGATATAGTATAAAATTCTGAATAATTTATCTAAATATAAAATAATCTTCTATCCTTTCATATCCTTATTTTCTGAGATTTCTTGTTTGTTTAATGGTTACATGACTATATCTATATTTTGCAGTATTATTGTACTCAATTTCATCAGGAGTAATACTCTTCAAATTCTTTGAGTTTGAAATTATAATGTATGTGAAAATAGATGAGAGGTGGAAGTCCCTTCTCTCATTTTGTAAGTGTGTATTTGAGTGTGTGTGTACATGTTTGTTTGTGTATGTGACATATGTATGTGTTTTATAGAATTGCATACACACATTATTAATATATGAGAAAGATTAATTATTTTGATGACACTTATTTTGACAATGTATAGAATGTATCTATCCTGAAAGGCTTTGAAATAGTGTATAATCAGATACTGTGGCCTTTAGCAAATAAAAAGAATAGAAAAACAAATTTATTATGAAAAAATAATTATATTATGAAATAAAATTGAAGTGTCCTTAAAGTAGTTTTTTCTAACTTTGTTACTCAGTGAATTACATATACCAGCATTCATTATGATTTAGAGAAGTTAAAACTTCATAGTTTAATTTTATGTTAAATAATTCCAGGATATATAATGTTATAATTTGAAGATTATGTTAAATTTTTCCCTTCATTCATAACAACATTAAGAAAAGCAGTGATGCCAACTAAACTGTGTATTGAATTCATGTCCATTTTTAGTAGCCATGCCATTCTTTTGAGTAGTAAGGAACTAAGAGCCCTGTCTGCAGCATCAGCTAATAAATTATTCAATAGTGTCTGCTACTGATGATATGTTTGGATTAACCTTTCTATACAAATTACTGTAAATCATCATATGTGAAGGTGATGCAAGGCCATTTAAAACTTAGAAATGTTGAGTTAAGTAGATATAAATTCCAGTTCTGATGAAGAAAGGGAAGCTGAAAATTATGAGGTGCCCAAAGTAAGTTCAAGTTGAAGAATTTAATGAAAGAGAGAAAAGGGGGTGCAAAAACACACCCTCATAGAAGATTTCCTGAGATTTTCTTCTTTTATCAATTATAATTAATATTAATTAACATTGTAGAAACACAAGAGAATTGCAAGTAAGTTGCATGTGTACTTGGTAGGAAATAACAAATTTAAACTTATTCTTAACTTTGTTGAGTTTTGAAGATCTAGATGTGCTCTTAAGAAAAAAACTTTGATATTCTGTTTAAATCACAAACACTTTTTGAAGAAATTTAGTATTCTAACAAGACATTTGTCTCTGTTTAAGGTCATTCTTACAACATTGAAGAGAGAACATGCTGACAATTTATGAAGCAAGTGTCTTCCAACTACCAATAGTATAGGGCAAACTTACATTACCTGTCAAAGCTACACTGAAAAATGGAAAGAAAAGACAACTAACTGTACAGAGAATGTATCTATATTCATGTCAGTTTTCCTCTGTGCTAGATATGCCACTAGAGAACTACAAAGAATCACATTCCTTCTCTGAATAAAAATTAACAAAGAGAATTCTAACAAAGAATATAGGTCATTTCAATATATTTGAAAAAAGTCTACTAATGTCTGAAGGCATATCCATCCATTACGGTCACTAATCACACAAACCAATTTGAAAGAAATATACAGAAACATATGTTAACTTCAATGTAGGGAAGAAAATTATGAATGCATATGATAGTACTTAGTTTGTGGCAAAAGAACAATACATATATTTGATTGAATAGCTGAATCTAGTCAACAATTGTGTTGCTGGAGGGCTTCTGTTCAGGTTCCACCAAGCCCCGCAGTCCCACAATTCACGTATAAAATAATCACTCAGACGCTTATATTACTTACAAACTGTATGGTCGTGGTAGGCTTCTTATTAACTGTTCTTTTATCTTAAATTAACCCATTTTTATAAATCTATACCTTGCCACGTGGCTGGTGGCTTACCGGTGTCTTTACATGCTGCTTGTCCTGGCGGTGGCTGCAGTGTCTCTCCCTTCTTCTTCCTGATTCCCCAATTCTCCTCTCTCCTTGTCCTGCCTATACTTCCTGTCTGGTCACTGGCCATCAGTGTTTTATTTATATAGAGAGATATCCACAACACAATTGAGTTGTCTTTTTTACATGCTCATGAAATTTTGTACTACTAGTAACTTTTAAATTTTTATTCTTATGTTGTTACTTCATTATTATCATTTTGTCTGTGTGCCACATGCCACAGTGTGTTTGGAGGTAGAGACCTTCCAACATCATGCGTTATGGAATCAACTCCATTCATCATGCCTGTGTGACAAACATTGACAATTGTGCTGTTCTGCTGGCCTCACAAGTAACTTTCTATCACTGGAAGCAGGAAGCAATTGCTTGGCACAGTAATGAATACAAGTGTGACTCCATAGAAAGATTCTCCATTGAGTACAAGCTTGAACTCAATTACTTGTTCATTCTTTTTCCATTGTGATAGAATTTTAATTATATCTCAATAACCGTGACTACATAACATAACTGAGCTGATTCAAATATTAGGCTCTCAATATATGTAGAAAATTAATTAGTATAGTAGATCAATGTATATGTGTGTGCATGTGTATAGATTGATAATTATGATGAGTAAGTATAACTAAGAAGTAGCTTGATGTGTCTACAAGAAATAAATGGTGTATCATTTATTTCACTCCCAGATCAAGAATTGTGTATATATTAATCAAAACTGTTTGAATTACATAGAACTTTAGCATCTATTCTATTTTTTCATTATGAAGCAAATATAGTGATATATTTATAATATATGACATGATCAAATTTTTCAGTTCTGAATGAAAATCAGAATTCCTCTATATAGGCTTGAGGGAGTGGATGTTCTTTATTTTAAATGTTATTTTTTTACTATACTAAATATATTTGCATTAATATTAAAATAGTAAATGTATGTGAGAATTTTTCTTAATGATTGACATAGGCAATGCTATCCTTAGATAGGTTGTCATGGTAAGGGTAAAAAAGCAGGTTGAGCAAGGCATGGAAAGCAAGCCAAACATAAGCATGCTTCTCTGGCCACTGATTCAGATTTGGCCTATGCGTTCCTGCACTGAGTTCCTACCCTGACTACACTTGATGATAGGTTCTAACTTGGAAACCAAATAAGCCCTTTCTTCTCCTAGTGGCTTTGTTTCATGATGTTTATCACAGAGGGGAAACCTATCACAATGGCGTTTCAATGTTTTAATATCTTGACACAGCTATTTGGGCTCATTTGTAGGTTATTGGGATTCCATACTGTATTTTTTTTCTGTGAATGTTATTAATGTCTTGATAAATTAGCTCTTCAGAATCAACAAAAAGTTACTCTCATATGACCTCAAGATTGTTGTGCTGTATTTGTTACCAGTTTTATGATTCAATCTTTCTATCTTTGCTTCCAATTTACTGGTATATGGAAAAGATTGATACAGCATGATGAGGCCTGGAGATCAATCACTAAAAGGGGTGCTGCAGATTCTTATTAAGCTAGCATTAAAATGAAGTCCTGGAGTTTTCGCTGTACTAGGTGGCAGCTAGAATTGAAGATCATCTGAGCAGCATTTGAGGGTCAGTATAGATGATCTGTTTTCTTACTACTTATTTATTTGAGTTATTTGTATGTATATATTGGTATTAATCTTCTATTGGATGTATACCGGAAACAATTCCCTCCTTCTCTGTGTACTTACTCTCTACTCATTATAACACTTCACCATAGAGAGCTACAGAGCTTTTGAGTTTCCCAGCTCAACAAAGAAACTTTTTTTTCCAACATATGGAGATTATTACAGTGGTTCACAACTGGTCAAATTGCAGAAAATGGTTTGGGGTTCCCAGCCAGAGTTTAAACTTCTACAAAATAATCCATGCACATAAGGTTCAGGGAAAATAGTAGAAGAGGAGTCAGATTACTTTATTAGACATAGCATATGGGTGCCTGCTAAGAGTGTATTCTAGTCTTGACATGAAAGTTGCATCCATGAAATTGCAAAAATATGGTTGCCTAAAGAATCCTGCCCAGTGACAGCACCAGGTGACATGCCAATATGGTCAGTGAAAATTTCACAAGGTCCCTCCCAATTCTAGATGAAGAGATTAGGCTACCAATGTTGCTAAGAAAAGGAGAATCATTTTTCTCTAAAAAAAGAGCTCCAAGTTGTTTACTGTACTAAATGTTTTGTGATACTATTTTTACAACTGTTCTTACAATTTACATTATTAATTCGTTTCTGAGTAAATAGGCTCCTATAAGGATGGTTTAAATTTTGCAGGCATTAATTACACCTAATAGAATTCAAATGCACTTCTTAATGTATTTTCTATCTCTTTTGTACTGTGTATTAGTCATCCTTAAATTATTTTTATCCAGTATATCTTTTACTCTTGTATTTTAATCAAGATCTTAATATAGCATGTAAAGTAATGAATTTCATTATAGTATTTTCCAAAACTCTTTTTATATGATGATAAATAGCATATAGTAAAGTTAGGAAATGCAGTGTTAATATAGAGGAGAAATGAAGATTTCTATTGACTAAAATCAACAGTTGGCCTAGAAGTATATATAATGGATCAAGTTTAGACCCGTTATGTTAAATCATGAGTGTAAGACAGTAAGCACTACCCAGTAGACATTGTCTTACATTGTTTAAGGAAAAGTAAATAGCAAAATATCCTCTCCAAACTTATTAAGATTAGTACAGATTAGAAAGCTATGCAGTAGAAACATTTAAGCTAATTTAGCAATCCTATTGTACACTATAATAACAAAAACACAGTTAAAAGAAAATTTTATTGCTAGGGTACTCATTGGTTAAACCATCACATTTTTCAACTCCATACTATAAAAGGGAGAAAAATCTTTAAACAATTTTATTAAACATGGACGCATTTCCTCACCAATCTACTTTCTGAGAGGTTACAACAAAATTAAAGTTTAAATGCCATTTTGAAATGTTAAGTCTCAGAAATCTCTTCTCCTCTTAATCATATTTAATTGTTTGAAATTAAAATATAGTATATATATATGTATATATATATATATATACATATATATATATATATAAATGCAATAAAAATTATGAAGAAAGAGGCTATTAATTTGTAGGAGATCAGGAAAAAATGTGTCACATTAAAAAGGAAATGGAGAAATGTTGTAAGTAAATTATAATCCCCCAAATTAAAATAATCAGTAATTACATCTTTTTCTCTTTCTCTTTCCTTCCATTTATCACACCCTCCTCCACACACACCTGCATGTATAAGCTCTCTCACAAATCCGTGATCTCTGGCTTCTGTTTCTTGAATTGTTACATGTATGTACACATATATATCCACATGTATATATGCATATATGTATAATCTTAAGTATAAATACAATCTGCTCAGTCAAATAATATACCTTGTATTTATATTATTAGAACACCATTTTAATGCTCATTACTTTCATTGCTTGTGATCAAATCTAGAATTTCACACATGCAGAAATGTGTTACACATCTCTGGTAGATTCAATTTTGCAATTAAAAATTATCTTTAGAAGCACATTTATTTTTATGATGCTACTAAACAATCAATGTAAGAAAAAAAGAAATTGAAAGTTGAACCCTTCAGTAATAAAATAATTATAGTGTTTAAGATTATTTTAGGATGAGGTAATACTCATACTCTAAAAATAAGTCTATGTTGAAGACAGGTACTTTTACTACATGTTGATAAGCAAGGAAAGATTCTTATCATGGCATATAATTAGGTCATTTTCCTAAGTTGCTGTATTTTGAAGTGCAAAACACACATTTCTGAAAGATGTACATACATGATTTCACTGCACTAGACATTTAATAGTTATCACTTGCCCCAGCTAAGGCTAGTATCAGGTTTTTGTTTCAAAGAAAAACACCATATGTTAATTGTCATCCATGAAGATTCAGCATTGATGGCAATCTCAACATAATTATAAGTGGACTTATGTGAGATATACACAGCAACAGAAATAAAAAGCTGAACATATTTCGCATGATTACAGAAAGTATATCAGATCATATAATGAGACATTTTTCTTTATTTTCATAAATTTTGTTCTTCACAAGTACCTTTAAACTATGATATAAATTTTATATTAATACCATTAATACAAGAAATTCTACTTGATTTGTGGTAGAAATAAAATTTGACTCCATATTTTTTCCAATAATTACCTTTCAGATTTTATGGGGTTTTTTTGTGTCTTTTTTTGCCATTTAAAGTCATAAACTCTGGCATTTACAATAGTAAACTACCTTTTAGGACAATTTGGTACATATTTTAACAATTTGATTATATATATGTATATATATGTGAATCATATTTTGTATATATCATATATACTGTCAATATATGTGTGTATATTTTATTATTTTATTGCTTTTAATAATTAAAATTTCTTCCCTCCATGTTGGAGATATGCCACCTGCCAAATAACTGCCTAAAATATGAGACATGTATTTAAGTAATAATTCAGACATGGGTTTTTAGTGATGAGTTACAACAGTAAGTATTGTATCAAAATGCTGTTTCCAGAAGTTTTCAAAGCGTCTAATGGACCCAAGGGGAAATTTTAATTTCGCAATTTTCAGTAATGTGAAAAAAATGATGTGGATTGTCTTTTTAAATAATAAATAATTCAGAAGTATTTTGATTTTTAATGAATGTCTCTGTTCTCCATTTGAATTTCAGAAATTTTTAAAAATTATTTTTTGATTTATCGATCAAGATCCATATGAATTACACAAATTTTCATGCTTATAGAAATCAACTTACTTTTATGTGAGTCAAATTTATCTTTGTCATTACAAATTTCTATCTATCTATTATCTATCTACCTATCTGTCTCTCTGTCTATCTCTCATCTATCATGTGTCTGTCTATCATCTATCTTTATAATTTCTATCCATGTCCATCAAACTTGGGTATATCCATTTGCCATTCAGCAAGTAGCACCCCACTAAGCGATCATCTGGGAAAAAATGTAGTGGAACAATTATTCCCAGAAACTGTACAGCCGCAAAACTCAAATTTGAACCTGATGTCACACACAGAGACAAGATTTTCTTTTCTCCTGAAAATGTAATAGAACTTCACATGTGCTTAATTGTTGTTCCTAGACCTCAATATCTTAACAAGAGGGCTTTAGACCCCTTCCTGCTCCCCACTCAATCAGGAGAGAAGCTGGAAACTTAGTGCAGTTTAACCCCAGGTTTATTATTTTTCTTTCATTTCTTTTCTGCTTTCTCTTTGTAGTATGTTTAGTACAAGGTGGTAAATGGTCTTGAAATTTAATGATGCAAAGTATAAATATATAGACTTAAGAGAGCTTCCTGGACATAGAAAAACATACTTTGAAACTTAATTTATCTTATCTGGTTGGCAATAACACAAACTCACAATAGTGAAGTGTGATGAATTCAACCACAGTGTGCAGTGGCAGTGGCATTGGACTTACAGTGAGTGAGCATGTGTGATGCTACAACTGTAGGCACTGGAAACAGCTACGAAACAGTTTTAATTCATCTTCACTGATCTAATATTGGAGACCACAGGACATATTAAGTGGAGTGTTGAAGTAGTAATCAGATGTTCCAGCATGGTGGAAATCAGTTTACCAGACTGCCATTGCTGTGATACTTGGTACTAATATAAACATGAAAATGTTGTGGAACCAGACCCAGACAATGAATTATATCATTTCACAGCTTTTTCCTTACTTAAGCAAAAGGACACAAATTGTATGTTCTCATAGTTTTTGTACTTTTACTTGTGATCAAATGAGATGGACAACACTTCCTAATTTCTTGATTTGACTCAAAGGAAAGGAAAAGATAAAACAGAATGTCTGGCACACACACAAAAATATTTAACAGTCCATATCTTGCTTGTAAAGCTTAAAAGCACCATAAAATGCAATGATTCCTAATTGTTCAAAATCATATTACCACACAGAAATGAGATACATCAGGAGGAGACAGGAGCTAAATATATTTCAAGATAGACTAATATAACTCATTAGATCAAAAACCCATGTGGCTCAACCTATGGATTAAAATAAGAATTTACCATCATTGAATGAAAGTGCTGACAAAAAGAGAAAGAAATTCAGTGACTCATTAAAGGTTATTTAACCAGATGATACCAGATAGCATAAGCAATTAGAACTAGCTTTCTGCTTATAAAACCTAAATGAAGTAAAAATGTTGTTTGGGGACGTTTTAGAAGCAAAAAAAAATGGGAATAGGAGCAAAGGAAGGGCAGACATAATTTTAATGTGCATTATAAATAACAAAACAAATAAATATATTCACATGAAGTGTTTTTAAACAATATCGCAGTGTAAGACTCTTAGATGAAAATTAAATAACAGTATATCTGGAAATCTATTATAAGCATTGATTTTTAAAAGCCTAACAATGAATTCCATGTACACTGAATTATATTTTAGTATATCCATTTACATTAGTGATGACATAATTCCCTTAAAATAAGGTTCAGGTGATCAGTGATTTAAAAAGAATACAGTGAATATTATTCCTCTTTTTCTCTTTCTGTCTCTGTCTTTCTGTCTGTCATCTCTCTCTCTCTCTCTCTCTCTCTCTCTCTCTCTCTCTCTCTCTCTGTCTCTCTGTCTCTCTCTCTCTCTCTCTCTCTCTCTCTGTGTGTGTGTGTGTGTGTAGTGTGCTTATACTCTTGTGAATGTAGGTATGCAATTATGTGTGTATACCCATTGGGAAGCCAAGATGATGAATGTTTTCTTTGTTTCTTTGGTTTCTTTCCCCCTTATTTTTTTAAGAGCCTCTAGTTAAAACTAGAGAATATTGGTTTCATGATACCTGCTGACCAGCAGGCACCATGGTTCTGTTATTGATACCTCTCAGCACTAGTAATAACAATAATTCACAGCAGTACACAGTTTCTATCCAGCTCCTGGAGATAAAAATTCCAGTCTTCATGCTTGAGTGGCAATCAATTTACTGACTGAGCCATGTTCACTACCCCTACATGTGATAGTTTTTGTTTGAAAATACTTTAAAATTCTTTGAAATTTACTCCTCAATAAAGATTTCCTCTCCAGCATAGTGTCAATATTCCTGGTTCATTTGATGAATCACCATCTCTTTCCCAAGTTCTACATCAATTGTTTCTTGAGATTATCACTTAAGAGAATGTGGAGGTGTAGGTAAAGTATCTGAGGTAATTTTATGTCATTTTTCTAGATTGAAACACTGCGTGCATTAAGAGGATAGAATTAAAAAATTAAAATACTGATTAAACACTAAGGAAACATATTCACAGCACTGTACTACCAATGTTTTTCATTAAAATAAGACTAAATCGCTTCTAAATATATTTAACAATTTTGACTTGACATATATTAGTTGTTTGTTTGTTCCTCAAAAGCACACGAGTCTTAGTAACGGGTTTTGAGGTGACAAAATTAACAAAATAATCTTTGGGCTTCTTAGCTTGTGTTTATTTCTTTTATTACAGTGGCAAAAAAGTGCACATATACAATTTTTACACTATGCTTTCTCTTTTTTATGTAAATCTCATCTGTTACTACACAACACAGAGTTACCTATATTTCTGACTTCAGTAAATCCTTCTCACCCATACCTTTCAAACAATACTGGTGCAAATTGCTATATTTTTCAAATCAAATTTTAATCTACTGACTAAAATCATATTAGTACTATTAAACCAGCCTTCTTTCCATTTCATGTTCACCATCTAGATCAAATGATGCTGTTATTCCACACAGAGAATGCAAGCTCTGTTGCTCTGTTTGAACATTTCCTCTCTCTCTCTCTCTCTCTCTCTCTCTCTCTCTCTCTCTCTCTCTCTCTCTCTCTCTCTCTGGTTTTTTGAGACAAAGTTTCTCTGAGTAGTTTTGGTGCCTGTCTTGGATCTTGCTCTATGGACCAGGCTGGTCTTGAACTCATAGAGATCTGCCTGGCTCTGCCTCCCGAGTGCTGGGATTAAAGGCGTGCACCACCACTGCCTGGCTCCTCTACTCTTGATGTGTTTTTATTATAAGAAATTTTCTTTAACCAATATAGAACTTAATTAATCATACTATAAAATTTACAGGAGCTATTTTCTATATCACAGATACAGAATATTATAGTGATAATAAACTGTGCATAATGTGTCAGTGTAAAAGACATTGAAGTTATGCTAATCAATCAAATTGCACTTAATTTCTTTTGCATATATGTGTGTGTACATCTCTGCAATGTATTTAACACACATATATATTAGCTGCTACTGTTACTAATAATGTTCTAATTTGCTCTTTTGTCTTCATTCTTTCTTGAAACATATTATCTTTTATTATATAAACTTGAGGAAATAAAATAAAAATTGGCCATATGAGGCCAATTATTATTACTTTTTAGATTTCGTTCTTTTTTAGTATTTACTTATTTATTTTAATCTTGTCCACAGCTTCTCTCTCTCTTCTCCTCCTGTTTCCTTCCTCCACCTCATCTCTGCACCCCCCAATTCACCCCTCCTCTGTATTCACACAAAAGGGATAGGCCTCCCATGGGTTTCAGCAAAACATGGCATATTAAACTGCCATAAGACCAAACACCTCCCCCTGTATTCAGGTTGGGCAAGGCAATTCAGCATGAGGAATTGGTTCTCAAGAGCCAGTCAAAGCACCAGGGCCATCCACTGCTCTTATTGCAAGGAGTCTCACAAATAGATCAAGCCACTCAATTGTCACATGTATGAAGAGGGCCTAGATCAGTCCCATACAAGCTCCCTGGTTTTTGGTTCGGAATGTCTGAATGGCTAAAATTGAAAACACAAGTTACTGCTTATTCTGGAGAGTATGTGGACTAAGAGGAACACTCCTCCACTGCTGATTGGAATGCAAATATGTACAGCCACTTTGCAAATCAATATGGAGCTTTCTCAGAAAACTGTGATTTAGTCTACCTCAAGACACAGCTATAACTTTCTTGGGCATATATCCAAAGGATGCTCCATCATACCACAAGGACATTTGATCAACTATGTTCATAGCAGCTTTATTTGCAATAGCCAGAACCTGAAAACAACCTAGATATCCCTCAACCTCATCAGGAAATATGAAGGCAAATGGATGGAACTAGAAAAACATCATCGTGAGTGAGTTAAACCAGACCCAGAGAGACCAATATGTGAAGTGCTCATTCATAAGTAGATATTAACTGTAAAGTAAAAAATAACTATGATACAATGCATAGACTCAGAGAGGCTGAGTAACAAGGAGGATCCAAGAAGGAATGCAAGGAACTCCCTGGGAAAGGGAAACAGAAGAGATCTCCTGAGTGGCCTGGGGGCTGTTGGGCATGGGAATTTGAGAAATCAGGTTGGGTGAGTGTGGACAGAGGGGAATAGTACTGAGAGAGATGACTGGAAAGGGGGGGCTTCATGGGGTCTGATAGAAGCCTGACGCAAGGAAAACTTCCACAGAGTTTTCTCTCTACCCTTCAAGGGTATCCCCAGCTGAGACTCCTGGCAGAAATGGATGCATAACCTGAACTGGCCATCCCCTGTGCTCAAATTAGTGGCTACCTTGGTTGTCATCAGAGAGCCTTCATCCAGTGACCCATGGAGGCAGATTCAAGCCAAACATTGAGCCTAGCTCAAGGAGTCCTGCTGAGGAGCTGGAGGAGGAATTATAGGAGCCAGGAGGGTCAGGGATATCACAGCCAATTATTGTTTTTAATCTTCATAATAAACTTCATGTTTTCAAACTATTAGTTAAAATTCCTTTGTCCAGATGGGATACATAGATGGAATTGTAACTCCTTAGTTTAGCTTCCAATGACTGCTGTATATCACAACCTCCTAGTTCTAACTTTACCATTTGTTTCTTCATTGTTTGCTGAGAGCTGGGCAAAGATTTCTCTCAGGTTTCACAGCATCCATGTGTCTTCCATTGCTGCTTGCTTCTCAATGACTTCTTTCCTACTTAGATCTTTTCCTGAGTTTGAATGGCCTAACTTTAATTACTTTATCTTCTGACTAAAATGAAGTAAGTTTTTAAGTTTTTATATGCCAAAGATATTATATTCTACTTGTTTTTAACAAATTGGTATAACTGAAAATTGCACAGGCCCATTTCACTTTATCAGGTTTAGGTGTCCTTGTATCCTTGCTTGTAAGTGAGAAAATATTGCTGTAAAAGTTTTATATTGTTTAAAAAGTATTGTGTTTTTCAATTTTAGAATAAAGATTCCAAAGCTTGTATACTGCCACAATAGCAAGTTTGGAGGAAAATTAGGAAATTTCAAACACTGTTTGTTTTTCAAAAGCAGACAAAGGGATTTAATACTTATTTTTCTAGAAACATCTACAAGTTTTAGTAAGCATAAGACATATATTCAACATGGCTGGCTGTCAGGGAGGGAAGAAGATGCAAGAACACAGAGAGAAGGTACAGCCAACGGGGAGAAGGGAGTACTCAGGGAGAAGGTACAGCCAATGGGGAGAAGGGAGTACTCAGGGAGAAGGGAGTACTTGGAGAGAAGGTACATCCAACGGGGAGAAGGGAGTACTCAGAGAGAAGGTACAGTCAACGGGGAGAAGGGAGTACTCAGGGAGAAGGTACAGTTAACAGGGAGAAGGGAGTACTCGGAGAGAGGGTACAGCCAACGGGGAGAAGGAAGTGAGGACAAGACAGTGTATGGCTTCACTTCTGAACATGGAAGATATTTCATTAAGGAAGGTGGAGTCAGAAAGGCGGAAAGGACAATCCAACAGAGGATCTGGTGATGATGGCGGGAAATACCATGAACTTGTGGTAGTCTGAATGAGAGTGGGCCTATTGACACATATATCTGAATGCTTTGTCTCTAATTAGTGGAAGTATTTGAAAAGAATTAAGAGTCATGGTTTTGCTGGAGGAAGTCTGTCACCAGGTGCGGGCTTTGTGGTGTCAAAAGCCCATGGCAGGACCAGTCTGGCTGTTTCTCTATATGCCTGTTAACAGCACTTCAGAATGGAATCTTTTAGCTAATGCTCTAGTGCCATGCCTGACTACCCACTCACTCCCTGCCAAGATGGATATGGACTAACCATCTCAAACTGAAAGTAATCCCCCATTTAAATGCCTTCCTTTATTGGTTTCCTTGGTCGTGGTGTCTATTCACACTAACATTAACTGAGACAGAGCTCAAATCAGAAAACGTCATCATTATTTCAAAATATTTGTATATACATTACATATTAGACTAAATTTGATAATATCTTTCTTCAAATTGAATACCAATACACTTACGTCTAGTTAGAGTATACTTTATTCCATATTTTAAAATCGAATGCTTTTTAACTATAATAATCTCCTAATAATGCTTATGAGTTTTTTTTGTTGCCTTTTTGTAAGTTTTAGTGACAAGTAATTTAACTAGAAAGTAACAACTCATTTGACTTTTAAATGATAGTCTGCTGCTGATTCACATCTCCATGTGAGCAAGCCTATGGATAGAAAACAGGACTCCAGAATTTGGAAGAACAGTGATTATTAAAAAAAAAATCTAGTTAAATTTTCCAATTAAATAATATTTAACAGAAATATTTCCACTTCTGCCTGTAACTTTTAAGTTGCAATTGATATTGCCAGGCAGTTTTATTCATCTTTGTTAAAGTTGATTTGCTGATGGCAATTTCATGTCATTAATGGCTTGATAAAAACTAATTCATTACAATAAAATTATTAAAATTTAGTTATCTCACAATAGTTTTTTTATACTCATCTGATAACCTAGCTAATGCCACCAATGTGTTTTCTGAAAACCTAACAGGTATTGAGTGGATTTTCTGCACTTGTTACAAATCAGGTTACAATTGGCCATGCACCATAGTATGATAAAGGGCCATGCCTTTTACCTTTCAGTACCCTCACATGGTAAACCAATGATACTTCTAGGCCATCTTTTTGGTTAGTTTCTCAGGATCATTTCAATAGAGTATGACTGAAATTCAACTCCCATGTCATAGCTAAAAACCTTCCACGCCCTTAAAATGCATGTAATAGAATATCTGATAACCATCATCAGTGTTTAAAATCATTCCATAGAGAGGTATACTCACTCCACCTTCCATATTTTAGTTTTCAACAGATAATTTTTTTGCTAATAATATACATGTATATTATTATTATTATTTTATTTTAGTCTGTATTTTCCACATAAAATATATTTTCCATATAGCGTTTTCCTCAGTATTAAAAATAATTTTTAACACACAATAAAATCCAAAAATATTTTCTCAATAATTGAACACATGAGTGAACCATTCAAATCTTATCTGTGTGATGTTGCAGTCTTGTGTATCTATTCTCCCCTCTAAAAAATTTAAAAACAAAAAACATTATTCTTATTGTCTTCCTCCAGAAACAATTCTTGTCTTAGAAAGGAAATATCTGTGGTGGTATTCTAATTGTACTGAAATGTGATTTTAATTGTATGTTAATAAATAAAGTTGCCCGGGGGTCAGAGCTATTAGAGCCATAGACAGAGTATGGCGGTGGTGGCACACGCCTTTAATCCCATAGATCTCTGTGTGTTCAGGGATACAGCCAGCATTGGAGACATATGCCTTTAAGACCTGGAGGGCTGTACATACAGACAGTGAGTGACGAGGCAGTCACGTGTTTGGGTTTACAACCAATGAGAAGGCAGAACAAAACACTATGAAAAGATGGACAGACAGGAAATAGCTCTCTTTTTGGGAAGCCAGGAGCTCGCAGGAGGAAGGGTGAGATTTTAGCTCTGAGCTCTGATCTCTCGGCTTTCTCTTTTACATTGGTTCTGTGTTTCTTATTTAATAAGACGGTTGGTTACATCTACAAATATCTTTGTTTTCCAGAATATTTTTCAATGCAAATATCTTTGTAAAGCTAGTCTGAAACAGTAACTTTGTAAGACTCAAAGGAGGAGAAAGCATTCCCTCAGAAAAGTATTGTTAATCTAAGTTCCTGGTACTATGCAACTCACAATAGAATGCAGGTAAGAAATTATTGGCAGTTGGCTAGTGGGGAAGGAAGATTCAGTTTTATACTGAGATAACAATCTCTAAAAGGTGACCCATGCTCCAGGAAATGATCCTATACCCACAAACACAAAGAAAGCACAAAAGTGGACTCAGTGGGTTTTATTTCGTAGTCTTTTATTGTTTGTATTTATTGAGACTCCCATACAATATATTTTTATCATATTTATTCCTCGTCTCTAACTCACCCCAGATCATTCCCCCAACTTCTTACCCATTCAACTTTGTTTTTTTTTTCCCTTTCTCTCTAAAAAAGCAACAAAATAAACATGAGTTCTAGGAGCTTGAAGATTGGGTGAAAAGTGGTAGAGAGGAGAGATAAGGAAAGAGAGAGAGAATGGGGATGGTACTTTTCATCAAAACATATTACATACTTATTAACTTTTCAGAAAAAAAATGTGCTGATGGCTATTTAGGGTTTCAAAATTTTATGCTTTTTGAAAGTTAAGATAATAATTATTCATTCTATCTTTTGTGGTTTCTTCCATTTTGTTTATTACTCATGTAGGAAAGAATTCAGAAATGTCATTTGCAGTTATAAGAGATTGTTTAGTTTTAAATTGCTCTAAAATATGCATTTGAGTTGTGAAGGCCAAATGGAAGTTAAATTCACTTTGTGAAAAGAAAATTAATTTAGACATCTGTTTTATCCTTAAATACTAATAATTAAGACAAGTTCCAGTCTACATTTAGGAATTTCTTAAGTGTGTGTATTCAGTGAGTCATTCTATAGTGTATAAAAACACTCAGAAAGAACTTGAGGTTTCCTAAGAGCCCACACAGAAGTCAGTCCATATTCTGCCAAGATTATTGAGGGTTAGATAACCATAAATTAATTATATTTTTATTAAATATTCAGTCAGTAAGAGTGGAAATGTCTGTGTGTGTCACTTTCCAAATCCTTCCAAAATACAGATAGTTGATATTAGGTCATTCTGTCACCTGTGACTCTACCATATTGACTACACTGAGATAAAAGCATTTAAAAGGATCAAATCTAAAAAGAACACTCTAGCCATTCATCTTGGGAAAAAAATTAGAACTGAAATCCCCATGTGAGAACTACTCTTCATATAGCACGAGAAAAGAAATGTTCTATCAAGGGAAGCCAGCGACTAACAAATTCTGCAAGTAGAAGTTACCAACCTAACTCCTACCTCCACTTACCCCCTCTGCACTTTCTACGTGTTTCCCCACTACTCTGTCTTTTTTCTAACCCAATATGCAAATGATGAAGGATTTATGACTACTTTTCACATCTTATTGCATAAAAATTACATCAGTCCATGTACTTTTCTACAGACAATCTTTTTTAGCCATTTTAATTTCAGACTCAGATAGATACACTAGAGGAGAGAATGCCAAGTTTTATGTCTCTTAAAAAAGCATACTGAAAATACTAAATGTAATGGAAAAAATGAGAACATCTAAAAGCAAAATCATGACTAAACCTTATGTGTTTTGTTTTCTACTTCTGTATAAATATTTGTATATTTCTCAATCTAATGTTTCCCAAAATACACAATTACCTTTCCTATTCACATATGTTATTCTCTGAATAATCAATTTAACACCTTTGTATCTTTCATTAAATTTCGCTGATAGATTCAGGAAAATTTATGTATTTCTAAAGAATATAGAGGCAATAGAGGCAATCAATATTCGTTAAAACTATAATTTTGACTCCCGGAAGCCAAAAGGGACTTATAGCATTCTTTCTGTGCTTACTTTTAAAATTTTCTTTCAAAAAAAAAAAACATAGTAAGTACATAAAGAATCAATTTGGAAAAGCATCAGAAGTCTTTCTAAACACAAAACTTCTAGCTAGCAAACTTATGTTTAAATTCTTCCAAAATTTACCTTGAAAAATGTCAAATGTATGGAGACTGTGAGGTGTCTCCAGAGTCTTTGCTCCATTGATGTTGGTAGAATTGAGTGCACTAGTCAATTCTGTCCTGATTCACTTTATAACAAAATCCTATCTATGGCAAATATTTCAGGAATGTACTTTGTAATTTCAATTCTACTTTCTACTACTAATATAAAAAGAGGAGTAAATATAGTTGAAGATGTTCAAAACAAAACTATTTCTAAGATACTAATCTTAGAAAATGTGTATTAATCAGATATGCATCAATACACACATGGAATGAGTTACAGTGTGTACAAATATGATTTGCCAAATAAATGAGCATGAAGTAATTTACAATATAGTCACAAAAATGGAATTCAGAAAAATAAATAAGAAAGCATGTATTTTCATATTATTTAGAATTAGTATTTTAGGATAGAACATTTATATCATTTTTTCAATTTCAAACTCATTGTCCCTATATAACATTTGATACCCTGGATAGATAGACAGATAGATAGATAGATAGATAGATAGATAGATAGATAGATAGATAGATATAGATATAGATATATAAAACATAAACAAATATATAAACCATATATGTATAAATAATGGTAGATAATGTAAATATATTACACATATAATAAACCAAACATAATTTGACATTAAATTATAAGATAATTACATGCAAGTAATTATTTGTTAGATATATAATTTTTCTTTAGCTAAAGATAAAAACATATTCCCACATCACTGAGGTATGTATATTTGTTTTCTTAACATAAGTAATTCAATATTGCCTGAATATTTGACAGTGCACAAAATATAGAATACTAGGAGTTTTAGAATTGATCCATATTTTACTTTTTAATCAGCAATGCTAAAAACATTTCATCATGTAAGTATGTGGTACAGAGTAATAGAAGTATCAGGACCACATCAGAAATTGCTGAAAATTCCATCAAAGGCAGAAATCAAGTAACTCAAATGACATTATGACATTTTTAATTAAACCCTCTAATACAACATAGTTCAATAGATATTGTATATATATATATATATATATATATATATGGTACATAAATGGTAAAGAATGTCATTAGAAAAAAATTTAAATGATTAGTTCTCAGTTAATACATTGCTATAAGAACAGAAGACTTTGTATTTATAATAAAAAAAATGCATTGCACAGCATATAATCTTGTCAAATCTGAGGTGAGTTTCAGGAAGCAGTGTTTGGATGATATGATGGCAGGGCACAAACAGCCAATGAGAAAGTACTATGGTTAACACACACTACTTTTGTAGAGAACCTGGATTTGGGCACCAGTAGACATCAGGAGACTTAACAATTATCTATAAATCCGGCTCATGCTCACACATAATTAAAAAAAAAAAAAAAACAGAAATAAATCTCAAATATATCCTTTCCTTAAAATAAAGAATTATGTTTCCAAGATCTTCTGGAGACTTTGACCTAAAAGTTGCTACCAAGTAGAAATGAGAAGATAGTTTGAAGTGCAAGATTCTGGAGCTATCTTATTCTACATGCAATAGGCTTTAAAATCTTAATCTACATGTCAAGTGTTTATCCCTGAAAGTGTCACACTTTATGATTTGTACACTACATATCTTTGCTTAACTGGGAAGAAGTATAAATTACCTTTGATAAGATAAACATGGTGATACTCACCTTAAAATGCAACATATATTAAATAAAATAACTTTTTTGAGTAATTTTGGAATTTTTTTAGGGATAGAAGCCTGAAAGATGTATTAATAACATTATATTAATATAAAGGTAATCAAAATGGTGGCTTTCAATAGGATTTTGCAAAATGGCTAGGAGCACTGATGTTGCAATTTCCACATAGAAATAAAATGAATCTTAAAAAGCAATGCTACTCACCAGTTGCTTACTGCTTTACACTTAAGCTAATGGCATTAAAATTTTCTATGAGGTTATAACTTTACATATGACTGCCATAGTTCTCCTTGTATTTTTCAATGTAATATATTATCAAGATAATTAGTTCATATAATGAAACATTTTTCTGATAGTAATTTTCTCCATTTGAATTCTCTAGTGTCACTAATTAAAACCATGTTTAATAGGGAGACATTGCATATCAAACATTTGATAATATGGAAATAGGAAATAAAAAATGAGATTCAGAGGCTGAAAAGGAGTATTATATATGTTATAATATCATAAAAGATTTCATGAATACATAATAGACTTCTCAGTTTCACTGAATTTGCTTACATTATAACACATTCATGTCTTTCCTTCTATACTATTCTACTTCAAACTTTAATTAAAACAGAACAATTGCTGCATATATTAATTATAATGCAATATGACTTGGCTTTAATACCATGTCTTCACTTAAAGTTTCTTACCATTTAATTTTTCTTAAAGGATTAAATCTGTACTGTGTGCTCTCAAATACTAGTTTAAATTTTCTGTTAAGAATTCCAGGTTAAATAGTGAATGTTCTTTTTTTTTTTTTTTTTTTTTTTTTCTCTGCAGTACCTCTAAGGATTGTGCTCACTGAGGACACTGAGAAAATTGTAATTCTTTAATTCACATGGCTGGGTGCTCCAGAAAGCCCAATTTGGGTGCTAAAGATCCACACAATTCTAGGGAGACTTTGGTCTTCAGTAAACATTGGCAGGTGGAAGACCTGGGGTTCTGATGTCCACTAAGGATGGTGGTGGCAGTTGCTGCTGTGACAAGACAGACCCTGGTGAACAAGAAGAGAAGGCAGAAGCAGCATTGTTTCTCTTGGCCCTGTTTATATGATGCTGCCACACAGAGGGTTTTTTTTCCCAGTCAATTAATTCTCACCAGAAATGTCCTCACAGACCTGCCTGTCATATCTATCTTCATTGATTTTAGGGACAATCAAGTTGACATCAAGATTAACCATAATGCACTTTTTGCTCTTCACCCTGAAGGGTAACAGAGCATACAGCCTGAAGAGAGTTTCTTTGATCTAAATTCGAGGCAATCTTATATTATTCTCCTGTTTTCTACCTTGCGAGAAAGACAGTGTTGCACAGTATGTAGAGCATTGATAATTATAAATTATTATCATTTAAAAAACAGAATAAGGATTATTAAGGTTTTCACCTTATTGAAATGGTGCTTTTGAATAACATTTACTTAAAATTTACATAAGTCAAAGAGGACTAAATTTAATATGTACACATTTTGCATCAGTTTGCATCATTTACAGTAGCAAAAAAAATGTCTTCAGTACTGAAGAAAGATGAAAAGGAAGTTAAAGAGGAAGAGTAGAAGAGGAGGAGGAAAACAAAGATGTCACTTCTCATCTTATTTAATGTTAATTTAATCACATTAGAACCACATTAGTAATGGCCTCATCTTCCTAATGCCATGAGCTTTCATGTTGTGGTGACCCTAACTATAAAATTATTTTCGTGGCTACTTCATAACTGCAATTTTGCTACTGTTATTAAACATAATGTGGATGTCTGATATTCAGGATATTTGGCATGTGACTGTTCTTACCTCTATGCAATCCTCAGCTTCAAGAGAGTGAGTTCCTGTTTCCTCATGCCTTCTATACCTTTTTCTTCCCTGCCATTCTACTTCCTGGGATTAAATGTGTGTGCTTCCCAAGCAAAGGCATAAGATCTCAAGTGTTGGGATTAAAGGTGTGTGCCACCATGCATGGCTCTGTTCCTAGTGTGACCTTAAACTCATAGGTATTTAACACTTTTTGGTGGCTATACAAGAAACCATCTCAGTGTGCAGCATGCATTGTAGTCAGTAGATACAATTAATGAATATCTGCTTAAACTGAAAGTTATGACATATAATTTGGTACAAAAACACATTTTCATGAGGATCCCAAATGATGCATTCTCCCCGAGGACAATGATAACATTTGCCAAAGAAGGTGATCATAAATTGCTTGTTTAACTCCTGTTTCAAATAATGGAAATGGCATTTGCAACTGGAAAACACTTCACAGCATGAAAAAAATATCCAACACATGCTTGCATGGTCCATTCTCATCTACCTCTCTCTGCTAGGGTTGATTATGATAGTTACTTCTGGTATGTCCATTGTGGGGCTGGGGGAGTTGCCACAACAGTAGAGACTTCATCTTCATATTTTCATCAGGGTCTGGAAAGAGATGTTAGATTTGATAACTGCTGTGGATTATTCCATTATACTGTGTTAATGTATGTCTCTATGACTGGTTAAATAAAGAAGCTGAATGACCAATAGCTGGGTAGGAAGAAATTGGGCAGGAGAGCCAGACCAGGAGAATTCTCGGAAGAAGGAGGGCAAAGTATGGGATTGCCTGCCAGATGCGGAGGCAGTAAGAGATGAATGTGCCATGCTAATAAAGGTGGCACCACATGGCAGAGGGTAAATAAGGAATATGGGTTAAATTAAATGTAAGAGCTAGTTAGTAAAAAGCCAGAGCCTTTGGCTGTGCATTTGTAATTAATATTAAGTCTTTGAATGATTATTTGAGAGTGGTTGCAGGACAGGAAACCTCTACCTATAGATAACTATAAAATAATAATGTTCTCATCACAGGTCCTCATTCCAGACCAAGAAGGGAAATTCATCTTAACACATGAAGTTATTGAATCAAGACCAGTAATTAAAACCTTTGGGGCATTGTCTCTACCCTGCATATTCCATGGCTAGTGGCTTCTTGTGGTGGCTCAGCAGCTCAATTCTCTCTTACAAGTATGATACTCAGCTTTAATCTTCAAGGCAGTTGGAGGCAGAGGCAGGCGGATCTCTGTGAGTTCGAGGCCAGCCTGGGCTACCAAGTGAGTTCCAGGAAAGGCCCAAAGCCACACAGAGAAACCCTGTCTTGAAAAACAAAAACAAAAACAAAAACAACAACAAAAAAAAAAAGAAAAAGAAACTTTACAAAGTTAAGGTATCAAGAGGTATTAGAATGAATTCTATCATTGCTGAAGCTGGAATTTATGCATGTCTTAAATTCCAAAAACTAAAACAGTGATGTTCCTAGTGTGGTACTCAGACAGCATGACCAAGATAACTTACAGATTATAGAGATTATTGAGTTTAGTTTCAAAGTGAGTCCATGATCTTCATGACAGCAGACAAATAGACATGATGTTGGAGTAGCAACTGAGAGTTTACATATTGAGATAACAACCATGAGGTAGAAAGAGAATTAACTCAGAATGCCATGTACTTTTTAAACCTCAAAGCACACCCACACTGAAATATCTGCTCCAACAAGGCCACACTTCCTAATCTTTCCCAAACTGTTCCAGCTGGTGACCAGGAATCCAAATATATGACTCTATAGGGGCCATTCCATTCAAACACAATATCATTGTTAAAAAAAAAAAAATCATGACGCAGAAATCATTATAGAAAAAGTTTTTTTTTTTTTTTTGTTTTTTTTAGAAATGTGATACAGTCAGGGAAAACTACTGTTAGACTCCCACCTAGAACTTGAAAAGGTCTAAAGTAGTAAAACAATATTTAAGTATTTGCATAAATAGCTTTGTCTTTTTCTTAAATATAAGACTTCTCCTAACATTGCAAATAAATTCTACAACAGTTTGTCAGAAATTTAAATAGAAAATACTTTAAATTTGAAGAAATGATCATATGAAATCCTAAGAAATGGGAACTTCAAAGCTTTTTCTAAGACACAATAAAAGTATAAGCAGCATCAGTAGTGGAAAGGATTGCTTCTTAATTAGAAAGTTAGATATTCAACTAATGGAACTATTTGAACTTTCTTGTGGCATGTGTTTCACTTACAGGACATTGATTCAGTTGATTTTTTTTTCCAAGAAGTATATTTTCTGATGACTATGGCCATTACCTGCAGATTATTGTAGCATCCAGCTGAGAAACACAATTATGAATACTATACTATACAGATAATTTTGTGCCTTTAATTTGTAAGTTGCAAGCATTGTGGATAAATATTACTATTGAGAAGTTAATGTGGTACAATTTTTATGATTCTAAATGGATTTAGATTATGGTTAATGAAGCCAAAAAGGTCAGTAAATGGATTCAATTTAGAAAAAAAGTCATTTGTAGAGATTGAACTGAAGCCTTCATGATATTTATGTGGTCATTCTTTTTCCTTTGTGTTGAGCAGATGGTGTCATGATCTACCACTTGAGAAATATTTGCTGTACCACTTATTATGGTACAAATTCTTTTTTGCTCCAAAATTCAGACAAAGATGCTTAAAACCTTATCTTTGAAGATAGAACCTTTAATGAAGTCATTAAAACTTATTGAGGCTATAAAGGACTTTTATTCACCTACCAAGCCTGACTTTAAAAACAAAATCCAGTAGCATGCCTATACTGAGAGAAAGCTGAGTGAGTACAAGGTATTAACAGAAGTAAACCCTGCTAGCACTTTTGTCTTTTATACTACTTGGCTCTATTATAATTGGTAAATAAATTCCTGTGCCTTAAATCATCCAGGTTGTGGTATCTAAGTGTGTGGTAGTAACTATGAAAGATGACTAATGCCATTCTGAATGTTCCGTATTAAAATAAAAACTTGACTTTTTTTTCCATTCCCACTCCAGGGAGTTAATTTTTAAACTGTGTTGTACTTAAGTTTGTGAACTCTGTAAAGTACCATTATAGTACTGATGAATGAAATGGATGTGTAAGCTTAAAACCAACATAATAAAAGTATATTCTTATCATAATTGCTCATTTTGAGAAGAAAAATACAGACAAACCTAATGCATGTCAACAGAAAGGATTTTCCCTCCATGCTAAAATTGAAAAACTATGTATTTCAAACTGAATTCTATGAATGAACATAAAAACTGTAAAGATATTTTAAGTGACAAAAATAAGCTGAGTAGTTTGGATTTTGTTATTTCATTCATCTGAAAATATAACAACTCAAAATTTCTCTACTCCAGATGACCTTAATCCTCTATTTATGAGGGCAGGAATACTCCATCTTTCAGCTTTTTCTCTTTTATATTGATTTATCTTTCAACCTAGGTTTTGGCATTTAAAATATAAAAGCTAATTTTTTAACAATGGTGTATAAGCCTTTTATCAAGATAAAGATTTGTTTTAAATGCATCAAAAATCTTATAAATGGTCACATCTTAAAATAGAAAAATGTGTCTACTAATATACCAAATTATTCTTTATAAATTATATTATACAGTTAATATGAAAATAATTTTAAAACGTAATTAGTAGAAAGAAACAAAGCATGCTTTCATATCTTTGCAGGAAGGATTTCATTTTCACTGTGTGTGTGTGTGTGTGTGTGTGTAAGTATACTTATGTGAGGGAGGAGACTAGAAAACTGAAATCTCCATGCAGCAGGAGTTACAGTTATGTAGTGCTCTATATAGATTCTGTGGACTGATCTCAGGCCCTCTGCAAGAGTAGTATATACCCTTAATTGGTGAGCTGTCTCTCCAGTCCCATACTTTATGTCATTACCAAGCAGAAATAAAACTTATCATTACTATTATTTAATATTTTTGTAGTAACAAAGGGTAATTAATTGTTCAAATACTAAATTTATAGCCTATTTATATTGAATGTTCTGTGTGGTTTTAAATATGTTAATTGAATTAAAATAATTCAAAAATTATATTCAATGAAATATTCTTTAAATTATATTAAAATTTAAAATAAATAATTACTAACTTATTTAGAAAGTGCCTATGTGCATCTGTGTTTCCAGCCACATGCATACCATGGCTTAGGAGGATGTCAGAGGTCAGTATTTCCAGACCCTGTTCTGTCCTTCCATCTTGATTCTGAGGCAGAATCTATGCTTTTTAAATCACTGTTTAATCTGTGTGAGTTTCCCTAGATAGATTCTGTCAGATCTTTGGGACTCTGCCTTCCAGCTTGAGAAATGCTGGCATTATAGATGCCAAATGCCACATTCAGTTTTATATGTGGATTCTTGAAATTGAATCCTCAAAATCATCTTCAAATTATATAGGCATTTTTTTAGAAATATGATTATGTAGAAAGTGGGATCGAAAGTGAAATTTTATGTAAAAAGTGAGTTGAAAGAAAGGTGCACTCTGACAGTGACAATTGCTTATTGTTCTGCAGGTGAAATTTGAAGAGTCGGCAGCTATGAATCTTCTCTATTGTAACAATGTACACACAAAAACTTTTCTGAGAATGGCAAGAGACAATTTTGGGCAGATTTTACAAAACTCAGAGAATTGTGTTCTCCCATGCCAGATTTTGCAATGTCCTTTTGGATATGTCCCTTTTAAAAAATGTTTTGAGACAGAGTCTCATTCTATAACTATGAATGTATTGGTACTGACTATGCAATCTGTGGTGGCACTGACATTGTGAAAATACTTCTGTCTCAACCTCTTCTGAGTTGAGGATACAGTGTCACCAATCTGGGATTCCCAGGAAGAAAAATAAATGGGTCGGTGACTGTAAAGCCTGTAACCTTATACTAAATCCAGTTCACTTACAATACAGGTACAGCAGTGGTCATCTTTGAGAACATTCAACTTAGGTAATTTCATATTTGTAAAATTATTTATCTAGAAAAGGTGCCAGAGGATACCTTTTTATTTGAGTTGATATGACCCTATTTATTTTACTAAAATACTTTCAGAAAATAATTCCACATGAGATCAACATTAAAAGATAAATGGGAAAACATGTTTTAAAAATCCTTCCTTAAAACTTCATCTAGAAATCTCCTTCAGGCTATTAGTCCTCTTGTCTGTCCATTATGTACTAAATACAGTTCATATTAGTGTGAGAAATCACATTCTGTTTCTGATTCTCTTACCTGCTCATATGAATTATTAGGTTCTATACCTTAACTATAATATTTGTGAATTCTATTATAGTTTAATTGTGCTTCTATTTTGTATTTTTTGTATATGTCTCCACGTTTCCTTTTCCATGTATTGATTTAAATAACTTGTACAATATCTGATGAAATTAAGTTTAGTTAAGACTGAAGTCTATAGAGTATTCATGATAGGAATATTTCATAATTTTAAAATAATATTAGCATTCATAATATTTTTTCTATTGAAAGAAAAATAAAAATTGAGTGCCATGGTACTTTTCTTTCAATGTCTTCCTGAAAGTAAAATATTGAAAACTAAATATTGATGTGGGTTTGGCTTACAGAAGATAAAAGAACATGACTTCTTTTTTATCATTACAAACTGTTACACATGTGAATATAGCACATGGAGCACCATTAAAATGTGCAATTACTAGGTGTCAATAAAATAAAAAAAATGAGAGCCTCTGCATTCTGATCATCATATACTTCATATTGTTGAATGAAATGATACTGAGATACAGAAACAAAGACAAAACAAGATATTTAATTAAAAATAAATTTAAGAAACTAAAATATTTAATATGATGTTTAAGATGTTCAGAACTTGGAGGTTTGGTGGATCGATAATATTCTATTTATTGGTATTACACATCCATATTGATAGTTAAGAAATATTTGGGGAATAAAGATCATGCATTTACTTTTAATCATGACTGAATTTTCAATTGTTATGCAACAATTATAATTTTTTTATTAGAACAATAAAATATTTTTCCAGTTTTATAAAATAGAATTTAAATACAAATTAACTGATTATCTTTGTTTGGGTTTCTATTGCTATGAAGAGGCATCATGACCAAGACAATTCTTATTAAGTTATTTATTGTCATGGTAGATGGCATACAGGCAGACATAGTGCTGGAGAAAGAGCTGATGTAAGAATTGCAGGTGATTGTGTCAGAGAAACAGCAGGTGGTAATTGAAGTTCAAGGTGTCAGCTCACCAGTAGGCAAATCCCTGATGGATTAATCTCAGGTGGGTAAGGCCCTGAGACCACTAACCCCAGAATGCCTTTTGCTTCTGCTGTGCCTTTACATGTTTGCTGCTGTTATCTTTCTCTGGTTTCTGGCATGGTGTGAATGGATGTAGAGATCCCCACTGCCTGTAATGTAGTGTGTTTATCTGTTGGAAACGCCCCGTTCTACTGGGCATCTTTATCTGTGGATTATTATGAAAATTATTTCTTCTTATACAGTGCTGTCTAATAAATAACAATAATGTTAGTTTAAATAAAATTTTGATGATTAAAAATAAATACAAGGAAATAGGCCACGTCTAGGGCCTATGAGTTTCACATAAGAAGCTCCTTAGATCACAATTAGATTAATGATTAAAAAAAAAAAAATGAGTCTCAGAAGCCAGGCTAGCTGGAGTTCGTTTAATCTTCATGCTACTAAAATTCAGTCACAAGTTTCAGTATGCATCATAGCTGAAACAAAGCCTTAAAATAACTTCAGGTTATATCAGATATTTTGATCATAGCTTTGAGATAAAAAACACTAGAAAACAATCTAAACTTCACAAGGACACATAGCTAAAGTCAAAAATACAAAGTAGTCTGATTGTTAGTAGCTGATGTACTTTCCTTGTTAGACTTGGTTGATTATCAAAAATGATTAATTTCTTGTACCCATTTTTGACCTCAATTCCTTGATATAAAAAAATATTGATGAGTGATTATCACCCTAAAGAGTTAAAGTAGAGCTAACTGTTTTTTATGTATAAAAATTTAGGTTTGTGTTTGATTCCTCTAAGATTCCTTGTAAGATTACCTTTCAAGATAAATAATATAGTGATTGGTCTTTTCTTTGTAACATCAAAATGCAGCCTGCCAGTAAAAGAGTATCTTGCTTGCTTGCAAACTGTTAATCTATAAGAACTTGCTTGGTCATGAATGCAGGTGGGTCCTTGGGATAATTTGTTTTTCACCTGTAACACATGAAATGTATAATCATTTTAAAGTATATGGAAAACATGCTGTTTTTTTTTTACTTTTAATCATAGTAATAATTTATTTGAAAAATAGAATGTAACCATATTGTAATTTTTATGTTGCCTGAAAGATTTTGCTAGGGTATATAAACTATAAGAGAAAGAGTCAAGTTAAAATGAATTAGAAGGAAAATATCAAGAATGAGTTAGAAGGAATTAGAAGAAAAACATCAAGAATAAATATAGAGTTTGAAGGAAAATATCAGGAATGCGAGAATAAGGAAGAATAAAAGAGTAAGAAGAAAAATGTCAAGAATAAAAGAAGGGCATCATCAGGATAAAAGAATAAAGAATGCAAAAGAAGAATAAAGAAAAGTTCTGAAGGAAATAATCAAGAGAGAGTGAGTGTCTTTTTGCTTTACTCTTTCAGATAAAGAAGTCTTAGTCTGGGCAGACTGCATGGATTCCCTTTGAGTCCTGTGCTGTTGGAGGCTGGTCCCCTAGGTAGCTAAAAAGAACTAAACTTATAATTCTTGTTTTCTCAAGTTCTCTGTTCATTATTGGGAAAAAAGCAGATGTTAAAGTTCATTAAAAAGATTAGAAGAGTTATTCACATTTATTTCTTCAATAGTTTTGAAGTACACACATTATATAGCTCAGCCATTTCTCTCCTGCACTGCCTTATAACACATTAATATATTTCTAGCTGTAACACAAGAGGTTATGATACTGTTTTAATGTGTGTTCTTCCTTTGTTTTATAATTAATCAAGTTTATTGCAACAACTTTAATTTCCCATTCTTTGAATTCGTTTTATGTTTATTCTTTCCTCTGTCATTACTGTTCAAGTAAACTCAAGTGACAGGGAAATATGTCATAATGTCATACCCATGCTGTTGAAAACTGAACTGAATTTCTTTGTGTATATTTTAACACATTTGGTTATAGACCTGTGGCCAGTTTGTTATGAAAGGCTCCTTTTATGAATCATATATTGTAATAGTTTCAAATATCAATGTCAAAGCACCTAAGTGACTCAAAGAAACAGAAGAAAATCTACTTCTTCAATATTCACAAGTGGGATATATTGAACATATATTAGATGTACAACAGAACTTACCTGACACTCCATTAAAAAGAATGTGTATTTCTGTTAAGTAAAAACAAGTGTATGAAGTGTATGAGAATTCATATGTAGAAATGTGTAGTTTGTATTTCAATTATATCCATTTACAAAAGTGTGTTTTAAACCAACACATAACTTGAAAGACACAAAAATCAAAGAATTATCGGTATGATTTCTGAAGTGTGTGTAATAAATTTTTTTCCAGAAATCAGTGTATTTTCTCTTACAGTCACTGTGATTAAGAGATGATGTTTAAGTATTTAAATAAACATTTGCAGTTTTAGATTATGGGATTATTCCAGAAAGTGTGCTTTAGCTATGTAACTATGCTAATTTATGTTATTTTGAAATTTATAACCACATTCAAATCACAGCTTCCACCCACATGCTCTGCAGATGTTATAGAATTTGCAAATGACATACACATGTACGTTAAATCATAGAAAGACAGGTGTGTGTTCACTATTCTGTGTTTGTATATACAGTTTTGCCAGCACCATATTTTGAATAGGTGATCTTTCTTTCCCCACTATTTTTTAATGTTTTATTAAAAATGAGTTGGCCATGGCTTAGGTGGTTAATCTATAGCTCCTTAATTCTGTTCCACTGCTCTACATGGTTTTATGCCAGTACTAGACAGGCTCTACCACTACTCCTTAAGATTAATTTCACTAGATAAACATATCTCTCCTATCATCTATTCTTTTCAACAATTTTTCAAATTTTATTTCTCTAACTCCCTTGGTCATTCTTCATCATTAAATAGTAAACGTGTCTTGCTCCTCTCTATATCATAGCTCCTCTGTATTATGTCATCAGCTCTTTTTTTCCATATTCATATGCATGTCAGTGCTTAGAATTTGAAGCTTCAATAGTAATAATTTTCTGGTTTTGTTTTTTCACCAAGTTATACAGGGTAACATTCTTATGCAGGTCTACTGTTTTCCATGAACTATAGAATTATCATTATCCTTCTATATACCCATTTAAAATTCTAATAGTTCTTTGAGGAAACATAGTCTGTTTATATGAATAGTATAGTATGCAGAATATTTGTATTTCTACTCACCAAATATTATTAAACTGAATTGTTAGCACCAATGCGCTTAAGAAGGGGTGAAAGCAAAGGAGAAGTATAGTTTTTCACTAGCACTGAGGTGGACTGAAGGCAACACCTGGAGATACTTGGGAGAAGAGAAAAATCTTTGTTGTTGTGCTGTTAAAAAGTGAATATTTCAAAAACATAAATAAATTGACTGCAAAGACTGTAGGGGTAAGGTATGTGACCTGAAAGCAAGACTATGCCGTGGGTGTTATCACATTTTAGGACACAAAATAGCAAGTGTTGTAGTCTGAATCATACAGGAAGGTAGAGTACAACAACGAAAATAGATTTAGAGTTAATGACAGAGTTTCATTAATTATCATAATATGTAGATAGACTGGTGATATAGTTTAGGAAATGATAAAAGACCATTCAGTAAAATCAAAGTTTTATGCATTAGAAAAAGAAAAGTGTATGCTCACTTTTGTGAGAGTGCTAAAGTGTAATAATCCAAGTATATATGACACTAGAGCATGACTACAGTTTGCCCAGCCTGAGTTCTGAACCAGACATCTTTGATTATTAATGTCACAGATGCTGATAAACAGTGATGTTTATCTACATTTTCAGTCTCTTTTTGTCTGCTTGTGGTTTATTGGGTAGAATTTCAATGTGTGCACAACCACTGGTATTTTAGTGAGTAGTGACTAGACAAGGACATTGTAATCTGAGTGGTGGTAACAGCCTGTTGGGCGTTGTCGGTCATGAAGCAGATCACGCTAGGTCTAAAGAACAAAGACAAACACGGTGACGGGGTAGGGCTGATGCTTCTTTTAATTGGGTTTAAGGACAATCTGTCTGTGATATGGCAAAATCATCAACGGGATATTAACATTTGTAAATTCTTGAAAGCTTTCCCTCACAAATGTAGTGATACACAGGGGCTTTTAAAACTACATTTCATCTTGAACTTTTTATTTGTCCTTTTCCCTCTTTGTATTGAAAAGAGATTCTTTTCTCATATAATATATTCTGATTACAGTTTTCCCTCTCTCTACTCTTCCTAGTTCCACCTCACATACCCTCCCATCCACACTTACTCCCTTTATGTCTCTCATTAGAACACCACAGGCTTCTAAGAGACAAAAACAAAATAACATAAAATGTAGTAAGATTAAAAACCATCACATCAAAGTTGGGCAGGGCAAACCCACAGAAGTAAAGGAGCTCAAGAGAAGACACAAGAATCAGAGACCCACTCATTCACACACTCATGAACCCAAGAAAATACTAAACTGAGAGCTATACTGTATCCACAGACCCCTGCAGGCCTTGTGTGTGCTGCTTCAGTCTCTATGAATTCATATGAGCTTTGCTCATGTTTATTTAGAGGGTCTTGTTCTCCTGGTGTCCTCCATTCCCTCTGCCGCTTACATTTTTTCTGCCTTCTCTTCTCCATGGGTCCCTGAGCTCAGACGGGAGGTGTTTGATGGAGATGGCCTTATTCAGTTTTGGCAGGCATGTTGGTGAGACTTCATGAGTTTATCTTCTAATATTATTAGGAGACACAGTCTCACACCCTAGTCCTCTGAGTGGTAAATTTTTGTGACCCCTCTTCCACAATATTCCCTGAGCCTTCTATGTGGGAGTGTTTTGAAGATGTATCCATTGAGACTAGGCTCTATATCTGTATTTTGATTATGTGTGGTTTTCTGTAGTGGTCTATTGCAAAGATTAGTGTTCTTGATAAGAGGTGAAGTCTACAATTATTTTCAGGTATACAACACATATTTATAGACTATTGTTAGGGATTATGTAGATTTAGTAAATTAGCAGTCATATATTTTTCTTCCAATGGCAATTTTTCTAGCAGGGGGTTCTAAATACTATAAGCAAGTTAAGTATGGGTGAATGAGTGAGCCAGAGCAAACCAGCCAGCAGTTGTCAGCCTTGAGCTCCTCCTGTCTTCCCTTAAAGATGGATTGTCACCCGAAAGTGTAGGCTGAAATAAATGATTTCAACCTCGGGTTGCCTGTGTCATAGCAGCAGGAAGGAAACTAAAAGGGATAACGAGTATCTGGGGCTTCTCTGGACTCTGTATTGCATCTTATTTTTTCAACATATGGATTCCATGCATGTTCTATGGTGTCTAGGTCAATGTGTGTGGCACTCTCTTTACCTATTGATCTATGTCTACAGTTTTAAAAGGTGTTATTTTAAAAGGTGTTATTCTCTCTTTAAGATTTATTTAGTTTAATCAAGAAAAAAATCATTTAACTTTGTCTACCTTTGCAATCATCACCCTCAGCCTGTTGCTTGTGTAACAAGGCAAATAATGAAAGAAAAGGTGTGATCTTGAGAATATCTGAATTCTGAATATACCTCCTGCCACCTTGAGAATTGTTACGAGTTTAGAGTGGGCAATGTTTGTGTCAAGTTGCCCAGTGACTAATACTCTGTTAATAAACTTGTAGGGCATTCCAGGAGTTTGAGTTAGGAATCACTGCCTTCTACAATATATCTATTAAATCAAGTCACTGTAATTGCAGTTCTTAGAGAATATTATCTCTGATGAATTTTTTAGAAGAATTCCCTGAAGCCAAGCAAATGGTATTATTTGTACTTTCTTATCCAGGTTGAGGTAAGAGAATAAAGAGTTCTGAATCTAAACATAATTATTTTCTAACTTACACTACACACTCAATGTATAAATATTTTTCTATCACATCTGCTATCAGGAAAACAAAATTTTTATGCAAATCTGTGAGTATTATGGAAGCAGGATGGCAGGAACAGACTGCCTTTAAGTTTCAGGCTAGAAGGACTCAGATTGCGATTACTTGAAGAATTCCAAAGTGGTGTGTCTGTACACAGATCAGCAGCAATTCTACCATCTGGCAGCTTTAATTTCCTGCAGCTAGACACTTTTAAATAGCTACTCATCCCTTACAGTAAATTCAGCATTTCTGCTCTCCTGGCAGGTATGCACTGAGTGTACCGTCTGCCCCTGGCTATTAAGTCGTTCTTGTCAGCTTACCTCTTCACCCAGACAGACTGGAGCCTGCAGAGTGAGCCTCTGGCTGGGTGCTGAATGTGACAAGCTGGAGCCAACATCACCTGGAACTGGGCTGTGCCTCAGGGTTTCAGTTCCTAGAGGTACAGGAATCAAGCAAGTGGTGGAATCTTTGGCAGAAACAGGATGAGGAAGAACCACAGTCATATGAAAGAAAACCTTACCTCTAAAATCCACATGTGTGCAGAAAGAGACAGAGACTGAGACAGAGACACAAATGAAAGACTCAGATGGAGGACAGTTGGACACATACAGATAATTGAGTTATCAAAAAAAAAAAAAAATGAATGAATTCCGAAGGGGAAAAAGTGAAAGGGAGCAATAATTGTGTCTTAAAATCTGTACATTTAAAGTATTGTTTGGAGCAGCTTCAGTAGGTTATCATGGCATTAGGAAAGAACAAAAAGACAACAAGGTACAGACAGCATCTGACCAAGGCTTGGACAAAATCTGTCACTTAACAAAATTAATTTTCTCTTCATTTTGACCAGTAAAATTGTACTTTCTGTAAATGTATACAAATATATATTCAAGAAGTATTTGCATATATATAATGACAAACATGTAGATGTTATAATAAAAGAAAAACAAATTTGCTGAAAATTTTATAAAAATTTCTTTAATAGTTTTAGCCAGAGAAGAAAATTGGTTCATTTGGAGACTTATATACATTATTGTGCTTTTCACCATCAAGTGTGATTTTAATCTAAAGACATACAAAACTATTGAGCAAGTTCAGGTGAGATATCTTAAGAGGGCAAAGGCACTGTCAATTAAGACTGTCAACTGATCCCTAGAGCCCACGTAAGGAGGAAGGAAAGACCCAACTCCACAAAGTTGCTCTCTGACCTCTGAGAGTCTAGCCAGATACCCATGTCCATACATACATCATGCACACACAGATACATATACAATAAAAACAATTAATTTAATTACAAAAAAAGAACTTCAGAGGGGAGTATAACACAGTAGTAGAGAGTGTGCATAGATTGGGTCTATGAATTCAATTTCTATTACAAAGCAAAATCTTAGATAGGCAGAAAACTCAAAATATCACCCACATCTACTATAATGAATCACATATAGTCACTATACAGCATGTTTCAGAAAATTAATTATAGATTTAAAAAGTATTCTGTGGTGTTGGAGAGGAGGGTAGGTAGTTCTGATCACTTACTGGTTTTGCAGAAGAGCCAAATTTTGTTCAATGGAACTACACCCAGTGGCTCACAGTAACCTGAACTCCAATTCTAGAGGATCTGACACCATTTTCTGGCTTCTAAGGGTACATGAACATAGGTACACCAATAAAGACAAAACTGCATTTCCATAAAAGTAAATAAAAAAATCTGAACTACAGACAACATATCTTTGGGAAACTATTTTAAGTTTTCTGCTTGATTTGTGCATTATACTAACAATTTTTAATTTCAAGCTCCTGATATTGGCTTAAATTTTAGAAATGTGGGGAACTAATTATCTCTGCAATTCAGTGTAGAGGACATTGAGAAAAGAATGCTGTCAACAGTTATATTCTCTTATTTACACAGATAATGTCTTATAAATATCCTTTGTTATAGATGCTTGAGAGGTGACCTCACACTAAATGGACTCTGAATACTGAAGATGCTGCTCAAGCCACCACCATTTTTCCCCTGATATATGAATGTAATATTTTTTGTTTATGAATCCCCCAAGGGAAAAGCGTCTCTCTATCCAGTTTTTATGAATTTCCAGTTGCAATAGTTGTAAGCAACTGATGAAGACAAAGTTGCATATGCCAGCATATTAGCTGCTGCTATGCCCAGGATAGCAAGTAATGGGCAATATCATTTTTTGTAGGAAGAGATCTATTATGCCTAATGTATTAATCTATAGTCAATGGACTTAATAATTCCCTCACATGTATGGACATGAATTAGATTAGTCTTCTGTTTGTAGGATGAAACTTTTTGCTTAGTAGCATGGCTGTCTTGTAAAGTCTTAATATTCTCACATTTGATGCAGTTCTGAGATTTCTGTATAAAGCTCTTCACCTCTAACTTGCTTGACTCTTTTACATTGTCTTACAATATGGCGAAGTATTCAGTGCAAAACTCAAATACTTCTCAGTTGAGCTAAGACTTGTATTTAAAAAAATGAATATATGTCACAAGACTCATACATTATTCCATCAAGATAATACTGTAATTAATTTGCCATCCACATGTGTACAGCAAAATGTATCACTTTGGTTTTTCCCAGATGAGTTTACAACCCAGAGTCATTGCATTTTACTGTGTTATGATCTGTGACTTGATAACAAGGATGCTTTTTTGTTGATATAAACAATTTTTTAATTTATAACAAGAAAGAAAAACCAAATTAAATTTTATCCTTGTGTTATATTCATTCCTTTTGTTTGAGTTCATTCATAAATTCTCGAGTTTGCAACAAATTACAACATTGTTTTAACAAACATTGGCATTCTTTTATAGTCACAACAATCTTGCTAAGTCACTATTACATGCTAAATATAAATTATTATAAGAATTATTGAATAAAATGAGAAGTCTGAATTCTTGTTTTCTATGTATACATGTATTTATTTATTTTTTAAACAATATATCATAGACCAATTCTTGCTTTGAATTCACTGTGTAACTTGGGCTGGCATCAACTCTTGCCCCCACATTCACAGTAATGAGACTATAGGTCTTTGCTAATACATTAGTTGAGTTGCATAAAGGGAGAGTGTTTAGATTATGGATGTAAAAACTACATGCAGAAATACATAAACACTGACACTGCAACTGGTCATTTCTTATAGAGTGGAAGACTTGAACTATTAAAGCACTGAAGTAAGAGAAAAGATCTATTTACTATCAGATTGTTTTTCTCTGTTTTCAGGGACGAAATAGATTTTCCAAGAACAAAGACTAAATCCACCTTTGAATTTACCAAATACTTACTATATCTTTGTTGTAATATATTGCCAGGAAGAACTCAGAATCATTTATACAAAATATCTGATTAACATAACACACACACACACACACACACACACACACACACACATATATAATATAAACACATATATCAAACATAGCACACATCTGTCTATCATCTATCTATATGTATATATGCACACATATATGTATATGTCATATATACATATATGTATATGTAGAGGTATGTGTATTATATATATACATATATCACACACACATGTACATATAGGTGTATCTAGATGCTATACATGTGTATATGTGTGTATATATGTATGTGTATATACATATATATGTATATGTACCTATATAGCATTCATACACACACAAACACACACACACACACACATATTCGAGGCAGCATCTCACTATGTAAATCGGACTGTCCTAGATGTCACTGTGTAGACCAGCCTGGCCTGCAACTCTCAAAGATCTGCCAGTTGCAGGCTCCCGAGTGCTGGGATTAAAGATGTGTGCCACTATGCCAGCCTATATCATATTTTACAAAGCTGACAGATCTAGATAGAATGTTGAAGGTACATGATAGTGATTTTTAACTTGGTCATCTATAAGAACATTAGACATTAGATTGTGAGTGCCTTTGTTTCTGTTGTAGATATTTGAAAGATAATTAGTTTTGGATATTTATTATGTTTTCCTTTCATAATTTTATCAATATTTATATTCTATCATACAATGTTTTGTCTTTTAATATAAATGGAACATATTGATCAAAAGAAGTTTCTTTTAAATTTAAATTTTATTTTTAATTGTATATTTAAAGATAAATACTCTATTTTTTGTTTCCTTGGTTCATTATAATAATCTTTTAACAAAATAAATATCAAAATACCAACTTGTATACTACTTTATAAATTCTATTTGGATTACTATTCATTTAATTTACCATGACAGCTCAGTACTTATGTTAGAATAGCTAACTTGCTTCTGCATTCCTGAAATTTTTCTCACCCACCCTAGAACACTGTTTCAAAAGGCCACTCTACAAGCATTTCTCTTTCTAGTTCAGCTTTTATTTTAAAACTTAAAATTCCTAATGATACTCTGGTATTCTCATAGATCATTGCCTAGCCCAGCTGTCATGAAGGAGGCTTCACCCAGCAACCGATGGAAAGAGGTTCATAGACCCAGAGCCAAACTTTAGGCAGACTTTGGTGAATCCTATAGAAAAGGAGAAGGAAGGATTGTGTAAGCCAGAAGGGTCAAGGGCATCACAAGAAAATTCACAGAATCAACCAGCCTGGACCCGCTGGGACTCACAGAGATTGAACTGCCGTCGAGAGAGCTTGAATGGCACTGACCTGGGCCCTCTCCTCATGTGTTACAATTGTGTAGCTTGGTCTTCTGTGAGATTCCTAAAAGTGGGAGGAGAGGCAGTCTCTGACTCTGTTACCCACTTTTGAAACCGTTCCCTCCTATTGGGTTGCCTCATCCAGCCTTAATAGGGTAGGAGGTGCCTAGTTTTGATATGCTTGATATGCCATGCCTGGCCAATATACATGGACGCCTGCCCCTTTCTGAAGAGGAAGGAAGAGTGGATGGGACTGGATAGGGGAGTTTGGTGGGAGGGACTTAGATGGGAAGGAAATTATGAACAGGCTGGAAATAATTAATTATTTAATTAATTAAATAAGTAAATAAATTGCAAATTACTTCTCTCCTCTTGTTACATACAGTTTAAAATAAATTAAAAGCCTCTGTACATTTTATACACTCAGGCTATTGTTTTTCAAAGGCCGTGCCTTTATAACATCATTATTAAACAGGATGTTTCTGTTTTGTTGCATGGAGAGAAGCCTAAACTTTATGGTTTATGCTCTTCCAGTTTTGAAGCAACCACATGTCACACAAACATAAAAATGTTTACCTGTCTTCGGGTAAGATTTTAGTGTTTGGTTTATCATTATGCTTTGATTTCAGGTTGCCTGGAAGTGAGTGTAACTAGTCATGGATTTGAGTGTGTCCTTTCAGGAGATCCCAGAGAAGACAGAGAGAGGAAAGATCCAACCTCAGTATTGATGGTTCCTCCAGTAGGCTGAGAAGTCCATTGGGAAAAAGTAAAGGAGAATCCTCCCAGAACAAGAGTGTGGTCTCCCTGTACTTCAGCAATACCATAACGAGTAACTTCCCTTTGCCAGTTCTTTCTGCTGAGATGTTCTTCCTTGCCCCATGCAGAAACAGCAGAGCCAGGCAAACATGAACTCACACCTCTGAAACTGTGAAGTCAAAAGATAATTCCCCTCTCTTAAAGCATTTCTTTATAATACATATACATACATGCATATATAATAACTATTATCTATAGATGAATGAAAAATTAAATATTATTGTCTTCGTTAAATTGATGTTTTATTCATAGCTATAATTTTAAGTTTTGTCATATCGTTTGTCAATTAAAACACATATTTAAGATTTTCACTAAAAATAATGTTTTTAAGTACAAATATATATGCTATAATGACCTCCAGCATGCTACAAATGTTTAAACATCAGTGAATCCTAAAGCCTGGATTAGTGCTCACATTAATCTATGGACTTACTTATAACAGTGGTCAGTAGAAAACATATGTCTCAAGGAATAATTAAAGAGAAAAACAGGGAATTCATGAAAGGAAGTAATTTCTACATGAAATAGATGTAGACAAGGGGGCTACTGATCATTTCCACACAATCACCTGTTCAGCTACTCTGGTGAGTTGTGTGTCCTCGTAGATGATCATGAGGAACACAATGACTTTAATTACCTTTACACAGAAATCACTTTCAGAAGTAAACCTCTTCATTGTGAGTCAATAAATAGCTGCTTTCTATAGAAAATAAGTTCCATAGAATGATATATCAGTCAGACTGATTGTTTAAATGTTGACTCATCCCAATTAATCATTCTGGGTTTATATTTTTGCTGTGAAGTCAATTTGTTTCCCAGTCAACCTCAAATGATTGTCTTGGTATTTATCCTTAAGGTGATTTTGCTATCACTCCGAGGCTTCAGCCAAGACATCCTTGTGTAGAGGGAGACAGAAAAAGGATAAAGAAGTGTTATCATATATTCAAACTCTAATCAAATATAATGTGGCATGTGACACCCTGCAGATAGCTGTTATGTCATTTTTTTTGTTAGTACCTTTCCTTTTAGTAGAGAGCTTTCCTAGCATATACAAAGCTCTGGATGTGACCTCTGTCACTACAGAAAGCAAGTGGAGTAGTGCAACACTCAATAAGTGGGAGGAGGAAGATAAGGAGTTGACCTCATCCTTTTTTTATAGTGAGTCTGAGACCTCCTGGGTTTCCTGAGATCCTGTCTCAAAAGTAAATATACAACTGAAAACATGAATATATTTGCATAGTAACTATGGGTAAGGTATGCAAATTCCTTCATTACCATTAAAGTATATTAATGTGATTCATAAATGTAAGATATGAAACTGTGCTACTATTACCAACATTAGATACAATAACAAGAAAACCAGCTTGTCTTCTGATATTTTATTATTCTTATTATACTTGTTAAATATCCCTAGTAAGTAATTAGGACAGAGCCTCCTGGTTCATGAGATAATTTTGTAAGGTATTTAATATGTGTCATTTCTAATATTATCTAATTAGATACTGCATTGCAGAGACAATGTTCTTAAGGAAATAATGAATCATGTGAAAATCCATTGTGTCACTATTTTAATAATTCAGGATGCTTTCCCAAAAATTATTGCTCAATAGTAATCTAACTTCAAAGATAACAGAATGGTCTTTCCTTTCCTTTCCTTTTTCCTTTCCTTTCCTTTCCTTTCCTTTCCTTTCCTTTCCTTTCCTTTCCTTTCCTTTCCTTTCCTTTCCTTTCCTTTCCTTTCCTTTCCTTTCCTTTCCTTTCCTTTCCTTTCCATTCCATTCTTTTCCTTTCCTTCCCTTCTCCTTCCTTCTTTCCTCCCTTCCCTTCCCCTTCCTTCTTTCCTTCCTTCCCTTCTCCTTCCTCCCCTTCTCCTCCTTCCTTCCTTCCTTCCTCCCTCCCTCTGTCCCTCCCTCCTTCCTTCCTTCCTTTCTTTCTTTCCAGACAGGATTTCTCTATGTAAGAGCCTTGGCTCTCCTGAAACAAGCTTTCTGAACCAGACTGACCATGTACTCACAGATCCACCTGCCTCTGCTTCCTGAATGCTACAATTAAAGACATATGCCACCATGCCCAGCTAACAGAATGGTTTTCAATATATTGTATAGACTTAGGATTTTGTTTTGTTTTGTTTTTGGTGGTGATGCTGAGAAGAAAACTTTTTGTTTAACTGTGGTTTCAAGATTTTTTTTTTTTCAAAAATGAATGTATTTTGATGACCAAATAGATTTTCAAAAACAAATATTTGCCAAGTTGTTTATTAATTATTGTTTTATTTTATAGTATTTTCATTTTATAATTAACTTAATTTCACAGATCAGCCACAGATTCCCCTGTCCTCCCTCCTCCCACCATCCAACCCCCCCCAACCTATTCCCCCATTCCCACCTCCTCCAAGGCAAGGTCTCCCCTAGGAGTCAGCCCAGCCTGGTAGACTCACCCAAGGCAGATCCAGTCCCCTCCTCCCTACACCAAGGCTGAGCAAAGAGACCCAGCATAGGCCCCAGGCTCCAAAAAGCCAGCCCATGCACCAAAGACAGGCCCCAGCTCCACCTCCTGGGGGCCTCCCAAACAGTTCAAGCTAATCAATTGTCTCACTTATCCAGAGAGCCTGGTTCAGTTCCATGGGGGTTCCTCCATCTTTGGTTCACAGTTCATGTGCTTCCAGGGGAACACCTGGCCAACCCGGCCCCAGTTGCCTCAGTAGGCAGGGCTCCTGCTGGAAAGCTCCCTGTTCACCAAGACCCCTCAGCAGCAGACCCTGAAATCTACACGCCCTGCCCCCATTCCCATCCTCTGGAGACCCCAGCCACTTCCTGAGACTTGGAAAACAACCCCCAACCCTATTCGAACTAGAGGTGAGTGACTGTTTATTTCTAAAACTACAGTTAGGGCAAATAACTGTCTACAGCTACATCATACCATAAGCATGTTAAAAGGCTACTCAACACTGAAAGCCTTCTATGATCGGTAGCTCGTTAACAAGTGCAAATAAGGAATCCAAACCATGCCATTGAAAAGTAACTCCCCCAGGGCTGCTGGACAACTTGCCAGTTTAAGTCTTCAGAGATCCCATTTTACTGCTGCTGAGTTAATAGAGTAAGTGCTAAAGTGAAAAATTCAGGTGTATAGGGTTTGGAGATCATGCAGATTCAGTTGCAGAGAAAAAAAGCATAACTCAAGATCCTTTCACAGAGGATAATGAATAACGAAAAAATGTGTTCATAACAAGTTTCTAAAGGATGTAAAAATTAAAAACATGCAACTTGCAAAATGACAAATCTGTTTATCATAATCTATTTAGACAAGGGCATTATGGAAACTACCAACAACAACAACAAAAAAAATGGTCACATTATTCCAGTTAGAAAAGAAGATCCCCAGTTCTCAGTAGTTACAGGAAAAGTACAATAATTAATAATTACAGTCTTAACAATGTAATGTGAGAGTGCAATCTTATTTTGTGAGCATATTCATCACTATACGCATCCCACACCCCAGAGGGCAAGAGCCCACCTTCCTTAGACTGCTACTGATTGACGATCCACCCTACTAGTTCTTAAGGCTATCAGACCTTTTAATAGACTTTAGTCACACAATTCCTAGGTTTCTTCTACTTCATCCCTATTGCCATTAATTTCACTTTTCCAATTTCAAACAGAAAAGGGCTTATGATCCTTAATATAAAATCACAATAATACTTTTAACTCCTCCTAACTGTACTATTCTACCAATCAGTCTCTCACAAAGTTAAACTCTGTCATGATGCTGATTGTCCTTCAGGGCAAAATGTATGTGTGTGTGTGTGTGTGTGTGTGTGTGTGTGTGTGTGTGTGTGTGTATGATGTATGTGTGTATACAGTCACACACATATGTAAATAAGTATTTTCTGTAGCAGTAGAATTCTCTAAATTTATTTTATATTTTATTTTACAACAACTATAATGTAAATGTAAAACAGCTTCAAACTTCTATAGAGTTTGTGTTTACAGCATACGGTCTTAAAGCAAAACTAGATCCTATTAATATAAAATTAAAATCTATACTGAAGACCTACTTATGCGTACATATCTTAATAAATATTGAGAAAAATGATAATACAAAATAAGTAACTGCTTTATGCCCTGCTTAATGTGTTCTGAAGTAAATATATACAAAGTGAAAAATAGCATGGAGATTAAGCATGTTCAATCCAGAATTTTTCTAGATAGTATAAAATATCTCTCTCCATGTATTATATGAAATAGATAAATTTAATTTTTTCCTTTGATAGAACTTTTAATAAAAAGCTAACACATTTAAAAAGCAATAAGGAAGTGTACAGTGAGCCAGTATATATACACTATACTTATTTGATTTGTTAAAATTACTATATCAATACACTACATTAAATTATAGAATTCATATACTATTTATGACATCAATATTGTTTAATTAGAAAAATGACAGAATAGTCAGAACAGAAATCAATAACAATTTTGTCTACTATATTTTTTGGAAATAATATTATACATGGTATTTGATCTTGAAATAAAGCTAATAAAATTTTTATTTTATATGTTTTAATGGCTTCTTTTTGTTGAGATCACTTAGTTAATAACATTTAAAACTGTTTCTTATTTCTTTTAAGTGAAGCTGAAAAAATTAATGCAGAATTTTCCTATCCTTGATACTTCACCAAAACTGTTCTTCACAAATAATTTAGGAAACACATGCCACATTTGCTCAAAGGAAAAAGAGTTTGGGAAAATAGAAAATGTGTGTGATTTGCTGAAGCAGAAAGCCCCCTCAATTTCATGACTATTTGAGCATGAAAATTGCCTAAAATTATTTATGGTTTCAAATGAGTAGATTCCACTCAGGGATGCAAATTACTGCCCAGGGGACCTTAAACTTATGAAAGTCTGTAACAACTGAGCTACAAGCAAAAGTTAGATACTCAGTGAATGTTTCATAAAGTTTACTTTAAAGAATATGGTGTTTGTGAGGTGCACCTTTTAAATAATAACATATTAGTCTTAACTTTAAAAACTATCTTGCAATTACTTTCAAAATTAGAATATGTTCAATTAAATATGAAAATCTCAAATCTTCGTGTTGCTGACTTACACAAAGTCATCTATCTATACATTTATAAAACATTCTCTTCATTCATTAATTATTAGTAGCTAGAATTAAATAACAATATAAACCAAAAAAGAGAAATTAAGGCAAAGAGAGAATATGAATTCAAAACACTGAGAAGTCATTCCCAAAATGTAAAGTCACTCATTAAAGCTAGGAATCTAGAGCTTCATTCCCAGTGATAATTATCTAAACGAACAATGCCATTCTCCACGAATACACACACACACACACACACACACACACACACACACACACACACACACAAACACACAAATGTAAATCCCAAAAGGCAAGTTGTTTGATGACTATCTCATGAACTCATTCAAATAAAAAATCTAAATAGAGAGAAGAGCATCCTCTTCTTATCCTCTTCTTGAAATTTATCAGCGGTAAGCAGGGAAAACTTTTTTTTTTTATTGTTTTTTCCAAATAACAAAGATTATAGCAGGACTAGTAGTGTGAGAAACAGTCATTAATTTTCTGCTGGTATCATTTCTCAATTAGTAATTAACACTGAAGTTATAACTATGCATCCAGAGTAGAAAAAGGGCAGACAGTTGAGGTGGCATCAACTAGTGAATCCACAACCCAGATTGTCATCACAACAGGCAATTTATATTTCTAGGATGGTGAAGGAATTATGGACACAAACACTGAAACAATAAATAAAATTATCATGCAGTTCTTCTTAGGAAGCCAGTGTTAGAAATGGTCAAAAAGCTTGGTATATATCCAGGAGTACTGGAGTATTCCTGCAGAGGAGACAAGGATTCCCAGTGATTAAACTGCAGTTATATGCAAATTTGGCTATAGCTTTACTACATAGAAGACTCTGCCAGTAAAGAAGAGAAGCAAATGAGCCCGAGTAAAAAGTGATGAAAGCAATTGTTTGGGGTATAGGAGAGAAATTAAATCCATGATTAAAGATGTCATGAATTTAAATATGCAAATGATCCACTCCTCCCTTCTATGGCTTCTAATGATAAAAGTAAAAGAACTATTGAGGGTTGTTTCTACTTTAATACATTTTGGTACTAGACAGAAATCCGGTACATGAATTTATAAAAGATACTACTCTTAAGTGACAAATGCATGAAGGTCCTGTGATATCTAACACCACTGAGGTCAAGGCCTGCTATTGACATCATAATTGAGGAATGTGTCTTTCTGAGGTTTTGTTTATTTTCTTTTTTTAAATTTCTATTTGTATTCTATTTCTTTTCTATTTGTTTATTTTCTGCTTGTATGTGTGTATTTTTATGTGTGTGTGTGTGTGTTGATGTGTACACATATGTATTACTTTATAGGTACATTTGACTTTGTTCAGACAGGCATGTCTATTGTCTGTTTAAAAAGAATAACATTTGCAACAGCATATTAATGAAAGGTCATTCATCCTCATGTGTGTGTTCAAGCGTACAGCACTCATCCATCGAGGTCCTGAAGAGAACTAATGGACAGACGCAGAAAAAATAAATGTTCCTTGTCCATGAGGAACATTAGAGTACTAAGGGAAGGTCAATGAACTTCTCTGCTAATTAGCTTGAGCTCTCAACACCACACTGCCAAGAGATGTCAGAAGGGTTCCCAGGAAATTGCCTCTATCATTGGCATATGGACATGTCTGTGGGGCACCCTATTCATTGCTAGTAAATAAAGGAGGGCCTAGATGGCTATAGGTAGACTCATCATTTGGCAGGAGATCTGAGTTGTATATGGAAGCTAGCTGACCAAAGACCCAGGAGCCACCCTTTAAACAGTGTTCTATGACTTCTGCTTCAGTTACTGGTTGAGTTCTAGGTGCAGCTTTCCTCAATGATAGATTGTGACATGGAAGTACAAACCATGAGAACCCTTCCATTCCCAAGCTGATATGATGACAGCATTTATCATGCAACAGAAAGAAAACTAGATGGGTTCTATTCCAAAACAACCTAGAAGGGCAAGGAGAAGGTAAAAGTACTCATTCCTCTAAATGACATTTGTTAATTAAATGCAAGTTCATCAAGGAATTGATGAACACGAGCTACATCTTCTCTTTCAAATGGAGAAAGAACACAAGAGGGAAATGGAGAAAGAGGGAGGAAATATTGAAAAATGTTTATGTTTTCTGACCACTCAACCCAGCAACTCACCAAGTTCTCTGACACGCAATGCCCTTGACCTTATTTATTACCTTGTAAGTAGTAGATAACTGTATGTCAGCTAAATGACTCCCTGCTTCCCCCCACCCCTGCTCAAAAAGAAACAGATATACAAGTGAACTATTTCTAATTGAAGCAATTTTACTCCCCACCCCCCGCAAGGCAGTTTTGCCTCTACTTGTAAACTGGCTTTGGCAGCCTCTTTGTGCACCAGTGTGCTTGGCTGAGTGTGTAAATATAAAGCTGAATTTTCCCTGGACACACCTTACTGGTATCTTTAACAATTACTTAAATTAAAACGTTTAAAACATTTTATTTGTTTTTTTTCATAGTCATAATTAAGCTTTCTATAACAATTAAGTCTTTAAGTTTTAGCCTATAAGTAAACATGGAGATGAAAGCCCACCAAAAGTTAAGAACAGTCAGAAAATCCATCATGAGTTATATTTGCTATTCTTAAGTTATGTCATTTTTATTTTCTTACTGTGGCTGTGATGGAAGCCAGGCACTTAGTATGTTATCTAAGTGTCCTATTAGTGATCTACATCTCTAAATTTCAAGATTTACTTATTAAAATAAGAACATAGAAAGGTAGTGCAGAATTTTAAGGAAAAATATTGGCTTAATTCTTCAGACCAGTGTAAAGTACTGCTGATTTCTAAATGTACATATTTGGATGGTACTTAATTAATAATATTAGTTAATTTTATCAAATATTAAGAAATATAATGTGTAGAAGTTTCAACTGAGCTGATTTATTTGTATATTTGAGAGAGGAATAAACACCTCCAACCATTGTAAGAACAGAATTCAGTTAAAACTTGACATTGGGTTAATTTTTTATTGTATAGTCTCATTTTCTTTTCCTTTATTTCTTTTTTTTTTTTCATTTGACTATCTTGCACAAGCTACTCAACTTTGTCAGCTCTTAAGTAAGTGTCGCATTATAGAGTAGGTATGGTGATACTTGCCTAACCCTAACTCTAACTAAACCATGCAAAATGTAGACCCATGATGGATGCAAATCTAACATGTGTTGGGTTTGCTGTAAATACAATCAATTTTTCCCATACCACACAGGCACTCTGGTTATGTAATCATGCTGCTCAGTTCCATGTTTAGGACAGCTGACAGTTCCATGTTTAGGAAACACCTTCCTGTTCTGCCGCCTTGGTGTGGCAACATTAGGCCCAATATGAGCTTTCTAGCATGTAGTCCTTTATTGCTTAGTGTGGTCTTTATGAAGGATGGTAGCAGTGGCCTTCATTGTGGTAATAAGAGCTGATAACAGTAGCAACAAGAAAGCAGCTTAAGAGTTCCAAAGAATGGCCTGGGATAGAACCTGTGGTGATGGAATCAACCGAGGCAATAAAGGAAGAAGAGAGTAACAGGGGACAAAAAAAATCTAGACTATAAATAAGAAAGGTAAATACATAAACCTTGTCACTTGTCTTCAGTACCTCAGTACATTAAAAGCATGTCCCGTATTAAACATGGCATTGGAAAAACATACTGAATCTGTAATGAATTCTGGTGTCAGAAAGTTAGGAGCCAGTATGAATGAAGGAACAAGAATCAAATGGGGAGAGACCAAAGTGCTCAATACCATGGCAATTTAATTAACAAAATATACATAGTTTCTGTTAAAACCTTAAGAATAAAATAAATGCTGATAATTCCATAATAAAACAAATAAATTTGGGAGAAATATCAGACTCTTTCTACCCATGAACAACAGATAAGAAACGTAAGGGAATGAAGAAAAGAGGAAATATAATACAAGAACAGCATAACGCCACAGACTGGATACATTTCAATGAGTGAGAGGGCATTAGTTTATGTTCAGTCTGACCTGGTACAACAATTAACCAATAAATTTAACACATAGATCAAAATTCTTCTGTAATATTTTATCTCCATAATAAAAATTGTATCTCATCTCCTTGAACTTTAATATGTGCTGAATTTAGCGAATTTTCACAAACTAACAGCCTGAGAGCATCTATTTTAGCCAAATTGTCATGGTGAATACCAGTAATCCTGGTGATATGCAGCAGTTAACCCATGGAACATTGTTCCCCGAATCCACAAACTCAACAGAATTATGACAAAACAATTAATCAAAACAAGTCATAGGGACATTCTACATGTCTCAACAAGAGGCTTCAGATATAAAAGAGAAGGCAGAAATTTGCAGGGAAAAGGATTGTGAGGATACGATGGGTAGAAGAAGACAATAGAATGGATAGTGAATAAATATAAAACAGATATGATTGGCCTTTGCTGGTTAGTTTACCCGAAGACATAAAGTAACATTTGATTTCCTAGTAACACATTTTGTCAGGCTGTTTGGTTCTCACGTATTCTTATATGTATCTTTTTTTCTTTCTCTCTTTCTTTCTGAAACAAGGTCTCATTATATTAACTTGGCTGTTTTGGAGATCACTATATATACCAGGCTGGCCTTGAACTCACAGAGATATACCTGCCTCTGCCCCTGCCTTTGCCTCCTAAGTGTTAAGAATAAATGTATACACCACAACACCTATCCCTATTTCATAATTTTTGCTTAAATGATATCTCATTTTTGCACATACTTTAAGCATCAGTTGCACTTAATCATGCAGTTACTAGCAACAAGCTTTACTTATTTGAAGCAGCATTATTTTGACAAGCAGAACTAAATTTACCTACAGACATGAGACCAACAGAGACACAAATGTTTCCTGACAACAACTTTTAACATATTATCAACTGTAATTTACATCTGAATTCTACATGCATAGATGCATGAAAAAAATATACAATAAGGAATTAAATATAGTGCCTGTTTATCAACTGTAGAGAAAAGTAAGGACATGATGGTTAAAAACAATATGATATCATAGAGTGGATTATAGTTCCTGAAAAGGAGGACAAATGATGAAATATGAATAAAACCTGTAGTACTATTAATATTTTTCATGTTAATTTCTTTGTTCTGATAAAATAAATGATGAGTGTATTAAATGCAAACTTCATGAACATCTCGGTAAACAATGTAAATTTACATGGTCTATAGCTCTCCTTTGAATCAAATTTTATTCCAGATTAAAACACTACATTTGGGGACCTGCCCACTTATCTCCTAGGACATTAAATAATACATTGCTTGAGGCTGGAGAGATTGCCATTAAGAGTATTTGCTACTCTTCCAATTACCAGCCACCCATATGCACCTCTCTCTCTCTCTTCCTTTCCCCCTCCCTCCTTCCCTCTCTCCCTCCCTTTCCCCCCATATACATAAAATAAAAATAACAATTCTTTATTTTTGGAAAACAGTGATATTTAAAAGCATGTAACTCATTCTCACTACAGCATAGATGCTTTGATCTTTCAAAATATGTGTGTTGATAGAATGTGGTACGTACATACAGAAATGGTTTTATTTTGTTTTGTTTTTAACTCTTGCAATTTTTTTAATATACAAAAATTTAGATGTAACTAAAAACAGTTATTTGTATGAGGTTGCAACCTCAACTACAGTGCTCAGCATTCATGCTCATTTGCCTTCCTGGTTGACACTTTGATGTTTAGTGTGAAATTACTTAAATCACTTTACAGATTCACCTATTATTATTCAGTATGCATTATGAATATGTAGATTAAAACAGCTTTGCATATAATTTACATGCATACACGTATGTGTTACACAATGTTTTCAAAGGAATTGCTATGACAATGTTCTCTATTTTAAGTCAGTCCTTCATGGACATTGGTAAGTCCTGGACTTTTCCTCTTGAACAAATTATATCTGCCTGTAGCATAAATAGAAAAGCAATTGAGGGCATAATATTAGTATGACTACATCTATGGTTCAGCAAACACTGAAAAGAATAGAAAAGGACCATAGTTGATTTGATCTATGAAAACAAAAATTGCTTAATAAATGAATAAATTTGATCAGCAACTACAGAAATACTCTGTAGGAAATATTATTTCCTGTCTTTAAGGTTCCATGTAGGATGTGACATTGAATCAAATAGTGGAAAATGTGGAGAAAGGTTTTTTTAATATACATTTCATCCTCCTTCACTATGATAAAACCAGGGCCTTTTTACTTTTAATTGAGTAATATTCAGAGGAGATAATGGAATGAGAGTGTCCCCATAAATAAATATTAATACAAATCATTAAATACAAATAGTTAAATGAATTTAATTGCTGGGAGTTAGCTCAGTTTTTAGATGCTTTCCTGTGGAATATTCCTTTCCACTTTGTAAACATACATTACTGTGATTGGTTTAATAAAGAAGTTGACTGGCCCATAGCTGGACAGGTAGAGGTTAGGTAGGACTGGCACAAAAATAGAGAGCAAAGTAGTGGACAAGTCTTGCAAGTAGCAGGTAGATACAGAGGAAGCAGGAGATGGAGTTGCCATGTTGATAAAAATTACAAAGCCACTTGGCAGAGTGTAGATAAGAAATATGGATCAATTTAAAATGTAAGCGTTAGCTAGTAACAAGTCTGAGCTATTGGCGAAGCATTTATACTTAATAATAAGTCTCTTTGTGGTTGTTTGGGAACTAGCTGGCAGGCAAGAAAAATCCAACTACACTTACCTAGTTTTCATAGACTCTTGCATTGGACCCATGAACTGCAAAAACTCCATGTGATCACATACTTCTGTGTTAACAGAACTCTTGAAGTAGAGGCAGGGTAATAAGTTAAATTTCATCTTTCCTAGATTGTGTAAAAGCACTTTTCCCCATCACACCAAACTAAAAAAGTTATATGTACTTCTGATCAACACTGGAGTTTGTCAACAAAATTAACAAAACTATTTTGAGTTACTCATGACAAATACAATTAAGAATTACTTTTCCCTTTTATTGAGATTTTTACATACATATGAAATATGTTTTACTCAAATACTGCCTCCAATTCTTCCCCAATCCATCCACTACTTTCCCCGCTAAATTTGCATTCTCTACTTTCTCCCAACCCGACCACCGATAAGTTCACTTAGTGCTGCCTGCTGCCTGTGAATACACAGGTGTAGGCTCATCTCCTGGAACATAGATAGGCTCTCTGGGACTGTATCCCTGAAAAATACCTGACTCTTTCTCCCAAAACTGCCATAAATTTCCTGTAGCTTTTAAGTTAGAGGTGGGACTTCATGAATTCCTTCTCCATCCATTTTGGGATTTTTGTCTGGCTTGATTTTTAGAGGCCCTAACCTGCAGTCACAGCCACTGTAGGCTCCTGGGTACAATAGCCTTGTCACGTCAAGTAAACAATTTTTCCCTGCAGATGTCCACCACTTTCAACTCTTATAGTCTTCCTACCTCCTCTTCCTAAATAAATTCTGAGACTTTGGGGGGATTTCTTATATCATTGTTTCTTAACATAATCCTTTCAAATGACTCTCATTCTGAAATGCCTTCCCTTGACAAGTTATCTGTGATCCAGCAGTTCTATGATAGTAATCATTTAGGAACACTGTTTGATTTACTTCCTGTGAATTGTTTGTTTTCCTTCTTTACCTTTAGTAGGATTTAATTTCCATACAGGAGGAGAAGGGGCTCAATTTTTAGAAAAATATGATTTTAACCTAATAGAATTGTAGGTAGAAATTGAATATACACAAATAAATGAATGAATGATAAGAGCAAGGTTAATGTAATATATGAATTTATGAATCATGAATAAAAATACACACTCTTCTATGAAGAAGTAGAAAAATAACCAATAGTGCAATCACCCTCTCTGTCTAGAGATTCCTGCATCAAGAGAGCAAGTAGAGAGAAGTGTGTATTTTCTATTCTGATTAAAAAAAAATCCACACAAAAATCAACCAAAGGTTTAGTATGAAATGAGAGGACATTGCTGCTTCTATGATTTCAATGATTATTTTAGGTTATGGTGACATTATGAGGTGAAATCAGACTTAAGAATACAAAACATTGAGTTTCTTTGAAAGGAAGACATTGTAACAGAAATGGGATTTTGCTTTTGGTTCCTACAACTTTTCCAAAATGATAAAAAAAAAAAGTGTAATATAAATACAATGTTACAATTTACATATAAGTACTAAATCTATAGTTTTGCATAGATATTTTATACCAAAATAATGTCATTTAATTGAAATAATGGTTTTATTAGAAGTAATAAAAAACAAAAACCTTCTTAAAATGTTGTCTAAGGTATATGACTATATTAGTTTCTTTTAATTTTTGTCAGCATCTTAAATATTGTAGATCAACTTACCTTACACCTAAATATCCAGTAAGTAGATGGATTTTAACAAGTGTCAAATACAGATAAACTATAAGAAAAGCATTCTTGTGTGTTTCCCGTATTTGAAAGTTCCATAAAAACAAACATTTCTCTCTGATACTGCCTTAGGATCCTATAAAATTTCCTTAAAAGTTATCCTTACTTTGTATTTCATGCAATTTAAATTTTTGCAAATTTGAGAATTCAACCATGTTTGTTCTCATAAAAAAAATTGAAAGTTTAATAACATTTAATAAAATATAAAAAGCTTAATTTTACTATACTTTTTTATGCTACTGGGAAATTTGAGGTGCGCCATGAAATTTCATTTAAATAAATTCACTATAATGAAGAAAGTCACCCTACAAATGCAACTGAAATTCTGTGCTATTACAGTTGGATAAATATCAGTTTGTCACAAAATGGATGCCTCAATGAATGAATATCACCAGTGTAAGGCGATTCCATCTCTCTTCTCAAGTTTGTTGTAGTTGTTGTTGTTCCCTTTGGAAACACATTGATCTTTATTGTTTCATTAACTATAATACAAGTATCTTGTTCTCTGTACAGGTCTTGCTGCATGTTGCATGAGGCAGATACTGACATCCTACTCCCATCAAGTTAACAGAAATTAAGAGTAACTTTCGCTCCCTTTTCATTCCCCATCACTTTCTTAAGCAAAATTATTTCCTTGGTGTTCCTGCACTCTTCACTCTTGAGATGTTTCTTCATCCGAATTTCCTGTTGCTTGCCTGTGTGGGTGACAGTAGGAAAGTGGGGCTTTCTCATGGAGGTGATTACGCTTCACATTATGAAGAATGTAATTACTACTGAATAACTCAAGACACTGTGAAGTATCATGTGATGCTGCCATTCTTACTCATAAGTCTCATATCAAGCGATTCTTTCTCTCAAAATTTGGCTTGTTTGTATAATCCTGGATACTGAATTACCTAAAAACTAAAAATTAAACTCTAATGTGACATAGTATGTTAATAAATGGTTCGAATATAAGACAATGAGTACAATGTCCAATGTAAGTCTGAAAATCAGAAAATATATTGGTTATGATGGTAAAAGAGAAAGGAATATTATTCCCAGAAGAATACTTATTTAAAAATTAATTCAATTTTTCCTAAATGAAAATGCAAAGGAGAAGGGAAGCAATACTGAACAAAGGAAGTAAAATAGTAAAGACAGAGGAAGCATGATTTTGACAGATAGAGTTCTCTGTCTATGTGTGTAGAGGGCAAGCATCATACAGGATCTTATGACAAGGTCATTCTTGGGCCCTGTCTAGAACTGTGACATGGAAGTTTTGCTCTCAGCAATGTGAAACATACATCATGCAGGAAACAAACCTAGGTCATTTTCTTGTGTTATCTTTCCCAAGTTTAGATTGTGAAATTTTAGACGTTTCTACTCATTTAATTCCAAAAGAATACCCTTGCTTCCCTTTAAGAAAAAACTAATGTTTGAATAAATAGTGAGACCATAGAAATACATTATGTAATGTTATACAGCATGGCTAAATTAATTGTATGTTACATTAAACAGACACAAACTGATATATAAAAATATTAAATGTCTAATTACATTCTCCAAACCAAAAACAAAAATGTTATCACTTTGATCAGAATCAAAGAGATAAGTTATCTGTCCAAGACTATTACATTTTTGTAAAACTATAATTTATAGTTACTATTTAAATTAAAAAAACCACTCAGTCTGTTTCTTAACTGCATTTTTACTTTTTCATGCAGTGTGACTCATTGGCAGAAAGCTCTCAGACCATCCAAATAAAGCAATTTTCTGCCTTTTTACAGTATACTATAATAGCACATTTGCATCTCATCTCTATAACAACTCTTGCTACAAACAGCTTGATATTTAATTTTTCTTCACTACATACCAACTAAAAGAACATCAGAAAAACCCTTTGAAGTTGGTTGCTTCAGCTAGATTCTGTGTTCTTCCTGCCCTTCGTTTTCTATTGCTACCTGCAGTGTAGACAAGAAGGCTGAATCTCTCACTTCCAACTGACAAATGAGAATATATTAGAGATTAAAATCAGGTAGGAAAAAGAAGTGGGTTGACACTGCCTAAGCTGTAATTACATGCTGTTCCCTCACCAATACAGCACTGACTCGCAGAGTCCTTTGTAAGTGTGCAATCCTTTAACCGGTACTGTTGTCTTTACTCATTTAGCACAATGTCCTCCTGAGAGATCCAGCTTGTCCTCAACAAGCGAACATTTAGATTCTTTTCATCCATAGGCCACCATGAATATAATTGTAATGACCGTGAAAATTCTGATACTTCTTAAACCTAATTTCAAGTGCATAGACAATATCCTGAGAAGATTGCTGAGATCCATGGAAATGTTGTCATTTTATGAAAACTCTGTAAATTGTAGACAGGTAAACATATAGAAAAAGATTGTCTACAGAACACAATTTGCTATGTTGTTGAAAAATCCTGACCCACTGCTGTGGGAGTTTACATTGCATGCTAATAAAAACTCAACCTGTCACATTCAAATTCATTGTACCTTCTGAAGCATGTTTTGTTTTCACAATTAAATAATACTTACTGGGATATCTTTTGTGTGAACATGACAATGTAACCTCTGTCGCTAAACTCTGTGGTGCAGTCTGCTTTCTATGGCTCTGCACATTATTTTATACCAGTTTCAGCTTCACACACTTACTGTTTGCTAAGCAAATGATTATGTAGACTAATATCTTTCACCCTTTTATCCTACTCTGAGCAACACCATTAATACAACTTATTTTAAAACCCTAGTCAGCATTTTGCACTCTTAAGTTAATAATAATTAAGTGAAAGCAACTGATGCTGATCAAAATTGTTTTCCTCGGGATGATGTGTTTCAGGTTCAACATAATTAGGGGGAACCTCCAGTTCCAGTTCCCAGTTACAAAAGCTCAGCCATGTGCATAATGAGACTCCTTTTGTCTTTTCAATGCTAAGCAAAGCATAGAAAACAAACAGGAATACATCATTATATGGGAACTTTGACACCAAAATACACCTCATGTACCACAGTATTTTCCTTTGCTAATAAAGCCTTATTTGTAGAGGACATATTAAAACTTCTATTCGTACTGGTACTTTCAGACAAAATCAATCCGTTGAGCCTTCTGTTTCAGATTCTCCCATTACCACAGTTGCTACTTCAAATATTTACTATGACATTCCCAAGTCAGAAAATAAACAAGCAAGCAGATTGATGCAATTGTGTGAAATTTAACTTAGGAAAGCATCACACATTTTCCAAACATTAGAAAAAGTATGCCCTTTGTATGACTCTTTATTTGCTCTATTGTATTTGGTCCGAATTTAGGTATCAGTTCCATAAGTCGTAGGCTCCCTTTTATTTACTTTCATCAAACTTCTATATGATGAGCAGGTAGAAATAAAACCACAACACCTTTCACTAGATATTTTCTAAAAGTAAAATTATTTTCTCCCTATAATACGAAAGCAGTACTAACTAGTAATGTTGAATTAGTCCAATGTCATTTTTGTCCAATGTCATTTTTGTCCAATTTGTCCAATGTCATTTTTGCCAGGATACCACTATTATCCTATGAGCTTCACATGATTGTGGGACATTATACATTATGATTGTGTGACATTATAAATTTCTCCTAATTGATGATGTCCTTATATTTCAGACTCAGGGAATATCTTTATTACTGATGTGAAAGAATTGTGTTGCCTAAGTCAGAGGTATCACATTTTTAATTGGAATCTCTAAGGAAAAAAATACACCTCCTTTTTCAATGGACTTAATTTTTTAATGATATCTTTAAGTACTTCACCAGACGGCAATTACCATGAACCAAAGGTTTGTTTTTTTTGTTATAATAATCACTGATCTGTGGCTAACAGAGCACTTGACACATAAAGGATGCAAGGATATATTTTATAAAGTAAAGACATGATTGTCTTAAATACATACTGGCAAGGTGGCAGGGAGTTAGCCATGGCTAACTATGGGAAGTAAGGTTATATCCTACATTCTGTGTTCCTGGCTGTTAGATGAACGTTTGTAAAGCTACCGCTAAGTTCTTCCTGCCACTTCAGGATGTTTTCACGAAGACTATAGATGATACATCGCACTGCAGATCATTATTAAAAGCAAACAAGATAGAAAACACAACAGCATCAAGCAAAAACCAAACAATAACAAAAAGGGGATTAGCCTTGCACTGAAGAGTAGGATGAAAGAAATTAGGTACTCAAGGAGAGAAAGTAAGCAATGGTGTAGCAAAAGAAGGGGGAGACAAAGTACTTATTTATTTGTTTGTTTGTTTGTTTATTTCTATTGTCAGCTTGATACAATATAAATTCTTATCCCAATAGTGAAATGTTTGATTGAGGCTTGCCCAGTAATTGAGTAAAACCAAAACTTCTTATAAGCCACAGTCATCTTAGGGTCCACCCTGATATATAGCCTCCCTGGTTCTGTGGGTTGCAGTCTGATTGTTCTTTGTTTTATAACTAGAATCCACTTATGAGTGAGTACATACCATGTTTGTTCTTCTGGGTTTAGGTTACAAGACACGGTCAATAAGACAAAAAGACAGCCTACAGAATGGGAAAAGACCTTTATCAACCCCACATCTGACAGAGGACTGATCTCCAAAGTTTTAAAGAACTCAAGAAACTAGACATAAAAATACTAAACAATCCAACTAAAAATGGGCTAAAGAGCTAAACAGAGAATTCTCAAAAGAAGAATCACAAATGGCTGAAAGACATTTAAAGAAATGCTCAAAATCCTTAATCATCATAGAAAATGCAAATCAAAACGACTCTGAGATACCACTTTAGACCTGTCAGAATGGCTAAGATCAAAAACACTAATGACAGTCAATGTTGGAGAGGGTGAGGAGCAAAGGTAACACTCCTCCATTGTTGGTGGGAGTGAAAACTTGTACAACCACTGTGGAAATCAGTATGGCGGTTTCTCAGAAAATTGGGAATCAATAGATCTACATCAAGACCCAGCCAAACCACTCTTGGGCATATACCCAAAGAATGCTCAATCATACCACAAAGACACATGCTCAACTATGTATATAGCAGCACTATTTGTAATAGACAAAGTACTTTTAAAATCCATGACGTAGAAGCTGAAGAACTGGCACACTCCTTGTCAGATGCTGCACTCTTTGTCTGGACTCACTTGCCTTTGCTTTTCTTTGTTGGGCTAAAGAAACATCCATTTAAATTCCGTGAATCTCTTAGTTGAATTTCCTTTGAGAAGACAGTACAGAGGAGAATTCCTTGGCAAAGTGTAGTTTGATGAAATTCAGAGGAAAATGAAGTGACTAATACTTGATGACTGATTATAAACACACAATTTTGTGAACATGTGTAATTTTGTACTAAATAATTATTATAATTGGTCCCTGCAGAATGTATATATTGTATGGTACATTAATGGGGAATAAAATTTTTCTGGTTCAGGTCCACTGATGATTTGCTATATCTAGCCTCCTCTTTAGTCCATTATTTTAGTTGTGCATTTTGAAATTTAAGTATTTTTAAATTATGCTTGTCTTTACATATTAAACACATTCACAATAATAAACATTAATTAGCATTTTATTATGCTAACCCTCTTGATAGAACTCTTTAAATGGACTTCTTTAATAAAAAAATCCATATTGACAGCTACAAATTTGTTTCATTCAATTCTCTTGAAAAATAACTTCATTGTAAAGAAAGAATGGCATGCTTTTGAAATAGTGTTTTGAGGACAAAATAACTTTGTTTCCATCTCAGTGACAAAAAGAACTATTTTACTACTGTAATTATAAAGCCTTGTCTAGGCTTAGTAGTGTTTACCTGTAATACCAGTAAATGGGAGACTGAGACATGTAGGCCAGGCAGTACCAGGATAGTCTAAGCTACATAGCAAAATCCTCTATCAAACAAACTGAAAAAATAACAGCCACCCCAACAGAAACTTTATTTAATTAACATGCCTCAAATTTTTCTTTCTTTATAAATAAAAATGCTGTTGAGTGACATATTGTTCTTTATCTATTACTCAAAGGGATGACAAAGGAGAATTCCTCCTGAAATCACCTGGCTATCTATTGCAAATTCTAGAATTCCTCATCAGTTCTCATCTCCTAACACCCTACTCTCTAGAATCGAAAGTCCTCTGAAACCCAGAAATGTGCTATCTATGCTCCTGCAAACTCATCACGAAGGGAATAAGGCTGGTTTATCTGATAAAATGAAGACCTGAGCTTGTATCTACAAGGTTTTTATTAAAAGGAAGCAGGGAAATGGGAAGTGTGGAACTGGCAATGTGAGGTAGAAATGAGGATCTCTTAGTTGAGTGGCTAAAATGAAGGGTCCAGTTCATGAAGCCTGTGTTCAAGGAGATACTCTGTCCAAAAAGTAGGTAGAGAATTAATAAGGAAGACATTCAAAGTCACTCACTTTTCTCTACTCATAGCTCACATGTGTGCACACATACATAAACATGTACACACATATATAAAATAAAGAACTCCTGTCATGAGATTAGATGTAATGAGTAATTCAAGAACCCTTCTATGGTGATATTTTATTCGTACTAAAATGTGATTTGTATGTTAATAAATAAAGTTGCCTGGGTTTCAGAGCTATTAGCAAGCCATAGGAAAGCTGGGCGGTGGTGGTGCATGTCTTTAATCCCAGCAGTTGGTAGGCAGAGCTAGGTAGATCTCTGTGTGTTCAAGGATACAGCCAGCATGGAGACACACACCTTTAATCTTAATACCAACCATAAAAGACCTGGAGGTCTGTACAGACAGGCAGTGACGAGGCAGTCATGTGGTTAGGTTTACAACCAATGAGAAGGCAGAACAGAAAGTCTTTATAAAGTCAAAAACACAAGAAGTAGCTCTCTTTCAGAGAGGTAGGACCACCATGAGAGGAAGGGTAAGGATTTTAGCTCTTAGCTCTGACCTCTTGGCTTTCTTCTTTGCATTGGTTCTGTGTTTCTTATTTAATAAGACGGTTGGTTACATCTACACCCTTCTTAATTGAAATCTTTTTCAAATGATTGTATCCTTTTCTAGGCAATAAAATATAATTGACTCTGAGTGTTGCAATATTGTTATTTTTAACAGTTGTTTTACTGAATACAGTCGATAACATAGTCACAGTAAAACATTAGAAAATAATGAATTTTTAAGATTATTTTCTATTTTCATTGTCATTTTACTTTACCATCCTGACCTCAAATGGTATTAAGAGCTATAGTAATAAAAACAACTTGACATTGGCACAAAAAATAAAAAATAAAAAGTCATGTCTATCAATGGAATAGAGGTTAAGAAAAAAAAAAAAAAACAGAAATTCCCAATTTGACACCTGATTTTTGAAAACGAAGCCAGAAATACATTCTAGAAAAAATGAAATTATTTTCAACAAATGGGGCTTGTCAATGATTTGCCTGCATGTAGAAGAATCCAAATAAATCAATATTTATCTTCCTACCTGAAACTCGACTCCAAATTAATCAAAGACCTCAACATAAAACCAGATATGCTGAATGCAATAGAAACAAGTGAGGAAGTAAGGAATAGCTTTGAATTCATTAGATCAGGAAAAGGCTTTATTAAGAGAACATCATTAGCACAGGCACTAAGATCAACTATTCATAAATGTGACCTTGTGAAACCAAAAAGCAATTGCATGACAAAAGACACCATCACTTTTTTTTGTAATAGAATGAAAAAAAAATTTCTATATAAGGCTAATATCCAAAATATATAGAGAACTAAAAAATTGCTGGGTGATGGTGGTGGTGGCACATGCCTTTAATCCCAGCACTTGGGAGGCAAGGCAGGCAGATCTCTGTGACTCCAAGGCCAGCCTGGTTTACAAAATGAGTTCTAGGAAAAGCACAAAGCTACACAGAGAAACCCTGTCTCGGAAAAAAACAAAAAAAAAAAAAAAAGAACTAAAAAATGGGATATTAATAAAGTAAATGCTCTAATTAAAAAATAAGGTACAAATCTAAACAAAGAATTCTACATAGAGGAAAAATCAAATTTCTGAGAAGCACTTAAAGAAATGTTCAACATCCTTAACCACCAGAGAAATGCAAACCAAAACTATTTTGAGATTTTATCTTACAGTAGTCATGATGGCCAATAAAATAAAGGGCAGCTCATGCTGATGGATGTTGAATAACGGGAATATTCATCTATTGCTGGTGGGAGTTCAGACTTATATAGGCTTATACTTTCAAATTAGGTTAAGTTTCTTGTATAATTCTTGTCCTGTTTTTTAAAAAAAAAAGATAGAATTTAAAAGAATGTTTGCTTCATGGGGTATTAAACTGCACCTCATTGCATTCATATACAAGAATATATATTGCTGGCAGCTAAGTCTTATAACGTAAGAGTAATGCACTTGGTATTGATTTTAAAGATACTGGATTATATATACTGTTAAATATGTGTTTTGTCTTCTACAAATTGTTGTTGTACTCTATGTATTCATTCTTGAAATAAAAAGGATATTTAATTTTGCTGTCATAAAAATACACAGTTGAGAGATTTTAAACTTGTTTAAAAGGAGATTTTAGAGTTTTACAGAAAAAAAACCCCTACATTATTTTTTAAAAAATCTTTTAAAAACCTTTAAGTTTATATGGCTAAAGGACAATTTTTTTTCAATTTTTAAGATACTTTATTGTAATGTCATTGTTAATATATGATACTGATAAATAGTAAATAAAAGGCTAAAAATTAGGGCTATAGGTAAGCACCAGAGATGGAGGTACTCCTGTCTTATGATATAGTGAGATGGTGACCTAAGCAGTCTGACAAGAAGACTTAGAACCACTGGCTTAAATAATGTCTCTCCTTACTTAGGTCTATTCAAGCTAACAGACTGATTTAAAGATATATGCCTAACCTCTTTGGTTTTTGCTAGTATTGTTAAGCTCTAGCTGTTTTCGTAAATTGAATCATACAGTGAACTGTTATGTTTTATAATAGATCAGAAAAGTTCCCAATTTCTTTGGACACTATGTTTATAAGTCTTAACTTGATACTGAAAGAGCTTCAATTCATAAATTTTAATTTTTATTTTAAACTGTTAAAGATGATTGAGCCTTGTGATTTTCAGAACTATAGAGAATAGACAATGGCCCTCAAACTGTCAGATATTTGCTGAATATGGCATTTAATGTATTTAAACTTATGAACGACAGAGACTCCCAGATCCTAGCAGTTACCCCTCAAGGTTGACAAGAAGACAATGGGCGTGGTGACAGACAACTACATGTGGAATATGGTAATGCTAACCATTGGGCAAGACTACCCCACTACCTCACTTGCTGCCAATGACCGGCCCAAACTGTGGATAAACAGGACACTGGAGAGTTGATTGCCTCACTTTGCCTAAACAAAGTAAGGTCAGTCCCTCCCTTCCTCCTCCACAGATAAGCCTCTCTTCTTCTACACCTGGCAACCAAGGCTGCTGCCATGGTACCCATGTACCCAATGCCGTGGAGACCACAGGAGCCTGGGATAACTGTCTAGGTAAAGGATTATGGGCTAGTTTCTATCATTTTAGTTAATCCTTCTCAAGTCTCCGGTCACATTGATAGCTAAGCTAGCTGTAGCTCTGGCAGCTAGGCAACAGCAGAAAATCAGCTCCTTTCCCCAAGGCTACAGCCACCTAATGACTAATGTTCATTAGTCAGTCCACTAGTTAGTTAAAGCTACTAGATCTCTTATTAAAGGCAAACAGGTATGCCTTGTTTACAGCCTTCATATTAAAAGAAAAACAGTTTTTGGGTATAAATTTCCACTAAATAAACATGCTTTACAATGACTATTCTCAATAAGAACTACTTGTGTCTCTGGTAGATGATTTAAGTCCAAACAATGTATAAGTTCTGGTCTAAGAAAATGTCTTAAGGTATATAAAGTCTCAAGTTTTAAAACCTCAAAGTTCAATGGGTCTAAAAAATTATTTCAGATATATGCATACAAACTATAAAGGTATATTGATATACTGAGATTTCAAGGGATCAAAGGTTCAGCATTGATAAATGGAGTTCTCAAAAACTGATAGATCACTGACTACTTACTATTCAGTCCCAAGCTTGAAATATCAGATTTCCTTTGGTTGTCTTCTAAGTATAGACCTAAATGTACTTTTCATTAGGCTGAAAACATTATCAGGTGTGGTGACATTTTATCTGTGTCCCCCAATAAAGTTTATCTGAGGATCAGAGAAAAAAGCCAGCCATTATAGTAGACATAGAAGTCAGGCAATGGTAGCACATGCCTTTAATCCTATCACTCAGGTGGCAGAATCTGTCTGGATCTCTGTGAGTTCAAGGCCACACTGTGAACATAGCCAGGCATGGTGGCACTCACCTTAAATTCCAACAATAGTTAGCCATAAAGATCTGGAGGTCTGTACAGAGAGACAGGAGTGACAGAACTAGGCAGGAAGAGGGAGTGATGTAGCTGGGCGTAGAGGACATGAGTTAGCAGAACAGAAGGAGTATAGGCATGGGTATACAGGAAATAGCTCTCTTTGGAGACTGAAGGTTGGTGAGGTGAGATTGGCGTGTGGCTTATCCTGTTCCTCTGATCTCTCAGCTTTACCCCAATTTCTGGCTCTATGATTTTTATTTTATAAGACCTTATAAGAATTGTCTACTGTCAGGCTCACTAGATATGGAAAAAAAGTTCATGATTTTTAACCCATAGCCTTTGATATGACACCAAGGTGTAAATCTGTTCCAGGTGTTTCATAGAAACATGTTAACTGCTTTTCTATAATGTATATTTCAATATGATAAAAATGCTAATATATCTAGAACTTTTTATCTCCTTTGGTAAATTCAAATTCATGTAAGCTTCAGGAAGTCAAAGAATGGTCAAAAGGCTTAGATTCACCTGTCACAGGTCAAAAGAAAAAGTTCCAAATTTAAGACTTTTCTTTAAGTTCCTAAATTTTAATTTCAGTACCTAGTCTGTATTTGTACAGGCATATTTGTACTTGGCTGATTGACACCATCCAGGGAGCACCTGCAAAGTTCAAACTGCTGGCCTCTGGACTTTCAAGGAGCTGATATGAACCAGTCCAGCCAATGTAATTGCTCCCTGTCCCTTCACCTGGATGAGATAATCAGATGCTTCTGATAAATGCTCCATGGTCCAGCCTTTGATTAACATTTCACTCTTCCTGGTCCCTGACAACCAAAGCCCCCACTTAATGGGAAGCAGCTACAGAAGAGAGTGCATCTTCCATCCAGCAGAACAGGCTGAAAATGCTAAGTCAAAGGGAAATTCCTTCACATGGGGACAAGATGGCTACCTATAAGGACAACTAATATATCAAAAAAAGGACCAAGATTTATCTACAGGTAGATTCATTAATTAAAATGGTTCTACAACATGATAGGGTGTAGGTAGGCACTAGCTCAACTTCTTTGTGTTCAGTGAGCCATACTGGCTAATGTTCTTGGTAGAAAAAGCACTCTGATCACTAATAAAGGGGAAATATAAACACCAGTCTGTCTTCAAAAGCTCTGATCTATACTGCTGTAGTGCCTGCAAGATAACCTAGTGAAATAGTGACACAAACCTTGAGAGAGTAACCATCCAATATCTAATTTGGTTAAGGGAACATTCATGAGATGGGACCCATGCCTGTCATTGTTTGGATGATAAGAAACTGAGACTAGACAGCTCAGGGACCTAAGAGAAAACCAAATACTGTGAAAGGAATGTAGCAGTACAATGACTCCTCTGATGACATTCTTTTATAGTCAGATCTGTGCCTTATTCAGACATCATTGGAGAGGCTTCTTCCTGCAGTAGATGAGAACAAATACAGGAAACCACAGCCAGAAAATATACAGAGTGAGAGACCTTAGAACATTCAACATAAATGAGATATCTCCATCAAATCCAACCCCTTAGGTTTCAGAAGACATGAGAAAGAGAAGACAGAAAGACTGCAAATGCCAGAGGCAATGGAGGACACCAAGAAAACAAAGTCCTCTAAACCAACAGTATCAGACCCATGCATTTAAGAGCTTACAAAGCCTGGGGCAGAATCCACAGGGCCTGCACATATCTGTACCAGATAGAATCCTAGAGCTGAAAAAGAAGTGGACAAATGCCCCCACCCTAACCCAGATCTGCTCTCCAATTGATAGCCATTTGCAAATGAAAAATCAGTTTTCTGTGTGGACACAATATATTGTGTCCCCCAATATATTGTGCACCCCAATAAAGCTTATCTGTAGATTAGAGGAAAATGCCAGCCACTATATTAAACATAGAAGTCAGGCAATGGTAGCACATGCCTTTAATCCTAGCATTTAGGAAGCAGAGATTCATCCAGATCTCAAGGCCACATCGGGAACAGAGCCAGGCATGGTGGCACACGCCTTAAATTCCAACCTTAGTTAGCCATAAAGTTCTGGAGGTCTATACAGACAGACAGAAAGTGACAGACCTGGGCAGAAAGAGGAAGTGATGCAGGTAGGCAGAGAGAGGAAGTAAAATAGCAGGGACAGTATGGAATATCAGCATGGGTATACATGAAGTAGGTCTCTTAGGAGGCTGAGGAGTCAGTAAGGTGAGGTTGGCTGTGGCTTGTCCTATTTCCTCTGATCTTTGGATTTTCACCCCAATATCTTGCTCTGGGTTTTTTTATTAATAAGGATGTTTAGCAATTCATCTTACATTTCTCCATGAGTATTTCATGGGAAATTAACTACTTTTAAGTGTAGGCTACATTCCCAACAGTTGATGCCCAACAGAAAATAAACTCAACAGCATCTTTGGAGGTTCATTGTTTCATAATGTTATGTCAGTTTTTTTTTATTTCATTATTTTATTTTTATTTTTATTTTTACCCTAACGGTCCTTTGTATACATATTATGGCTTCTGTTTTTGTGTTTTTATGAGATTCCAAAGCATGCAAATGAGTGTGTCTCTACATCTATATTTGTTTCATGTGTCTTTTCTTAGTTTTTTTTCTTCTGTTTGTTTGTTTTGTCTTATTTCACTTTTTAGGTTTTTTTAATCTTATTATATTATATTATATTATTATCCCTTAGAAGTCTGTTTGTTGTCTAAGGAGAGACAGAAAGGGGTATTCCCAAATGGAAGTGGAGGGAATAGAAGCTATGAGAAGTAGAGTGAACAGAAACTAAAGGATAAATTATATATTAAAAAGTCTATATTTAATCAGAGAAAAAATAGGAAAAGGAAGAAATATAAGCCACTTCCCTTAATATAAAAGTGCATGTCATTAAAGATCATTAAAATTTTTCTGCCACAGTATTCTAATGCTCAATTGCAATTATTAATCCCAATCTTCCCCAGATCCCACTCTTCTTCACACTTGACAAGGAAAGAAACAAACTCATAGTATGGGTAAACCTTCACAATGGTTCAGTTTATTTTAGCATATGCTGAGCAATGATGTTGATGCAGGTTGTCCAGCCATGTGTTGATTGCTTCTCCTAATTTGACAAGTAGGATCTACTACTAATTGCAGGAAGATGGCAGGAGGCAATCATCATTCATAAGTTATTTTCTTTGTCAAATGTTCTTTACAGTGGGGTCTGTATCTTAATTCTGAAATATCTTCTTAAAAGGTGCAAAGTTTATATTGTTCATAGAGTTATATATTCTGAAATTTGTATACATAATTCATTGGTTATGTGGAAAGAAAGAAAATAAGCTAAAATTGTTGACACAGTGTGCAGCATAAATTCTTTTTCAGTGTCCTTAGTTTCAGTTTCAAAAGAAACCATTCATAAAGTTCAAAGAAAGTTTCTCAATACATCTTAGGGAGTTTTATTTTCAAAGGCTATGCAGGAAAGCACAAGAAAAAAACTGCTTGAGATGATTTAAGAGGTCAACAGTCAAGTAATACAAATATTGAGTTGTCATTTTCTTATTGCCCATAATTCAAGATTTTCAAAACTTCCTGAGGTAAAAATTATTTTTAGATTTAAAGGAAAGAAATAGATTCCTACCACTGATAACAATGCCTGCTTGAATCCTGTTTCTTCTTTTACTGTTATGATTTCTCTTTTACCCTGACATGTTAATGGAAGTAAGCAAAAAATATTCAACACAATTGCATTGCTACATTCAGAGTTTGAGGAAAATTAAATTTTACCGGTTCTTTATGCTTTTATCATATTCATCTTACTTCTGCATGATTAATTCAGACTTGCCAGCAAGCTCTTTGTTATTCTGACTCTCTTGAGAAGATTTTGTAATGAAAATGTAGAAGATTACTGGGAGTAAGCAGATGCAATTTAAAAGAAAATCAGTTTGGAAATTAGCATTCCATCCTGCAGTATTTTAAGAGTTTTCTTAGAAATTACCTTTGTTCTAGAAATAGGAACATATATGGTAAACATTATGGTCTGTATATTGAACAGAGAAGAAAAGAAAAATAGCATATTTATAAATAGATGTTGTATGGAATAAATCTAGTAATGACTATTTCAAATTTGGCTTTATGTAGTTCAGCAATAAAGGTCAATACTTAACAAAATACAACTCTTTTATGAAATAAACCAAAATGAAATTATTGTGCTTTAGTAATACATTAGTCACAATTAATTAAATATATTCAGAGAAAATGTCTTTTAATGTATTTGTCATGTCTAACAGTAAATAACACAGGGCTTAGGGTATAGATCAGTTGCTATAGTATTTACCCAGCACACGTGAGACCAGACTATGATGAGGCATACCTGGGATCTTAGGTAGAGTCAGAAGGATCAGAGTTAAAGGTCATCTTCTTATACACAGAGAACTCAATGACAGTCTGTACTAAAGGAGACCTTATTTTACTTAACGTAGGAAAGGAAAAAAAGGGAGGTGAGCAGGTAAGAGTATTGACTATGTTTCCAAAGGACCTGGCTTTGATTTTCAGCACCTACATGTGTCTTGTTATTTTAAAACTGAATTATATTAAATTTTTTCCTCATAAAGCAATGGCATATCTTGTAAGTTGCATTATTTTGTAATGATATAACTCTTATACCTGAAAACCTCACCTTGAACTCAATAATATTTAAATGTAGCCTTTGCATTAATATTTTCATTTTAAAATAAATTTTTACATTTCTTATCGCAATACCTGAAAAGTATTGGTCAGACCCATCATACAGTTTTCAGTGGCCTACCATATTTTAAGGAATTCTCTAATAACACTGAAGTGGCTTTTCTTAAACTTTTTTTTTTCTAAACTTATATAAAACACCACAATGCTAACAGAATTTTAAGGAATTTATATGTTGATTACAACTTGAGAAATGTCTTAGTTATTATTTCTATTGCTCCGAAGAGACAAAATGACTATGGCAATTCTTACAGGGAAAGCATTTAATGGGAGCTGACTTACAGATTCAGGTTTAGTCTGTTATCGTCACGGCAGGGAGCAGGGCAGTGTGCAAGCCAGCATGGTGCCGGGGAAGGAAGAGAGGGTTCTACATCTTGATCCTCAGGCAGCAGAAATGAATCAACTGTGTGTCAACTGAACACAGCTTGAGCAGGGGAGACCTCAAAGTCCACCACGGTGGCCTTCTCTCTTCAACCAGACCACACTTCCTCACAGGACCCTCCCTACCGGGGTCATTTTCTTTCCAACCACCAGAAGGGGTTTGTAGAATAAGTGTCAGAAATCAGTCATTGGGAACTTTGGATTATCTGAAGAATTCCACAGGTTTCTAGCAATATTTAAAACATTAGATCTTGGTTCAGGACTATTAGTACATGTTTATTTATTTATTACCATATCCCAATAACACATTATCATTGTGAAAAGTTCTGAAATTAATGAAAACCTGTCCTGAATTATCACATCTTTGCTTAAAAACAAAATTATCATTCAAAGCACCTTACATTTGTGTTCTATAAAATTTAGAATTGTTTTCTGTGTGACATATGATGGATAATGTATTATTTTCTATAATGAATTTCGTATAATATGATTTGTTACCTCTAAGCACATGCTTGTTTGTAGGTTATGTAAACACAGAAAGATAATTTTTAGTCTTTGTATTTATATTAGTTCCATTTTAAAGCAAAGATTGAGGGTACTCTAGTATTCTAATTCTTTTTTTTTTAGTTAAAATGTTTTCTTTAATTTACACAATATTAACATCACTTTTGTCAGGCATATCACATTTACAGAATAGAAATTAAGTTCTGTAACCCAGTCCGGTCTTGAATCTATAGCATGATCTTATAGTGAGTATCACATCAAGGAAAGAATCAAAGCTCTTCCCCTTGATGTCACATAACCAAGAGGTAGTCTGTAAAGAGTCTTCCTCTGTCATACCAACCAGCTCACAAATAAAGACAAAGAGATTTCTTATTAATTATGAAAGTTTGGCCTTATGTTGGGCTTGTTTCTAACTAGCTCTTATGACTTAAGTTAAGCCATTTCTACTAATTGCATTCCATCATGTACTATTTATTCTGCTTCTTCTGTGTCTCCTGTCTTCTCCTTTCTCTCACTGGAAGTCCTGCCTATACCTTTTGCCTAGCTTTTGGCTGTTCAGCTTTTTATTACACCAATCACAACAGTACATTTTCACAGTGTACAAATGTCCCACAACATTTCCCCATTTTTATCTAAATAAAAAGAAAAGGTTTTAACTCTAATACAGTAAAACTATGTACAAGAGCAACAATTATCAAGTAAGGATTATATTCACAAAGCCCAGTTCATTTGTATTTGGCAAATTCAGAGAAACTATTATCTATAAGATCTTTTTCCTTTTTTTTTTTTTTTCTGACATGGTGTCTCCGTATAGTTTTGGTCCTGTCTTGGATCTCTCTCTGTAGACCAGACTGACCTCAAACTCACAAAGATCTGCCTGGCTCTGCCTCCTGAGTGCTGAGATTAAAGGCATGTGCCCATCACCCAGCTAGCTATAAGATCTTGATGAGTCCAAAGTTTTGCACCTAATTTGCTTTCTATTCTAACATGTATTAGCAACCCAAAAGTATCTTCTTAGACATCAAAATATTTTCTTGGATAAACATTTTAAGCTTTTATGTCTTTTAACCCTATACTCCTTGTGCCTCTTTTGGAAGGTTTCTCTTCTGAATTTAGTAATGAGAAAAATTGTAGTTATAACCATCTCATTTTCAACTCCATCAGAGGACCAATAATTAGGTAATACCACCTGAGTAAACAGCAAGTGTAGAGCAAGCATCTTCCCAAACTACAGAAATGACAGAAATAGCTGGCTATAGGACAATGTTTCTCTGCAGTAGTGGAACATTCATTTTTGCCCTACAGGCCTAGAATATCTGATAGACTTTTCTGTGAAGCAGGAAGTTGGAAGGACTGTCCCACCTTGTCTTGGCAAAATTGGGAAGTCTTTTTCCTTTGTATCATGCTTGTCCAGTTTGTACCGTATACTGTCAACAGTCTAGGCAAGGGCAGTTTCTTCCACAAATGGCTAGCTTTGCCAAATTGAAAATAAGCTCCATCTGAAGGTTCTTTGATGTCCATCATCCTTTTTTGAAGTAAAGTGTTGCTGGCAGGAGCAGACATATACCGATAAGCAAAAATGTCTTAAACAAGAGTAGAAACTATATAGAGTATTTTCTAACAAAATAACCTTAAATTTTATCAATATACAAAAATCCATGCCAATGTAAAAATATTTGAGATTAATAGTTACTTTTTAGTTTAAAGTAGATTCAATAATCTACCCTCTTATCTTATTCTTTCCACATCTGCTCTTTATTTTTCCAGAATAAGATCCTTAAATCCAACCTCCCTTTCTTAGTTTCCTCCTTTACCAGTAACACTTTGCAACCAACCCTGTTAAATGGTGACAAACATTCATAACCCACCAAATGATCAGAAACCACCCACCCCATCTCTTGGGAATGTGGATGTCACATTCTTAAAATTACTTCCTGTTGTCTGGGGGTTTTGGTGATGGCATCTTTAGGGGACCCTGAGGATATTGCCATAATGGTCAAGTCCTGGGAGAGCTAGCTGTATAATTTTTGTTTAGCCTCTGTGTGATGGGAAAGTGTAGAGCTTATCTGAAATCCTGACTGGACAGTCTGAGAGGCTGGATCATCTCAGCTAGCATCTTTGATGTTGTTCTGGATGCAGAACTTTAAGTAAACTGTAACAGAAGCATTCTGAGAGGCTGGATCACCCTGTCTTCATTGATGTCTGCTCCTTTTTTTTTTTTCTAAAAACAAACTTTTAAAGGTAACATATATATCTGTATTAGTGCAAGCATGGAATGCCCACAATACACAAGTCAGCTAAAAATTATTTTTTGTTCTATGCTTGAATAGGTAAAAGGCATTTGTCAATTTTATAAGTGCCTTTGGACTGTATAATTAAATTGTCATGAGGACTCCGTATTTATAAATCTGGACAGCCAGATTTATCATGTCTCATCCAGTCTCAGAGCTGTTCCCATGCTGAGGGACCAGCATATATATCAGCTGTCCTGTAGTATTCCTTAGCTTTTTCCTTCATGTCTCTAGTCAAGATACTCAGGTCTCCCCTGATGAGATGAAATCTGATCTCTGGTAACTTTGAAAGAATCCATAGCTTTTTGTTTCCTGTGGGAACAAAGGCATAACCTCTTCTCAACTCAACATATTTCTTGACTTCCATTCTGAGGCCAAGACATCTCTAAAGTATATAGGCTAATTTAACTCAGCAACCCTTCCACAATCCAGTGTCTCTCAGCAGCTGTCATTTTCTGTTCAATTAGCACACAAAAAATTCAAAATTATCAAAACACCATGGAAGGTCCGAACTCATGTGTTATAATATTTCCAAACTTTATGTGGCTTATTCTTTTTATATTACTTTACTTTTTCTTTAAAAAAAAAACACTTCATCTTATTATTAAAATATTTATTTTTCTATGACTGTCTATGCATATTTTCTTTTCTTTCTTCAGCATCTAAGCACATTTTCAAGCATACTATATCTGTTTAGAGGTTTGTTTTTTCTTTGTTTTTGTTTTTTCTCAGTCTGGACCTAACTTTTTTTATAATTTTTTTCTTATTTAAATTTTTTTCTTTCCTTTTACATACCAACCCATGTTCTCCCTTCCTCCCCTTCTTCCATTCCTCCCACCTCCCCCCATCCCACCCCCATCCCTGACTTTCTGTATGTCTGCTGCCTTCTCTGACTGTGTAAACCAACCCTCAAACCTGCCGCATAGCTGTGCTGACAGTTGACTCCATACCACTGCAGATCCTTGAGAGCTGGGAACAGCATTTACATGTGCCTTCTCTGGGAATTTCCTCAGCCTACACTGCTCAAGTGCTTACTGTATAGTAGCCATGCCTCTGTAAGCCACAAGCACTGGGTTACTATGTAGCTGTGTCTGTTTGTTGTTGTTGTTGTTGCTGCTGCTGCTGCTGCTGCTGCTGCTGCTGCTGCTGCTGTTGCTGTTTCTGGTTTTGTTTTGTTTTTTAAGGTTTTTCAGGCTTTATGTGGAAATACATACCTGGAGGTCAGGCGTCATATGCAATGAGTCTTTCTTTCTCCTGCCAACCAGCAAATCACAACATAGAGACTTATTACTAATTATTAAACTTTGTACTTAGCTTAGGCTTGTTTTTAACTAGGTCTTATAGCTTAAATTAACTCATTTCTATTAATCTGCATCATCTCATATACCACACATCCTGTTTCTTCCCTGTCTCTTGGCGACTCCCATGTCCCTAGATTCCTCCTCCTCTTCTTTCCTCTCCTCAGAAATCTCTCTAGTACTGTCTACCTAGCTATTGGCAGTTCAGCATCTTGTCAACATTTGTTGCCCATAGTTTCCTTGATTTTTCTCATTCTGATTGTGGTAATGTGAAATCTCAAAATAGTTTTACATTGATTTTCCCTGATTCTAAGGATGCTGAAACTTTCTTATATTCTTTTAAGTCATGTTTCTTTCTTCTTTTGAGAATTGTCTGTTCAGAGTCTTAGCCTATTATTTAACTTGCTTTGTTGGTTTTTATAATTCTCTGAATAGCACTCTTCAAAGGAGTAAATGGATGTAAATTCCAATTGAGTTGGTGTAGTAGAACTCAAAGATCTTTCTCCCTCCAAGGCATATAGGCATCGCATGGATAGAAAATATGTGGTAAGGGTCCTTGTAACAGCTCAATATGGTTCCTATCTTGGCCTAGACATGAGGGTAGGTGGTGTGGGTTGAATAAACTTAGACTCCAAGAAAGCATTTTCAGATACTCCTCCTACCTGGGCATGGAATGGTGACATGGATGGGCAGTTCAAGGTCAGGATTTTGGGTGAGACTTGGCAAAAGAAACCATACATGTGACTTTTGCCTGGCTCAGGGCTAGAAGTGTTAGAGTTGCAGCTCTAGAAGGTGAGTGCCCTTGTATGTCTCTGTAAGAGCAATAGCATATGAGTCTCTTAACTGGACCTGCAGCAGAAAGAGGATGGTATGTGGGAGAGACAAGAGTCTGACTCACAGATAAAGCTTGCAGATGAGTATCTACCTAAACCTGGAGTGGTGATATGAAGGGGCAACCTGGGATGAGGGTTCTGTGTCAGATTACACAAGATTATTTCTTAAGTAATTTGTAATGAGAAAATCTGTTCTTCTCACTTACTTGTGTTGTAAAAGAACTTTTTAATCAGAAAAAAAATCCATAAATTGGACTACATGTTTCTCTGTCTTGATTACTCCTTCCCTGTATTTAGGTATCTAGGACATCAAGTCTCCAACCCACAACTTCTTGGGGTATTTTTGCAGCAGTTCATTAAATGGAACCCTATCAGTGTAGAGTTAATAGGCTTCTAAACACTCAAGTCACTATCAGTAAAGAACTAGCTAAGAGGATGGCTATGAGTCAATGGATAATGAGTCTGGCTATTAAAAATCTATTAGTTTTCTGCTCAGAGTTTAAAAAGAGCTATTAATATTAGGTTTAAATTTTCCAATGTTAGAATTTAGAAACTTCAACAATCAAAGTGCCTCAACTTAATGAGAAAATCTTGGTTTCTAAGAAATAATGATAATAAGGATATTTATTATTTTTAATTGTATTATATGCATTGGTAACAATGGTGAATTGTTTTAAAGTAGTCATTACTTGGATATTTTAGGTACCTGGTAATTGCTTGAAGTGGAGTTATTACTTCCATTACCAATACTGTCCATCCTAGGATAGTGTTAATTACTAAAGAATAGTATAGCAAAAAGTAAACCAAAGAAATAATTAATGTTTTGTGGTCTTACAAATCAAAATAAACATTATATAGATGATAGTCAGACATACAGACACAATGGAGAGAACAGATATGGAAAAGAGAATAAATACATGGTTTTATATAAAACAGAAACAAACTATTTGCATTGAAGTTCATTTTGTATTTTATTATGTTACTTTCCTCTCAGTTCTTTCAGGAAATCCAACTTAAATCACACATGGAAAAATTAAAGATATATTTGATTTAGGTATACTTGTACCACAGGTGCAGTCAAGAAGATAAGAGTTTTTCTGGGCAGTGGTGACACAAGCCTTTTATGCCAATACTCCAGAGGAAGAGGCAGAGGCAGGCATATCTCTGTGAGTTCAAGTACAGCCTGGTATAAAAGTGAGTTCCAGGACAGCCAGGGCTGTTACACAGGCAAATCTTACTTTAAGAAAAACATGAGGAAGGATGAAGAGGAGGAGGAGATGATGATGATGAAGAAGAAATTGAGAATTTCTTCCATTTTGGCATGTGTATTGTAGTGATGACACAAAGAAATAAACTGAATGAAAGAATAAAAGAAGGATTAAGATATTAAGAAGCTGAATAGGATGATAATCAAAGTAAGTCAGTGTTGGATATGCAAAAAAGGTTCTCTCTGGAAACCACCACTTACACTGACACCTAGATAACAAACAAAATGTTATACTGCAAAGGACCATAGCACAGATTCAGTTGACATGAGACTCAAATAGCCAAAAGAGATTAACTTAAAAATAAGTATGGGCTACTCTGGTAGAAAACATGTTAGATTCTAATCGGATCATAGAAAAGACTGAGTTTAGTTCCTACCACCTTTATTTAATATAAATTGTCTACAAATACCTGAGATGACTTCAAAGTTCTCCATTATGTTTTTATGTAGGGTACCATGCTATTTGATAACAATAGCTTTTCAACGTATTTTAAGCTCAGTTTAATACCTCTTGCTTTGCTTTTTTTTTTTTTATACGAAATGACTTAGGTTTGTTTTAAGATTTTTGTTATTTTGTGCAAGTTTTGTAATTTTTAAAAGCTCTGTATGAATTATATAGGTATTTTAATATTGATGGCATCAAAAATGAAGGCATCTTTATAGTGTGCATATCTTTTCCTTAGATATTTATTTTATCTACCTTACACTCTAACCAACAATATACTTTCCTGGTCCTCCCTATCCAGTAGTCAAATCAGGATTATCTGAACCACTGCATTGGAACTATACATTGAAGACTACTGAGGCTACCACTGGATACACAACTTACACAAGTAAACACGGTGGTTTTTCCTCTCCCTGGATCTATCACGAGTTAATAGTCAGCTTTGAACGATAGGACCACATCATCTCTCCTCTATTCTCTACAGACCCATTATTGTGTCAATGCAGAACAGACATCTACAGGAGCTGTGAGTTAGTGAGTGTGATGGCTCTTTCTTTCTGGGAACTTGCATTTTCAGGTATTTTCCTCTATCTCTTATCTACTTTCTACTGCCTCTTCTGCAGTGTTTCTTGGGCCTTAAAGGGAAGACTGTGTCTTGTTTAGGTGTGAGCACTTGTCTGCTATTATTCTCAACTATTCTCAAAGTCTCCTGTAGCCCAAAGTATTTATCCATGCATTCATTGGAATTAGAAATTTCTCTGATAAGGCATTTATCTATGGATAGAATTATATATTTATAATGTATTGCAATGCTTTTCAATTTAACTAAACAACTGTATTCAATGCGCCACTAATGCCTACGACCTGGTTTATAATTTTCTTCAGACCAGGTTTACAGGTGCAGGAAGATTCCATTTTGTGGAATAGGTCCTTAGATCCAGAGAATGATTGGTTACCCCAATAACAGTAGTGCTACTATTGTACAAATCAGCATATCACACCTGGCAAGTTGGTCTTCCTGTTCATAGGGTTGACGGCTTGGCAAGATTTCTGAAGCCCTTTCTCTTCTAACATCTTGAAAAACACCTTCCATGGCTATGAAAAGCAAGACAGAAAATAGGAAGCTACCAGTTCAATTCCAGCTTGATTTCTCTATATCATGTTACCAAGATATTTGGTGTCTTTATGGATAATGTCTTATGAAAAAGTTCTGGTGGACAACCAAAAGAAATAGCTAGAACCTATATTGTTTTGTAAGCAACTGAGACTTCTTTGGTCAATTAGTAAATCAAAACTGAAGATCCCTGGCACTGTGTTTTATTTAATAACCCATTGCTCTAGAAGCAGCTTTTTTTTTTTTTTTTTTTTTTTTTGACAAGTCAAGATATCTCTTTTCAATTCTTCTTTTAAATATAACATGTGGGTTTAATTTGCTTGCACAATAGTTAGGTTCAATATGGATTTTAATATCTCCTTCAATCTGTTTCACCCTCACCTTCATCCCTTCTTCTCTCCCATATTTCCTCCCACTACTGAGTTAATCCTCCCACTCCCAATATATACTTTTGCATTATTCGTGTCCTACAATCCTTCCTCTTCTAAAGCATCTTTTCCTCATTTGCTTTTTTCTGGTTTCTTCACTTGTGCAAATACTCAAAGTTGAGCACAGAGAACTTGGAAATTGAAGCCATAGTAGTGGCTATTCGTGGTTGTCAATTTGAATACATTTGGAATTAACTAAGCCCCAAGTAGCTAGATACAACTGGAAGGGATTTTTCTTAATTAAATCATGTGAAGTAGGAAGACCTACCCTAAATATGGATATTTTGATGTGGGAAGATCCACAGTAAATCTTTTAATGTGGAAAAAAATCCCTTAAATCCGGGACAAACCTTGTGATTGCAGTTATACAAAGGACAAGGACGAAGGCTGTTCTGCCAATCCAAGCCCCATTCTCATCCCAGATATGCAGCAGAACTCGCGGTTACCATATCCTGTGGATCTTAAGTAACTGTCCTCCTACCACTTGTTGCTTTTTCCAGGGTCCCAACCTCCACAGGCACCCCCTGCTAAGGAAGGGCAGCTCTTGCCAGGCCAACAAGTAGGCTGAAGGCAGGCCCATACTTCTACTGCCTCTGAGAACCAACACCCACTCAGCCTCATCTCTCATTCTGTAGCAGGAACCCCACTGAGGTCTTTCTTTCCTCTCAGAACCCATCCCCAGTGAATCACAAATACTTTTTCCTCAACCTTCCTTCCCCCAGATCATCCCAGTATCCAAGCCTCTAACACCAGCAGGAATTCCCTGTGAGCACACCAGCGGAGGTTTTTTTTGTTTGTTTGTTTGTTCATTTTTGTTCTTATTTTTGTTTGTTTGTTTTCTTTTGTTGGGGGGGGCACTGTAGGTGTGAGGGGAGGAGATGAGGGTACCAAGAGATAAGAGGAAATGGGGTGAATGACATGAAACCCATGAAGAATCAATACAGAAATTAAATGTAAATTTAAAAAAAATACCAAACAGCTATATTAAGAAAATATCTGTATTGCCCTCACATTAGTAAAGTCATATCTTTAAAATAACAATGAAATTAATACATCATGAATTGATAGACACAAAAAAATTTGGCTGAATTACAGTGAAATTTCAAATCTCGTCCTCTGAGGGTACTGGTGATTAAAGTGAGGGCATGAATGGGTAAATAATGGGATCCTATGTCTGGGATGGAGATGTGTGGGAGGACCCTGCTGAGGCTGAGAACTTTGAACCCTCAGATTTCATCTCACCTGAAGAAGAAATCTCTCTACCCTTAGGAAAAGATACACCCCTACTCTCACAGTCTTAAGTATTACCTTGTCCACCTTTTGTATGAGGAAATTATTCCTTGATGGTCTGGTAAACTAGAAGTGACTTTCCCTGGAGGAAGTAGTAGCCATGACAATACTGATGTACTTCATGGCCCAACAGTTACCTCTAGACCTAAAACCAGACTTACAGTAAATCAAGCCCCATAAAGGGGAGATGAAAAGTATAGTCCATAAAGAGGTACACTACACCAATAAAGAGCTTAATGAGTTTGCTAATTCATTCAAGCAGAAGTCTGGGGAATATGTATGGGAATGGATATTAAGAGTATGGGATAATGAATGAACATGAAACTCGAACGTTTTATTGATATGAACACACACTCAGTGGAGATTATAGGTTTAATATGGAAACGCACATAACCTTGATTTTGGTGTGTGTGTGTGTGTGTGTGTGTGTGTGTGTTAGAAAAGTGTCAAAAGTTTGTTGCAATGGTTAGCTGAAGCATTTGTCAAGACTGCCTACCCGCCTACTAAGAAGTTGGAGAAGCCTGATACTCCCAGACTTTTTGTGCTGAAAAGAGTATTTTAATGCTTGGAGAACTGCAATTCTAGAGTAGGTATGTGGTGTTAAATACAGTACAACACAATGGGAAGGGACAGAATATTCTTCACTAATCTTTTTTTTTAATTTTATTTTAAAATAGTATTCAGTTCTACATAACAGCCACAGATTTCCTTGTTCCCCCTCTTCCTGCCCCCCTCCCCTTCCCCCAGCCCACCCCCTTTCCCACCACCTCCAGATCAAGGCCACCCCCGAGGACTGAGATCGACCTGATAGACTCAGTCCAGGCAGGTCCAGTCCCCTCCTCCATGATTGAGCCAAGAGTCCCTGTATAAGTCCCAGGTTTCAAACAGCTATCTCATGCAGCGAGCCCAGGACCTGGTACCACTGCCTAGATGCCTCCCAAACAGATCAAGCCAATCAACTGTCTCACCTATTCAGTGGGCCTGATGCAGTTGGAGGCCCCTCAGCCTTTGGTTCATAGTTCATGTGTTTCTATTCGTTTGGCTAAAGACGTTCAGTGGTGAAAGAGGCAGCATGACATTTGAAGAGCTTTTTCTTCACCCTTTTTCTTGTGTCAGACCTTAGGGTTGGAGTTGCTATTACTCAATTGGATGATTTAAATGTGATGGGCATAATTGTGCTCTAGGGTAGCAGGAGCCAGATAACAGCATTGAATTTCCAAAGGCAAGATGATTATAGTTATTGTAGTGGCAACAAAGGTAAAGCAATGTCCATCATGGCCTGACATATACTGGGTAGCAGAGTTGAAATTTTGTCATGGAATGACTTATATGGACCTTTGGTACTGACTAATCAGTCATGGTATTTCCAGGAGTGAAATAGATAAGAATCTTAGTGTATTTTTGTTTGATCTATATGAGCAGAAAATTTTTCATATTAAAGAAAGGCTACATTGGATGGTGGCAATGAACCAGTTTCCAGATTAGTCAGTTTGCAGATGCAGAACCCATTGAATGCAAGGAAGAAACTTTGAGAAAGAACTTTGCTAAAATTTGTAAGTGTTTTTACTGTTGCTCTTTCTCTATCCTTCTTCTGAGGGAGTACATCCTTTTACACGGATAAACCTACATTGGGGAGAAGGAAAGTATTTGGGGGTCTATTGGTTAGTGGTTCAAAATTGACAGTGATTCTGAGAGACTCCGAGAAACATTGTGACTATTCAAAAACAGGAAATAGAAACAATCTAGCCACCCATCAACTGATAAATGGACAATGATAATGTGGCACCCTTACACAATAGGATGTTATACATCTATTAAGCAGTAAAATTATGAAATTTGATGGTAAATAGTTGGAGCTATAATCATTCTGAGTGGTGTAACCCATACCCAGAAAGACAAATATATATATATATATATTTCCTTCATTTTCAGATGATAACCTTGAATCTTCAAATATGTGTGTTTGGTTGGAGATTTTCAAAGCACAATCTGGCTTGTGGAGAGTGCCTACCACAGGACATGAACAAAATCAAGAACACTGGTGCCTAGAATTCAAGTATATACAGGAATTTAGCTCAACAACATATGTCTCATGAAATGAGAAATGTTTATATTACTATTTTCAACCTATACTAATACTACTAAAGTTTTGAATATTTTTTCAAAAATAGCTTAAACTGGAAGACTGCATCAGGGAGTTCTTTATAATTAGAAGCACATTACATAACTGACTTTTATAGAGTCAAAACTTTGAGATGTAAAATACAAACTATACTGCATTATTTTCAAAATCATATCTTTAACAATTAACATATTAATCTAGTCACTGTAAAACCAAATTTATAAATTCCTAATTTAATACTTCTTTACACACTCTGACCCAGGTTACTCAGAAATAAAATTTAGCTTCAAAAATTTCATAAAGAACTTATGGTTTCCAATATTTAATAATATATTACACAGTTCTCTGAGGAGTTCACACTGCTAAAGGTTTTATAGGAAAATTACCAGCTGGGAACTAATGTCCTTCAGAGGACATATTCCAATCCTTAGAAAGCACTTGGTTTCTACAGCTCTATTGTATCAAAGCTCTCAAAAAAACATTTTGAAAGAGAGAAAAGTTGCTATCAAGTTACAGAGGTCACCACAACACTCACAAATTAACAGAAAAGTTAATGTGCAATGTAAAGTCTAAGAAAGAATTTCTCTCATTTGAGTAAACTATATGTCTTTTGTAGCTTTGAAAGGACAAAGCTCCATTTCACTCATGGTTTTCCAATACACATGTCTCCATTCCTTCTTTATTCTTTAAAATGATATATATTGTATTAAAATGATATATATTGTATTGTAGACCCCCATATACTTTCCTTCTCCCCAATGTAGGTTTATCCTTGTAAAAGGATGTACTTAAAATTTTAAGGCTATAAGGAATTACTCCAAATTTAAAGGCACCTGCCATGCAGAGATAACAGACAGACTTCCCAAAGTTGGTTTCTGACAGTATGGCCTGTCTGGACCTGCTCTCAATCCACCATCTCCCTCTGGCACACAAAATAGTGAAATGTAGTTTTAAAATTAAGTGTACACTCTGAATAACTTTGTTTCTTAACATGTAGAAATCATTCAGATTTTCTCCCGACTTTAAAAGAACAAGGCAAGTCATTTTGAAAAATACTTTTCATATTAAAGTGACAGTTTTTATTGACCTGTAACTAAACTCAAACTAAAAATGACTAGTGTTAATGAAGTTTACTGGTTACAATTTAAAATTAAGAAGAATATTCATGTATGTAAAATTTGTTATCATTGTTATTTTTAAGTCGTAAAAGATTTGTGATTGATATTTTCTTTCAGGGAGGAATTGTGAAAATTATTACAAATATATACAACATGTATAGGGCTAGCAGTTTAAGATTAGCCTTAACTCAAAGGGTAGGGGGATGTGAGGAGTATCTGAGAGGAGCTAGGGGATGGGAAAGCATATCAGAACAAATTGTATAAAAAAAAAAGTCCATATTCAGTTTAAAAAAAGACTAGGCTTACTCAATAGTCTGGTGAGGCTTGAAAGATCCAATGTATATAAACACTTCTCATTCAAATCATGCATCAAGCCAGCTAGACAGATGCACAGAGTAAAGAGAAGTGACGAAGAGTACCTGAAAGTAGTATACTATGTGTCATAATAACAATAAAAACCACAGCACTTGATTACCTGTGTGGAGGGGAGGAAGAGATTACCAAAGTAAAATAAAAATAATTCAACTCTACTTCTGCTGACATACTCTCTATAATCTTTGGGATAATTCTGTGATCATAATGCAGCTGGCAAACTTCCTTTCAGGAGTTTGTGTTCTGTTCTTGGTATTCTATTTAATTCAGAGCCCCAGACTTTGTCTAAATGAAAAGACCCTGGGAAGCAGCAACACACGAGACTGTCCACAGTTACATTTTTCTATAGAATGACTTAGCATAATGATTATCAAATAAGTAATTACTTATTAAAACAAAAGATATACTAACATAAATAGGAACCTGTGACTTCATTTTTTTTAGCAACATTCACCCACCTACACACTCATGGGAAATGTTTCATGAAGGGAACACAAAGAAAATATTTCACTTATAAGATGAATGGGTCAATTTAAAGCTTGCATATAAAAAACTATAACTTTTTAATACAATACTTAGTAAAAAATGCTTTACTTGAAACTATTTGACAAGTTCCAGAGAATATGCATTATTTTTTGGTGATATTCCCATTGTGACTAATATGAAAGAGCTAATGAAATAAGTATAGTAGAAAACAGATGGGGATTACAAATAATAAAATATAGATCTGAAATTCATCTGCATGAGAAAAGTTAGCACAAAATGTATTTAAAAGTGTTAAATAATTTACATTTGAATTGAAAATTTTGAATGGCTCTTAATACATTGCTTTAGTTGTTTTTATGTTGTACTAATGGAACACCATGATAAAAGAAATTTAGAAAGTATTTCACTGGGTTTATGATGTCAGAGATTACAAAGATATGTCACCAGGAACAGCTAAGTGCTCACATTCTTGATCCACAAACAGGAGATAGAGAACAAATGATAGTGTTTGAAACCTTAAACTCATCTTAAGTGGCATGCCTACTCCAAAAGGCTATACCTTCTAATCCTGCCCAAACAGGCTCCAACTGGGAAAAAAAGTATTCAAATATCTGAGAAGTATGAGATACATATCATTCAAACTACCACATTCTATCCTTGGTCCCTATAGTCTTGTAGCCATACATTTATGCTAAACGCACCTAGTCTGAGTTCAAAACTTCCAATCGTCCCTCATAATCTCAACACTGCTTTGAAGTCCTAAGTTTCTTCTGAGATTAAAGGTAATCTCTTAATTGTAACCCTCTGTAAAATAAAAAAAAAAATCAGATTATATACTTCCAATATACAGTGGCGCAAAATATTTATTACCATTCCAAAATGGAAGAATGAGGACACAGTGAAGAAATACAGTACCAAAACAAGACTGAAACCCAGCAGGGCAAGCACCAAACCCTGAAGCTCCATGTCAGGTGTCAAAGGACCCAGATGGCTCTGCCCTTTCCAGCTTTACTGACTTCAGCATACTCCTCTATCTTGGTTGGTTCCATTCTTTGTATGCAGCTCCCTTTGGCAGATACCCAACGGCTCTGGCACCTCTAACGTCCTCAAGTTTCCATCACAATCCAGGCTTGACGTTCACAGCTCCATGCAATGACCTCTCAGTATGTATATGCAGGGACTCACCTGCCACATGCCTGGCCACAGTGGCTCTCCTTAAACACGGAATATTTCACATCCCTTTCCTTGTGTATTCTTCAGGACTCTAAAAACCAGAGCCATATGGATGAGATTGCCAAGTTCTGCTCCCTGCTTGGTATGGAGTCTGGCTCCCATCTCGAGTTACATTTGAAACAGCTTTCCTTTGTCATTGCTTTTTAGGAGTAGAAAATTCCTCAGAACTTTTCTTTATGCAAGTTCAAAGATTAGCTGGGTGGACATTCTTGTCCCAAGAGTACTTACCGCTTCATGGCATTTTGTATCAGGCTTCTCTTTATCTCTTTCTTTGACTCCAACATTAAACTTCCTGGTCCTCTTTTTCACTTTAAATTGTTTTTTTTTTTAAGTTTCTTATTTCTGCACTTGTTTTTTGTTATTTTTCATTGTAGACTTGTATAAGAGATATCACTAATAAACATGTAATAATGTGAATGTGAGCCTGTCTTGTAATCTCCTGCACCAAGAAAAGTAATCCAATAATGTATAAATTAATTTCAGGAAAATTTTTAGGACAAATGCTGAAGGCAGCCACATTCTTTGCTAAAATGTCGCAAGGTATGCTCTAGCTCAGTTGCTAACAGTCCTCCTCTCTGGAATGTCTTGAGCTGAACTTACATACCCCACATTGCTCTCAGCACTCCTGTCTTCTAAGCTCCTGCTAGGATGGCATGTTAAGCCTTACAGAATTTCACCAGATTTTAGTCCACAGTCCCACAGTTCTATGTATTTTTCCAGAAATTTCACAGTTAGGCTAATCACGGCAACAACACACTGTGCCAGCAATAGCCCACTTCTTCATTTCAGCTTCTTTCTTTATTACTTTTCTCTATCTGTGACATGACACCAGAGCCAAGGCAATTTGTAAAAGACCGTGTTTAATTGGCTTATAGTTTCAGAGGGTTGTAGTCTGTGATGGCAGAGCAAAGGCATGATAATGAGAAAAGCTGAGATCTTACATCTTTATCCACAACCAGAAAGCAGACAGAGATGCACATGCACCAAGCCACGTGGCTAAATATAGATAAGAATTATGGGTTAAGTGTAAGAGCTAGTCAGTAATAAACCTGAGCTAATGGCCGAGCAGTTACATATTATGTTAAGCCTCTGAGTGATCATTTTATAAAAGGCTATGGGACTATGGATAAGAGATTTGTCTCGACAGTGGGCCAGGCAGGACACAATAAATCTTCCGACTATGTTTGGCATACCAATGTAGGGCTCTCAAATTTCCATAAGGCCTAAAGAGTTTAAAAAGGGCTTATAAACACCCAATAACAGAACAAAAACAGCTTTCTACTTCATGTCTCATGTGGGCCGAGATATAGAGATGCCAAGGTACAGAAACACTGTGGTGTGTGGACTTGAGCTACAGTATGGTGGGTTCACAGACTTGAGTGTACCATGGCAGATTCCTGCTGCTGTACACAGAGGTGTCTCCAAGCTGTGCAGCATAGTGCATGGTGGATATAGCTTTTGCTAATATTAAAAAAAAAAATAGCTGAAGAGCCCCCATGAAACTGGACCAGGCCCTCTGGATAAGTGAGACAGTTGATGAGATTGAACTGTTTAGGAGGCCCCAAGGCAGTGGGACCTGGACCTGTCCTTGGTGCATGAGCCAGCTCTTTGGAACCTAGGGCCCATGCTGAGACACTTTGCTCAGCCTTGGTGCAGGGAGGAGGGGACTGGACCTGCCTCAACTGAATCTACCAGGCTGGGCTGACTTCCCCAAGGGAGCCCTTGCCTTGGAGAAGATGAGAATGGGGATGTGGATTGGGGGAAAATGCTGGGGGTGGGAGGACAGAGGAAAGGGGAATCAGTGGTTGATATGTAAAATTATATTAATTATAAAATAAAAATATTTATTAAAATCAGTGACAACAACAAAATAACACAAAGGTTTCTGGGCTACATACTACTGGATGGAGGCATGGACCCACTGCTTCCTAGAGTCTGCAATGAGCATTGTTTCCCCAGAGCTGGTAGTAAACTTAGTTCTGCCATGTTAGGGAACTGAGGTGGGTGGAGCCAGCAGTCAAAGATGACATATCAGACCTAGCCACTGCAATTTAAAACAACAGATTTACAATAGACAGATTCAGATAAAATAAAGCTCTAAACTGTTTACAATATGTGTAAAAATGTACATAGACTTGGAAGAGAAAAGGAAGTGAATATAGACAGTTATATAAAGAAATAGTTTTAAAAAATAAAGTCTTTAAAGAGACAGTAAAGTTAATATAAAAAATAAGCCACGTAAAGATGGATATTACGCAGAGAGTCTGGATTATATTGTCTTTGGGATTTTTAACTGCAGAAAGACATTTGATTGAAAAGACTACTCAGTTAAACTAATATGTATATTTTACTTTTTATTTTATTTTATAATTTAATTCAATTTTACATATCAGCCACAGAAACCAATATGTAGATTTTTAAAGTTATCTTGACTTCAAAATTTTGATCTAAGGTTATGTTGTTTTAAAAAGGAGGTTCTGCTTTTGTTCCCACAAAAGATGAGAACCTATGAATTGCTTCCAGAATAATATAATTTGACCAGCCAAGACCCCCTAAAAGGTCTCTGATGACACCATGTCCTAGATGATACAACATCCAAAAACAACTTCAAGGCAACTGGCTCAGACAATACAACATCACAGTACTTGACCATGATTCTTAATTTTCTCGGGATTCCACACTAGATTTCCAGCACCCTCATCCAGCAGGAAGTAGTATGAGAAGCTACACCCAAATTAGCAAAATATGGTTTATAAATGTTTACTTTTATTTAAAGGGGGTTGATTATAAAAGAAGAAAAGGGGATATACATATATATATATGATAGGAAAAAAGGGTTGATTATCGAATTCACTTTTAAAGAGCAATGACTTGTTTGAAATGTTTTACATTGCTATGGATTTTAGTTTATTGATACAAATTTAAAGTTAATTTTGTTATACTGTATATATATTTTCTACTCTTGTTTAAAGTATTTTGTTTGTGCAATTCATTTGAAATTGTAATAAATAATTCAGAAATACAGATTAATAATTAGTCTTCTATTATACTGAAGCTTATAGTCATGTCAAGTTTTCTAGCTATATATAGATAAATTCAATTAGGCAGGTAATCTTCAAATACTTCAAAGACATACAGAATATAGCATTTAAAATGTTTTAAAAACTTAGACTTTTCTGGAAAATAAGACATGTCTGCTCTTGACTGCACCAAATACTTCAAGGAGAATAATGGGCATTGAATAAATTCATTATGGAATTTGCTTCCTTTGTGGCAAAAGTTAGCCACTTGGCAAAAAAAAAAAAAAAAAAAAAAAGTGTCCTTGTGTTGACTGATTGACAGTATATTATATAAACTGGACAGGCAGGACCCATAGGAAGGTTAACTTTGCAAGGTGAGATGATCCATCAGGTTCCTGCTTCACAGAATAGACTGACAGATATTCTACAGGAAACTGAGAAGAGTGACTGAGAGACTCTAGGCCTGTAGGCGGAAGAATGGATGCCCCAATGTTGCAGAGGAACTTTGGATGGCTGTCCAGGAAGACAGCTGTTTCTGACATTCTAGATTTTTGGAAGTTGTTTACAATGCTCTTCTTGTTTACTTAGATAATATTGTATTCTTTCAAGGTCTTTGATGTAACTGAAGACTAGTGAATTATAATTATGTTTTCCTTGGTTATGATAAAAGATAAGGTAAATATGAAACCTTAGACACACAAGTATAGGATAGATAGGATATCTTCTTTAATTTTTCCAAATACAAATAGACTAGATATTATACCTATAATTCTTGCTTGATAACTGTTTTGTTATATGTAATTTTACTATGTTGAATTTAAAATCTTGCTTTTGAATAGAAAGAAAAGGGGAAATGATGGGTGATATCATTGTATATGCTGTGAATATGTGTTGCTCTGATTGGTTGATAAATAAACCTGTTTGGTCAATGGTGAGGCAGAATAAGGTTAAACAGGACATTCTGACTAGAGAGAGAGGAAGGAGAAAGATGGAGCAGAGGAGATGCTGCTAGCTGCCACTAGGAGAAGTAAGATGTAAAGGAATCGGTAAGCCACAAGCCATATGACAAAGTATAGATTTATAAAAATGCATAAATTTAAGATGTAAAATCTAGCTAGTGAGAACCCTGAGCCATTAGGCCATACAGTTTGTAATTAATATAAGCCTCTGTATGTTTATTTGGGTCTGAGTGGCTGTAGACTGGGTGGGACACAGGAAAACTTTCAGCTACACAAACTGGAAACAAGTGAATATTTTGATATCACAAAGCTCTCTCCCCAGTGACATACCTAACCCCAAAAGGCCATACTTCCTAATCCTTCCCAAGTAGTTTCAACAGATGAAATCAAGTATTCAAATATATGAGAATATAGTGGTAATTCTCTCTCAAACAATCACAACCCAACATGGATTCCAAAACATGACTTGAATAAGGATGACATTAATAGGCATGCTAACATGGATGGGGGAAAGACCAGTAGGCCTTATTACACCAAAGAATTAGAGTTAACTAAGAATATTGAGTGTGGGAAAAACTGTCTTCCCCAGGGAAGAGGGCACCAGTTGGGTATCTAATAGTAAATGATCAGCCCTGAAAGCATATACACACAAATAATATTATACAGAGTCATTGGGTTATATTTATATATTTATGCACACACACACATGTGCACACACGCATGTGCACACACGCATGTGCACACACATACATATATATACATATATATATATATATATATATATATATATATATATAACAATGATTTAAAAAAGAATCTATGAATTTGACAAAAATCAAAGATAGTTTGGAAGTGTTTAAAGGAGGAAAGGGGAAAATGCTGATTTTTTTAAAGATCCCAAAGAAAACATATAATTAAAATAACAACAAAAGACAAAATTATATTATGCCCTAAAACTAAGTAATATATTCATGGATTAGATTTCAATAAAAGAATAAAAATTTGTTGTGTTTCATAGCTGTTGAAAAAAAACTGATTTTTTTTTGTTTGTTTGTTTGGTTTTGTTTTCTAAGACTATAGCCCATAATTAGTCTACAGTGCTCCAATGGGAGGCCACACATCCAAGACTGGGCAGCTCAAGCTAGCCTTAATGTGAAATAAAAGGACAAAATTTTTCGGGATAATTGGATCTGGGAAGATTTGGTTAGGATGTCAAATTCACATAGTAAAGAAACAATACTAAAAGCAAGTACAAGAAAACATTGATTCACATGCAAAGGTAGAATTACAAAAAAATATCTGAGACTATTCATTGGGAATTGTTTTCTGTAATAACTTTAATATAAATGCCTCAACTCACTAATTAAAAAATAGGTTAGTGGTATTACTTTAAAAAAAAAGAATCACCTATATGTTTCTTCCAAGAAATACACTTAGTGAGAAAGATATTTCAAAAGCTTGATTTCAAAGGATAGAAAACAACCAAGCCAATGGAACCACAAACAAACATACAAGTCTGTTTTATTATGATATACCTGATATAAGCATACAAAACTGTATTTTATTATGCTCACAGAAATAATCCCTTCTGGACTATTGTATTTCCCTTGTAGTAAAATATTAATGTTGTTTTAAAATGAAAAAGCTATTTTAATAAAAATATGGGAAATGGTATAAGGCTGTTCATACTTTAATTTAGTGTGGGGTATATAATCACAGGCTGTATAGTGTTGATAGTTTTTCTTATTTTCTTTCTTTATTAGACATACTTCTGTACCTTCAAAATTAGAACATTTTGTTAATACAACTCTATTCCTTTACACTAAGCTACCATAAGGAAATAGGTAATAAGATTGCTCATTGGAGCATCAAGTTGATATTCATAAAACAATTGAGATACAGGTATAATTCTGATTGTGTTTTTATTTCTATGAGAAGGTTTTTTTAGAAGTATTCATTAGATTTATTTAGTGCATGCGCACGTGTGTGTGTGTGTGTGTATGTGTGTGTGTGTGTGTGTGTGTGTGTTAATATGAGCACTCATGTTGAGGACAGAGTGCTACATGCAAGAATAGGTTCTGTCTCCTTCCACCATGTAGGTTCTAAGGATCAAACTCAGTTTTTTTTTAAGTTTAGCATCAAATCCCTTCACCTACAGTACCATATTGCCAGTATTAGAAGAGATTCTTACATCTTTTGTTAAATAAAAAAAAACAACTTGTAACAATAGCATTTATAATTATTAAACAAAACCTCCTGTATCAATTTAACTCGAATGTACAAGGTAAAAAGCAAGATACTTATTTGTATTTTAAGACCTTGAAGAACAGAATAATGAAAAGGCCCATTTTATGTCCTTTTTTCTTAAAGTGAATGCTGATTTATATTTCTTAAAATGATGCTCTCTAATTATATACATTTTTCCTGAAAATAGTATATCACTTTACTTTATGTACAAAAAAAAAAAAAAAAACTATGTATGTGTAATGCTTTCTTGGCACATTTATCCATTAACAAGCTTTCAAGTAGATTTAGTTACTTGACAGTTATGATTAGTATTGCAAGAAAAATATTTAAAATATTACTTTTTGACTTATAGGTATTTTGCTTGTATGTATGTCTGGATTTTAAGATTAATTTTTAAATTTCTGTGAGGGAATAACATTTAATTTTGATGGATATTCCATTGAATATCCATAGAATTTTGCATTTTTAACATATGAATTCTGAGACTCCATGAATATGTGATGCCTCCTCCAACCATCTAATGTCTTCTTGTATTTCTTTCCATGTTTTATAAATTTTAGTGCAAGTCTTTTCTATTCTTAGTTAGGCTGAGTCCAAGAAAAGAGATTCTGTTGCCAACATGTCTCAGGATGGTTATTGTCCATTACAGAAAAACAAATAATATTTGTTTGTTGTTTTGTTTCGAGATACATTGCTAAACATATTTATCAGATCTGTAAGCATTTTGATGGAGTCTTTTGTGTTTTAAACACATGAACATACAAACTAGGGGCAATTCTTGTTAGTATTCAGGCAGATACCTAGTCAGCCCAGGATCCTATGGAGGTTTATCACTGTAAAATCTATGCACATGGGCTGCGTGGCTGTGCAGCCTCTATACGCATGCACTGAGCCCACTTTAAAAACAAGCTCTGTCCGTTCCACAGTCCTCCACCATTTCCCTTTTAGAGGCAGGTTTTTGCGATTCTCCTCTCTCCCCTACACTTTCAATGAACCTGTAATGTGTGTTTGTTGTATGGTGTGATTTCTTTTCGCCGTCACTAAACTACAGCAGTTGGTGCTGAGTTTCCAGTCATACCGATTTTAGAATTTCCTTATTATTTTTTTAAAAAATGTGGAATTTCAGGGGAAAAAATTAGTTATAATAAATATACTAGTTAGGGTCTGTGAAAAGCCCCCCAAAAGACCAAACAGTCACGTATGCAATTTATCAAGAACATTTATTGTTTCCAACAGTTGGGGTAGCAAATAGCGACGCTGAAGGGATGTCCCAAGCTCTTTTTAAGCAAAGTTAGGGGAATTCCAGAGAGTAGGGATTAATCTGGTGCTTAACTGGTGGAGGACAAATTAGTCGGAGAGTTGATTGGTGGGAGGCTGTAGTAGTTAGGGGCCCATTGGCGGTGGTGGGTGTCTAGTGTCTAGGGGCTTGTTGACTAGAGGGTAGGGAAAGCTATCTTTAGCTAGCATAAGTCTGGGGGACATCTGCTGAGCCAGCAGAAGCGGATTGGGGTGCCTGCTGAGCCAGCAGGAGGCTGGGAGGCACCTGATAACTGGATGCCCCTAAGTTGTGGTTTTCCTGATAATTGCTTATTCAGCTCCAGCTCATTCTAGTGAACTGAAACTAAGGCCTGGTCCATGCCAGGACTGCTAGGGGAGCCTGTTAGGCCCTGGCTTGGCCATCCAGTCCTTTCAACATTCTCAGAGTAAAATTCATGCATATTCCAAGTTCTTTAATATAATACTGGACATACTCTTAACATAGAGTTAATTATTACTGTATGCAATGAAGACTTTATGTTATTAGATAGATATTTACTGTACATGACAGAAACGTTGGTCAAAATTATTTAAATTTTGTCATATTTACCTCTTCAAATATGTAACATTTTAATCTATTACACATAACTACATCTAAAATAATATAACAAGATAATGAAAGCAATGATAATGATTAATAAGTAATTTATTAACATCATCCTAGGCAACGATTAAAGTGATAAAACAATAATCACCATCTAAATCTAGTGACCTAGGATGAGAGGAAAACTTATTGCTTCTTGTGAGCCATTTCCATTGCCTGGGTATATTTTGTATTTATTTTCTCATTCCTGTTAATACTCTCAGCTACACATCTCAAAACATTTCATGGAGTGTCTTGCCTCTCAAAAGCTTTCTCTACACTTCTGAGCAACCAAGCACATATATTTTGAAAACTTAAACTCTATTTTTCTGCTTGATTAGTTTCTCCAGGAAAACCAACATGCAAGCAGCCATCCCACAGTGCCTGTGGATTTTGTTATGTCATCCAGTGACAGCCTCTCCACAGGGACTACAGTATCCCTGCCCATCCCATGCCTCTGTCATTTACTTCTACTGATTTTACTGGCAAGCACAGTGCCCTGAAAAGAGAATTACCAGCCATAAGCAACATGTACTTCTCCTCAAGACTGCCAGGGCTGTGTTTTAAACTCTTCTTGCTTTTCATAATAGATTTTATAACAATTTTGCTGACTACCAGATGACTTTATGCTACTTATGATACAATGATGATAATAAGAACATAGAATTGATTATCTAGTTGACAAAAATTGTTTCTCCGAATGAAGCATATTTTACTCGAAAACTACATGGAAAACTACATGTTTAGGAAAGGTTTTATTTTGTTTCTATATCAAAGCAACATAAGTGTGGCAAGCTCATGAGATGGAAGGGCTAGTTTTTAAATTAAATGACTCCTGGACACTTAATACAACATTTTTTAATAATTTCTAATTAAATTATCCTTCTACTCTAGGCTTACTTCCAACACTACACTAATTGTCATCACTCATCTTGGTTGTTATAACACTCAGGAAAAACATCTTGGCTTAATTATTAATTAGAAGGCAAAAATAGCACTCATGAAGTACATATCATAGTTCACAATAATTGTTTGTTCTCAATTTTTTTTTAATTTGCAAGACTTTCTATGAGGCTCAATTCATGACTGACCTGTAAGCTCATCTCCAATAAATCAGCATCGTATGTATGTTTTGTTTCATAACACATTTTAAAATTGATACTAATCCAGTCACCTGGCTCTACCATTCATTTTGAAATCAAAACACAAAGTCTGCGACAGACAATTATTTCAATAAAATAATGTTTGGTCTTGGTAAGTTGTTATGTGTTCTATATCCTATTTAGCATTCATATTTGTATAGCAAAGTTTTTGCAATTGAAACTTTATATAATATGTGGGTGTGAACAGTGTCTCAATGACTGTTTTCCTCAAAGCAAATCACTGTCACAGGAGTTAAAACAGTAAGGTGATCTCTTTTTTTTTTTTTTTTTTTTTTTTTTTTTTTGCTATAGTTGAAGAATGGACACTTTTTCAAGATAATATAAGATAGAGGCTGGGACACCTGAGGTGGTGCAGAGGTATGGTGGGGAATATATCTGTGCCACTGAGTAGGTAATTTGGTAATTCTTTAGGCAGACAGCTCCATTATGCTATTCAAACTGTTTCATATGATAATGATAGAATTCCAAAGCAAGAACATAACAATTAGCTTTGTTTCATTTGTACCAGGTAATGATACCAATGGATGGAGCTAATCCTAACAGCAAATTCCTATGTTAATAAGTGAGGATTTCCTAATATTAATACATAACTACCCAAATATTTTCAATTAATAATACATATACAAATAAAAGAGAATTTGGTCAGTTAGAGACAGGAAAAGTAATTGCTCATAGAAACTATTATGGAAAATTGGAATTCATGTCTAAACCACACAACAACCTGATTTCTTAAATGGGACATTTATTCTCCATTCTTCAGTTCTTATCACTTAGCTTGTTTCATTGATATATGCTGCCCTTGTAAGGCATCTGGGTTTCCTGTCCCTGTATCCATTGACTCTTATATCTCATTATATTTGATTCTGGAACTATATTTGGATAATTCTGACAAAGTCTGAATCATAGACTATTAAAACTGCCTTCTTAAAACTGACATCTTATGTGTTCATGTACTTTATAGGCTCTTAATACTTATCTCTATCAAAACATTTGTAATACTAATATGAGGTAATTATAGCCTTAGAAGAACCCAATCACTTTGAATCTTTGCCAGGGAATTACTTTTACATGTCCTAAAATAACTTTTTTCTGGCATTCACCATTTACAGTGATTTAGTTCTTTAAACACGGCACATTCATCTACACATACCAATGGAATAAAATTAAAATGTAAAGCTTAGTTGGAAACATATGTTTTACATTGTGTAGTTTCAAGAATTTTATAATGTTACTTATTCAGTCCTCTACTGACATATAGTTAACTATACAACATAATACCATTTCATTAAAAGGCTTCATTGTGTATGCTCGTTTTCAGTATATGAAACAGTCACAAATGCCACATCAAACAGTAAAACTAGGCTTTGAGAAAATGGCTCAATAGATAAGAATGATAGGCCTACAAGGATGAGAACCTGAAAACTTGAATTCAAATACAAATTTTTTGTCTAAGAAGCCAGGCATGGCTGCATGTGTTTATAACTACAACACTGGGTGGCAGAGACAGGCAAATCCCAAAAACTCACTGAGTAGCAAGCTTATCTGGTAGAGGCAAGCTGAGAGACCCTATCCAAAGGCATTATGATAGAGAATGGCAAAGAGACCTCTGGCCTGTCTTTCCCCTTGCTTCCACATGCATGCAGAGACACACACTAGTGTGTACATACCACACACTCATAAACCATACGCAAAGCGAGAAAGAGGACAATTACATATTGATATTAAGGTAATCGTTGTTGAATTAATTTGTGAATGAATCAACTCAAGTTACAACATAATAATTTCTTACACATCTTGACAAGAATTTCCAGCATTGGCTGTTACACAAAGCTGCTTTCATCACTCTATTAATGCTGCCATGGGTAGTACGAACTCCATTTCACCACACTGCCATCTTTGTCAGCCTTTGCACCATTGTTTACTTCTTAGTTTATCAATCAGTTATAACCATGACTTATACCACAAATTTCAAGTGGATAAAGTCCATGGGCAGCTGCTTTTCTCCTGATGCTAAATGAAAGGACTGCCAGCACTAGAGTTGGTCTTCCCATTTCAAATCATCTAATCAAGACAGTTCTTCACAGAAGGACCGGAGTGTGGTATTGTGTTCCCCGAAATATTGTGCATGCTAATAAACTTATCTGGGGTCAGAGACATAACAGCCACAATATTAAACATAGAGGATAGGCAGTGGTAGCACACGCCTTTAATCCTAGCATTCCAGAGGCAGAAATCCATGTGTTCAAGGATATAACCAAGCATGGTGACTCACACCTTTAATCCCAAAAAGCAATCCTTTAATTCTAGGGAGTGATGGTAGAAAGCAGAAAGGTATATAAGGCATGAGGACCAGAAACCAGGAGCATTTGGCTGGTTAATCATTTGACTGGTTAAGCATTTGGCTGGTTAAGCTTTCAGGCTTTGGAGCAGCAGTTCAGCTGAGATTCATTCTGGATGAGGACTCGGAGGCATCCAGTCTGAGGAAACAAGACCAGCTGAGGAATTGGCAAGGTGAGATAGCTGTGGCTTGTTCTGCATCTGATCTACCAGCATTCACCCCAATACTTGGCTCCAGGTTTGATTTTATTAATAAGACTCTCTAAGATTCCTGCTACATCCTAAGATTCCTGCTAAACCCGAGATTAACAATCCCAGTTTATAAACAGGAAGGTCCTTTTCAGGATGTCCAGATAAAATGTGTGCGAGCGTGCGTGCGTGCGTGCGTGCGTGCGTGTGAGAGAGAGAGAGAGAGAGAGAGAGAGAGAGAGAGAGAGAGAGAGAGAGAGAGAGAGATGGCTAATCTTGGGGGTCAACTTGGCTAAATCTAGAATCAACTGAAATACAAACATTTGGGAACTGCAGTGACAGACTCTGTGAGATAATTTAAATGGACAGATCCACACCAAATGTGGATGGCAACACAGTAAAATAAATAAATAAATGGAAGAAGGATACAGTGCTTTGGCCTGTTCGCCTCCATTTCTGCTGCAAACTCACCTATCTTTTTTGGTGCATTATTTCTCCACCGTAATTCCAAACAGCTTCCTCAGACTTCCAGCTCTGACAATATCAGCAGCTCTGGAGGATTCCTGTGTAGCCCTGAGCATCCCACGGTTGGAGCTTGGCATGTTTTGTTATTCTTGTGCCCTGGTTCTTCCCTCTTGCAATAAGAAAACATGTTACTTGGTTTTGAATTTTACAGAAACCCATAATTCTGAGACATCAAATATTTTAGAGAGAGTGTGACTTATAAGGAGACTTAAAAATATTTGAATTTTTAGACTATTGGACTTTTAAAAGATAAAATCTTTTGTATTTTGATATTAATATATTATCTTAATAAATGTAAATAAGACAGGAAATATTATTTTTAATAATTTTGTACTGGTGTGTCAGCTTGGCAAGGAGTAATTGTCTTGATAGCTTTTTTTTTTTCTTTTTAACAATTTGAAATACACTGGAATCAAAAGGGATGAAAAACATCAACTGAGAAAATGCTTCTATGATATGGCTTGTAGGCAAGTTAGGGGCACATTTTCTTGATGGAGGAGAACCCATCCCAGGTTTTTCTGGGTGATATTAGAAAGTGGGATGAACAAGATATGAATAGATAAAATCAGTAAGCAGTAGGAGAGCACACAGTTAAACACACAAGTGCACAGTGTGCTCATATATATGTAGATACATTAATACACAAAAAGACATTTATGCAAACATTGAATATACATAAATAGGAATAAAAGTCCAAGTTTTCTAAGTGGAGAGAAATAGGCTTAAGATAGATACACTATATGAAGATTTTTGCTGAGTTAAATAAATAGGATATAAAGCTATTGGATATTTTCTGGAGCAATAATCACATTGAGTGTTTGCCAGTTCTAGAACAGTTATTTTCCTCTCTCAGGAACTCATTAAGTATCTGTTGAATCAATAATAAGTAAATGAAGGATGGATTTGTAATTTGAAATGGTAAGCAGAAGAGATCTATTATATATCCTTGGGCAATAGAGGAGTGGGCTGAGATATGGTTACGGTAGTTTATTTTGCAATGGATATGTCCACTGACACTTGTGAAATAATTCCAGAGCATTGTTGATGGAAATATTTCTTGGACATGTTGCTTAAGTGAGCTATGCTTTGAACATCTCATCAGCAATGCTTTCAAATGCAAAAACATCCAACATTAAAACCCTATCAATTGAATCAGTCTGACATTTGTGCTTTATGAACCCCTGCTGATTTATCACAGCATCTGCATTGTATATAAGCAGTAAACCATGGAAAAAAGGCTTTGACTCCACTGAGTTTGGGAGAACAACTCTAGGAAACAAATCTGTTCTAATCTGTGTTAAAGTTGACATCAGCCTGTCTGTGCCTCAGCAGAGATAGTAAGACTTAAGAGAAAAAAAGGAAACACATAAGAAAAGACAAAATAATTAATTATTTGAAAACACCAAATTATTTCATCTTCTTGTCGTAAATGTGCTTTTCAGTATAGAGTCTGATTTATCCTCAGGGCAGAGACTCAATTTCAAGGACTTGGCGTGGTGGGGACTAAAAAGAAAAATATATTTTTATTATATATTGCATAATATAATAATATATAATACATTATTAATATATAATAAAATCTTTCTTTTTAGTTTCATCATTCCTTTATGGTACCAAAACTTTTGAATTTATTATGGTCTAGTTTTTCTTATTTTCATAGTTATCAATAGAAATTACTGACACTACTATATGAGCAATAATTATTTTGTTAACACAAATCACTATATTTTCTTAAATTTTCTTAACATTCTATGAGGCTCTGTTTTTTTTCTTTTTTCTTTTTTTTATTTATTTTACAATACTATTCAGTTCTACATAATAGCCACAGATTCCCTTGTTCTCTCCCTTCCTGCCCCGCTCCCCTTCCCCCTAGCTCACCCCCATTTCCACCTCCTCCAGATCAAGGTCTCCCCCGAGGACTGGGATCGACCTGATAGACTCAGTCCAGGCAGGTCCAGTCCCCTCCTCCCAGATTGAACCAAGCGTCCCTGCATAAGTCCCAGGTTTCAAACAGCCAACTCATGCAACGATCCCAGGACCTGGTACCACTGCCTAGATGCCTCCCAAACAGATCAAGCCAATCGACTGTCTCACCTATTCAGAGGACCTGATCCAGTTGGGGGCCCCTCAGCCTTTGGTTCATAGTTCATGTGTTTCCATTCATTTGGTTATTTGTCCCTGTGCTTTATCCAACCTTGGTTTCAACAATTCTCGCTCATATAAACCCTCCTCTTTCTCACTAATTAGACTCCCAGAGCTCCACCAGGGGCCTAGCCGTGGATCTCTGCATCCAGATTCCTCAGTCCTTGGATGGGGTTTCTGGCACAACTATCAGAGTGTTTGGCCATCCCATCACCAGAGTAGGTCAGTCCCGGCTGTCTCTCAACCATTGCCAGCAGTCTTTTGTGGGGGTATCTTTGTGGATTTCTGTAGGCCTCTTTAGCTCTTTGTTTGTTCTTTTTTCTCATGTGGTCTTCATTTACCATGGTCTCCTATTCCTTGTTCTCCCTCTCTTTTCTTGGTCCAGGTGGGATCTCCCGCTCTCTTTCCCTCGACCCTTGCCTTTCATTGCTCCCACTCATGTCCAGGCTGTTCATGTAGATCTGATCCATTTCCCCGTGTCTTTCTTGGGGTCCCGTTTTCCAGGTAGCCTCACTGGTGATGTGAGTAGCAGTCCAGTCATCCTTGTTCCACATCTAGCATCTTCCTATGAGTGAGTACATACCATATTTGTCTTTCTGAGTCTGGGTTACCTCACTCAGGATGATTTTTTCTAGATCCATCCATTTGCCTGCAAACCTCATGATGTCATTGTTTTTCTCTGCTGAGTAGTATTCCGTTGTGTATATGTGCCACAATTTATTTATCCATTCTTCAGTTGAAGGGCATCTAGGTTGTTTCCAGGTTTTGGCTATTACAAACAATGCTAATATGAACATAGCTGAGCAAGTGCTCTTGTGGTATTTTTTTTTAATACATGTTTCTGTTGCATTCAGTAGGCCTACTGCTTCATTGATTACCTACTCTTTATCTAATAAAAATAACCAGAGGCACTGGGCACATACATATCACACAATCATTTCAGAAGTAGAGCACACAACCCGTCATTTGTTTTACTCTCCCACACACCTCATGTTATTAACACTACTCATCCCACGGCTTCACTTACACCTGAAACTTCTTTCATCCTTTATCCCCTGCCCCAAATAAAACTCCTCACTCTGACACTCTACATTTACAAATCCATTATTGATCAAATTGAAAAGGAAACGATGTTAAAACTTAGGAGGATGGAATTGCACCTTACGGACAATAAGAGAAAAACCCTGCTAAGTGATTTGATTACTGTACTGCTGACATACTCCAAAAATATGTAAAGAAGGTCCTGATAATTTCCTCATTACTGTGATGGACAAGAACTTCGAAGCAAGAGAGAATTTCAGTAGGATACTGAAAAAGTAGTCCCAGCACTTAAGAAATAAAGGTAAGAGAATCAGGAGTTCAAGATCTTCCTCAGCTACAATAAACCTTGTCTAATATCAAACAAAAAGCAAAGAAGGATCAGTAGGAACAGGAGGAGAAACAGCAGCAGCAGCCAGCCGAAGTAGAAAATAATAAGGAAGGGTAAAGGAATAATTTTGAAAATTATTTTTTCCTGAAAATTTATTTTAAGACACAGTGTACAATTTTGAAAGTTACATTTTCTTGAAATTTAGTTTTAACCTGCAAAGTTTTCTGAGCATTGGCATACAAATCTGTTATTATTCTAACTTTGTAACATTTTAGACAATTAATAGTCAGTAATTAACATTTAATTACTCTATGCAATGACCACTTTCTTTACTCTCTTTGTTCAATAACGCTAAAAAAAAAATTAAGAGTATAATGTAATATCAAATTCAGGAATATCAAACAATATAATACCCAATATTTTAATAAATAATATACTATCACAAATATCTCCCTTTATTTGAAAGTCTTATACTGTTGCATGCCTATTTTCAATTCTTATAGTTTGATAACATTTGAAACTGTACTGTATTTTTAAATGCCCAAAGCAAAATCATAGTTCACAATAGCACCATCATCTCCTTCATATAGCTGAAGTATTTCTCAAGTTGTTAGTAAATTATTGGAGAGTTGTGTGTGTGAGATAAGAGAAAATCATTCTAGAAGCATGCAGCTATTCTAAGCAAAAAAAAAACAAAAAAAAAAAAACAAAAAAAAAAACAAAAACTAGCTTCTGTTTCACTATTTAACATCGTTACCAAGATGTGCATTTCTACTAAGATGATTCCTGGATCCTAGATACATCAAGAAACTCAATTTGGACCATGTTCATCAAAGCTCAAAGAGACTTGTTGGCTGGTCTTTATATGCAGAAAAAAAATCAATATTTGAGATATAAGTGAACTCACTTGTCTAAGAACAATTATGCCTTTACACATTTGAATCACATAGTAACTATTCTTTCTGATTCTGTGCTTACCAAAGACATTGCTGACTGTAATTTAACTTTCCGGCACAGCATATGTACAGATTGCTTCTTAGTCATATTTGAGCCTGTAGCATAGCTTTCTGAAAAAGATAAAATGTGCTGATCCACCTTTGAGTTCAGGCATTAAACATCTGTCTCTGGGGACTTGGTTAATGGGAGCCTGTTCCCCTGAGACAAATCTATCCTTAGTGTGTTGATACATACAGTCCTTGTGCTTGCCAAGGCTAAAGAGCTGACTGCAGGCAGCTGCAACACTGAAAAGTAATGAGGACAGATGAGGCAGCCTGGAGAAAGCCGAGGCCCAGCTTGCAACACTCTTGCCCACAGCAACTTTTTTATTTCAACTTCAATAGTAAGCATTTACTATGTATTCAGAATCACACTAATTGTTCCTGAGAATTCATTAGAAAGCACAGTCCTTTTCCAAGGAACTTAAAAATTGCATGTATGAAATAATTTTATTATTGTCCTATGAAAGGCGGTGATTGGGACCTCTAAAGATGAAAGCCAGCGTAGTGCTGAGATTAGGATAAATCAGGAGAGGGAAAGCATGTAATGCCTGCATTTATATTAACAATAGGAATAAACTGCTCGTTTTTGATTTCCGGTGGCTAGAGTCATCATCTTAAGTCAGATTTTTGGTAATCCTTCTCTCAAAAAGGCTTTAGTACTTAGAATGAAACGTATTAGTTTGTTTGTTTGTTTTCCTTTTTATTGAAACGAGTTTCATGTTCTGTTCATACAATTTCCCTTTCAGTTCCTACCCGATCCTCCCTACTTCCCTAGCCATCTAACTCCAAGTCCTTCTCTCCTCTCTCTCTCTCTCTTTCTCACATGTAAACTCTCTCTCTCTCTCTCTCTCTCTCTCTCTCTCTCTCTCTCTCTCTCTCTCTCTCTCTCTCTCACACACACACACACACACACACACACACACATACGCGCACACACACACAGAAAGGGGGGGGGGCAAAAAACAGAATGCATGTGTCTTTCTTAGCCTAACCTGTCAAGCCTATTTCTCTCATTTCTGCTGTTTTCTGACAATTGTCCAATTACAGAGGTCCTTTCCTGTCTGAAGCCAGGTTCCCTGCCAAAGACACTGACAGCTGGAGCCAACTTCAGAGGTTGTGATGGAGTTTCTTTGAAGTTGCAAGGAGAGAAAAGAAACAGAAGAAGCAAGACTGTGCAGAGGAAAATGGAAATGCAGTTAAAACAAAATCCCACTTGGTCCCAGAAGAAGCTCCAGCGCTTCAGTGGTCCTTTGGAGTTTTGTCAAAATGGGTGCGAGTGTCACAGGGTGCAAGCATATGACTCGATGTCTCAAATTCCACTGTGTGTGAATTGTCTGAACAGACCATCCTGGTCTTGGCAAAGTGAGGGCCTCTTCACCTTTTTTGACTTCTTGATTCCCCGTTCCTGCTCCATGCTGCCACAGCTGTCTACACATTTTAATTTACCTTGTTTGACTTAAACAGTTTTTATCCTATTCCAGAGTCTCAATTACAGTAGTCAAAACCCTTGATGTTAACATCAGGTGCTTTCATAAAGCTTTGGTAAATATGTTACTTCAGTTTCCTTGTTCTTATGGTGAATATAGCTCTTCTCCACTTCTTTTATAATGTGATCTCCAACAGTAAAGCTTTACCACATCCTCCAGTTATTTCCCTGCCCCAGCACATTGAACAGAAGTTTAGTAAATATCTTTAACTGAATCAGTGAGTCTCTCCTCTAGATCTCATTAGTTGCTGGTATTTGCTAATAAAATGATTATAATTTAATTCTGTTATTTAAAAAAGTAAATGGTAGGCTTTTGTATAAGACTGTGTCAGCCATTTTAACACACACACACACACACACACACACACACACACACACACACACATACACACAGAGTGATGATTCTCACAATGATGGGTTTCAGTACCAGCGTTTTGGCTCTATACATCTGAGATAAAGACCTACCATTTGCCTTGCTGCTGCTGTCCCAGTCTTGGTAGTTTGACAAATAATTCAGAAGTAGCATTCTATAAACATACATGGAAGAAATTATTCATTATAAAATAAAAAGTCATGAAGAGTTATCATGCATTCACTTAGTGTTTGCAAAGTCATATAAATTGAATTAGAAGTGTGTGACAGTGCGTAGCTTGGTATTTTTGTGGGGATCCTAGCAAGGGGGATCAGAACCTGTCCCTGTTGCTTAAGCTAGCTATTAGGAACTATTCCCAATGCTGGGTTGCTTCACCCTGACTTCATGAGAGAGAGGAGCTTGCTCCTGCTGCAACTTGCTGTTCCATGCTTTGTTGATGCCCATGGGAGACCTGCTCCTTTCTGAACAGTGACTGAGGAGAAGTGGATGGAGAGGCAGGGTAGAAGGGGGGCATGGGAGAGAAAACAGGAGGGGAGGAGGGAGAAGAAATTGTGATCAGGATGTAAAATAAGTGAAAATTTAATTTTAATTTTAATTAATAAAAATCTTAATTAATAAAAAAGTACTTTGCAACAATCTAGGAGAAATGCTGTCCAAAGCTCTAATTAATGTGAACAAATGGGTGGTCACCATAGTTAGAGAGTATCAGGACAGATAACACAGTCCTCAGAAGCGATGGAGAAGAGCTTGGAGTGTATTTCAAGAGTAAGGGGAAGTCAGTGAATATGAGAAACAGGTATATTAAAATATCTAAGTTACAAGTGATACATTCCATAGAATGGTATCTATCACTTTAAGAAAACTATGGTTCAATATTCTACCCCTGGAAGTGATGTCAAGTGCAACTGTCAAGTGGCATCAGAAACAGTAACTTTTCAGAATCTTATTTATGTTTTATTGACACACAAGGTTATTTTATTTGGAAAGTGAGTAGTATAAAGACTCAGAACTTCTGCTTCCTGTGCTGGTCACCTTGGGTGAGCTGGAGTATAACAACACCCCATGCCTCTACTGAACAACAGTCACTGATCTCATTCCTGAGACAGAAACACAGGTTCACTGTCTCAGTCCTGGGACAGGTCTCAAAAACTATTGTACTCGTTGCATACTGAAGAAATAGTTTTCATAGTGAAAATGCTCATTTGCATCTTCACTTTATTCTTCATAGCTGAGAGAGGGGCATAGGACATAGGTATGAAGTTCTGTCAAAAGTTTCCAAGGGTAACCTGGTATGTTTGGTGTGCCTTAAATTCCAACTCTAGTTAACCATGGAGGTCTGGAAGTCTGTACAGACAGACAGGAAATTACAGAGCTAGGCAGGAAAAGGAAGTGATGTAGCTGGACAAAGAGAGCCAGTCAGATGGCAGAACAGCAAGGCATATAGGTGTGGGCAGACAGGAATTATCTTGCTTTTGGAAGCTGCAGAGTTGGTGAGGTAAGGTTAACTATGGCTTTCCCTATTTCCCTGATAGCTCGGGTTTTCTCCCCTATATCTGGCTCTGAGTTTTTTTTATTTAATAAGACTGTTTAAAAATTCATCTACAAGGAACTGCTGCTTGAGGCTTCTAGGAATTCCTGCTTGGGGTAGCAACTGTTCTAAGTGACTTCTCATGGTCATGCCCATATGCTTTCTCGGTGCATACAAAGTGACAGTATGTAGTACTGAAGGTTCCGCTCACTGCAGGGTCTTGGCAGATGTTTAACTTTAAACCTTTGTTGCCATCATGCAAATTTCAATAGGCTTATAAATAATTTCCTTTCTTCAAATATTATTCTCAATCATATGCATATGAGATCATCATAAAAATTCATTTGTCATAATTTTATCACTTCGTTAAATTCTAAGGTCTTTTTAATAATTTCATAGTAAACTCAAAATTCCTAATATATCACTAAAATCTATCTCTACTACACCCTGATTAATATCATATTCTTAAAGGTCACATGATTTTTTAAATTTCTGAGTGTATTTTATTATTTCTTATCTAGTAATTTACACAATTGTTTTCAGGTATGATCATAGTCACATCAACTCAGCTATGAAATAGGTCATTCAAAATCATCTACCTTTCCTATCTCTTTTTGGCAGATTTCCTTTATTACATTTTTATGTTCAGTCGTAATACTAGTAAAATATATTCATTAATAGGTTAAGTCATTATATTTAAACAATAGGTGGTTGAGGAATTACAGGCTTAAGTCAGTCTTTCCTTTGAGATATCTTCCTTGGGCATTGTTTCATATGCTGAAAGAAATGGGAACTTAAAAATATTCCCAGCAATCTATCTCTAGGGCCTCCTGTTCTCATTGATTCTGAACAGTGGCATTCTTCCCCAGGGCAGGTCAACTATAAACACATACTTACATCATTCAAGTTCAGCAAGGTCATTTCTTTTCAGTGTACCCAGTCCAATCTGTAACCCAGAAAAGACACTATTAAAAATGAATATGGCAATGTATACCATTGGTATTTGTTTTAAGGAATACTTGGTGTTCTTTATTATAGATTACTCGCAAGTGGTATTTGACAATCTCATAAGGTATGAGTATTGTGATATCACAACAAACTAGAAACTAGATATATTAACACTTGTTAACAACATATGTAGGCTTTCCCAATAAATCATCCTTGAAGATGAAACATTATATGATATATTCCTTGACAATAAACTATTTTATATATTTACATACCAGTTATACTTTTGGGGGGATGGAAAATAATATCTATGAATAAGTTTTGGTTAATAAAGCAAAGTTCACATCATAAGATTACAAACCACATTTTCTCCTATCCACATTTAATTGGAACGTGACTTTCTGTCCCTCTTTAATCCTTGTAGAACAGTGTAAAGAACTATCTTGTACTTGAAAGTTACAGTCATTACTTGAATAGCAGTCGTAAAATCTTTTCGTATTGTTTGCTTGTTTAGTGTTCATGTTTTTATAATTTAATGAAAATGAGAGTAGCAAAGTCAAATCATTTTTCCTGTTTCTCTAGAAGATAAAATGCTTACACACTAGAAGTTATTAAAAGTACATTTAAATCACTATTTATCTCAGAATTGCATTAAAATATGAGTAATGTGGCATCATAGATAGATGTTTCAAGGCAATGTAGTATCATTTAGAGTCATTTAATCCCATATTCTGTGACTACATACTGATGAATTGTACTGAAACCATCCAATGACACTTCTCAATCTAAACAGAAGTCAGATCGCATGGGGCTGAAATTTCATGTGTTTATAAGACACTGACTAGGGCAGGAGCTGAGAAGCAAACTTTGGTGCCCTGCAATAGTGGTAAGTGTGATTCACTGCCAAGTCATCACTCCAGACCCTCAAAACGAATGGACTATTCTAGATTTTTTTTTCAATTTTTTAGATTATAATATAATTACAAAATTTCTCCCTCCAAATACTCCTGTTAGGCTTCAATGCTCTCCTTCAAATGCATGGCCTCTTTTTGTTTCACTAATTTTTATGACATCCATATATGAACTTATATCTACATATATATCCCTAAATATAACCTGCTGGTTCCATATAATGTAAGTTATATGTGTTTTCTGGGTCTGGGGTTTCGACACTGCTCAAACAGTGTGCTCTTCCCCAGAAAGGACCACTTCTCCAGCTCCCCAATATACACTGTTGTGTGTAGTTCTTTGTGTAGGGTTAAGATTTGGTGTTTTTCCATGTCTATTGTAGTATGTTTGTTGGTGTTATCCTTGTTCCGCTTATGTTCGATTTTTTATATATATAACATATTCTATTACAAACACATACAATAGTAACAAGATATTTTCTTAAAACCTCTGAAGGATTATTTCCAAGCAAGTCACTAGAACCCGCAAAGTGTGGAGGGAAGGCACTAGAGATGAGAAACTACAAAAGCAGAAAACTCGTAGCAAGATGTCTTGTGTTAGCTGATAACTTAAGCCAAGCAAGTTTATTAGGTGGCACCGCTCAATGTTTTCAAGGGAGAAATTCCCAAGGCAAGCAGCTAAATCAGACAATTTGGCAGAAAGAAAGCAGGGAACCTCAGGCGCAGCTGCCTTAGGACTGATAAGCACAGCCTAGGGGGAGGAGTCAGATGTCCAGGAACTTCATCCTTGGCTCTTCAGGGCCATGGTCCCTGCCCCATACCAAATCTTGCCAAGTCTGCCCCTAGGAAAAGACATAGAGCTAATGTCCCCTTTGTCCTTCATCTGGCCTCTGTGAAAGCCTTGGATCACCCTGTCTTTCAACAGGTCCCCCTTTCTTATTTTCTTTCTTTTTTTTTTTTTCAGTTAGTATATTTTTAAAGAAACATTTTTTTTTTATTTAAAAGTTTTTTTTTTTTTTCATTTTACATAGCAACCTAAGTTCCTCCTGCCTCTCCCCGTCCTACTCATCTTCTCCCCATCTTTCACACCTCAGAGAGAGTAAGGCCTCTCATGGGGAGACAACAAAGTCTGCCACATCAAGTAGAGGCAGGACCAAGCCCCTCCCCACTCCATAGGGAATGGGCTCCAAAAAGCCAGTTCACTCACTAGGGACAAATCCTGGTCCCACTGCCAGTAGCACCACAAACTGCCTAAGCCACGCAACTGTCACCCACATTCAGAGGGCCTAGTTCAGTCCCGTGAAGGTTCCCCAGCTGTCAGTCCAGGGTCAGTGAACTCCATCTAGCTTGGGTCAGCTGTCTCTGTGGGTTTCACCATCATGATCTTGACTCAGATAACTCCTACTACCTCTCTCCGACTGGATTCCAGGAGCTCTACCCATTGTTCAGCTTACTGGATGAAGGTTCTATGATGACAATTAGGGTAGTCATCCATCTGATTACAGGGGAAGGCCAGTTCAGGGACCCTCTCCACTATTGCTTGGAGTCTTAGCTGGGTTCATCCTTGTGGGTTCCTGAGAACTTCCCTAGCACCAGGTTTCCTGTTAACCCCATAATGGCTCCTTCTATCAAAATATCTGTTTCTTTTGGCCTTTTGGTTAGTTTGGATAGGGATTTGTCTCTTATTTATTTCCTCAAAGACCAACTCTTTGTTTCGTTGATTCTTTGTATTGTTCTCTTTTTTTCTATTTTATTAATTTCAGCCCTCAATTTGATTATTTCCTTCCGGGTGAGTTTGCTTCTTTTTGTTCTAGAGCTTTCATGTATGCTGTTCAGTTGCTAGTTTAAGATTTCTTTAACTTCTTTATGTGGGCAATTAGTGCTATGAATTTTCCTCTTAGCACTGCTTTCCTAGTGTCCCATAAGTTTGGCTGTGTCGTACATTCATTTTCATTGAATTCTAGGAAGTCTTTAATTTCTTTCTTTATTTCTTCCTTGACCCATTGGTGACTCAGAAGAGCATTACTCAGTTTCCATGAGTTTGTATGCTTAGTGTAATTTATATTGTTGTTGAATTCTAACTTTAAGCCATTGTGGTCCAATAAAATAATGGAAGTTATTCTAATTTTTAATATATCTGTTGAGATTTCCTTTGTGACTGACTATGTGGTCTGTTTTAGAGAAGGTTCCATGGGGTACTGAGAAGTTCATATATTCTTTTGTGTTAGGGTTGAATGTTCTGTTGATATCTATTAAGTCCATTTGAGTCATAACATTTGTTAGATCCCTTACTTCTCTGTTAAGTTTCTGACTGGCCGACCTGACTATTGATGAGAGTGAGGTGTTGATGTCTCACTATTAGTGTGTGGTGTTTAATGTGCAATATAAACTTTAGTAATGTTTCTTTTGCATATGTGGGTGCACTTGTTTGGGGAGCATAAATGTTCAGAATTGAGAATTCATCTTGATTTTTCCTATAATTAATATGTAATATCCTTCCAAATCTCTTTTGATTGATTTTAAATTGTAATCCATTTTGTTAGATGTTAGGATAGCTAAAGCAGCTTGCTTCATAAGTCCATGAGATTGGAAAGTCTTTTTCTAGCCTTTTATTCTGAGGTAGTGTCTGTCTTTGAAGTTGAAGTGTGTTTCTTGTATGCAGCAGAAAGATGGGTCCTGTTTTTATAACCATTTTGTTAGCCTGTGTCTTTATATAGGCAAATTAACTTCATCAAATTAGGGGATATTAATGACAAGTAATTGTTAGTTCCTGTTATTTATTTATTTATTTTTTTTTTGGATGGTAGTATGTGTGTATTTCCCTTCTTTGAGATTTGCTGCTTTGGTTTTATCTATTACCAGTGGTTTTTGTGGGTGCATCTAACTTCCTTAGGGTGAAGTTTTCCTTCTAGTGCTTTCTGCAGGGCTGGATTTGTGGACAAGTCTTGTTTGAATATGGTTTATCTTGGAATATTTTGTGTTCTCCCTCTACGCTAATTGAAATTTTTTGTTGGGTATAGCAGTCTAGTATGGCATCTGTGTTCTCTTAGTTTCTACATAACATCTGACCAGGACCTTCTGGCTTTCAGTCTCCATTGAGAAGTTGGGTGTTATTCTGATGGGTCTGTCTCTATAGACACTTGACCTTTTTCCTTTGCTGCTCTTAAAATTCTTTCTTTATTCTGTATGTTTAGTAGTTTGATCATTATGTGGAAGGGGGAATTTTTGGGGCGATCTAGTCTATTTAGTTTTCTGTAAGCATCTTGTATCTTCATAGGAATTTTCTTCTTTAGGTTGGGAAAGTTTTCTTCTATGATTTTGTTGAATATATGTTCTGTGCCTTTGAGTTGGTATTCTCCTTCTTCTCTCACTATTATTTTTAGCTTTGGTGTTTTCATGGTGCCCCAGATTTCCTGGACCTTTTGTGTTCTGACTTTTTTGACATTAGTGTTCTCTTTGACTGACCAATCTATTTCTTCTATTGTATCCCATTTTTTAATGTGGGAAAAATTCTCTTGTAAATAATTTCCCCCTTTAAGAAATCTTAATTGGCTCACCAACTCTGCCAACTGAAAAGAACAATAGGAGCCCCAAGGGGGTTCAAGGCAGCTACCTAGTGTGTTAACAGCCCAAGATAGGGATACAGTGAGAGCCCACAACCCACCAGGAGAAAAAAAATTAAATATTTAGCCATTTGGATCCAGCTGGTTAGGGCTCTGGCCCACCTAGCATGGAGACTCTGGCCAAGTGCAGCTCAAGATTGAGCTGGTGCCTACAATGCCACAGGTAAGCAGCTTTTGTGTGTGTGTGTGTGTGTGTGTGTGTGTGTGTGTGTGAATTTATGTTATAATCCTTGAGTGCCAGACATAACATGAATCTTAAAAGGTCTCAAATAAGAAACCCAGAGTGAGAATTTGGAGTGAAAGCTGAAAAATCAGCGAAGCAGACTAGCCAGCCACTCACCTCTACAAAATCCTCAGCCTCAAGAGAGAGCAAGTTTCTGTTTCCTCACAACTTATATACCTTTCTCTGTCCAGACATCATTTCCTGATATTAAAGGCATAGGTTCTTCCCAGTACTGGGATTAAAGGTGTAAGCCACCATGGCCTGGCTCTGTTTCCAGTGTGGCCTTGAATTCACAAATATCCAGACAGATATCTGCTTCCCAAGTGATAGAATTAAGGGTGTGTCCACTACTTTCTTACCTCTATGTCTAATCTAGTGGCTGGCTATGCCCTCTGATCCTCAGACAAGTTTATTAGAGTACACACTGTATCACAACATGCCATATTGCTGTTTATATTATTGTATGATTTTACACTGACATCTACCCATCTCCTCCTCCAATTTGTGTAACACCTGAGGGTGTTGCTCTTGGTCCAATCTATGCTGACTGTATCTGTGTCTCAGGGGGCCACTCTTGATTCAATTAGAGCTCTTGGTCCAATCATAATTGGCAGATTCTGTGTCTCAGGTAGCTGCTGAGGTCACAGGGGGGGGTGCATTTGGTGCAGGAAGTGGGTCTTGTAGATTGTAAGGTCCAGTCTGATGGGAGGTACTGGTAAGAATGCCTACCCAAAGGAATCTTTCCTGCTGGACTGCACCTGGGGCAGAGATGGGTTGGTAGGGGGATACAAGTTGTGCCCAGAGGCTGAGATCCTAGAGACAGAACTCTTGGGCTGGGAGAGGAGACACTCATCTTTTTGTCCAATCAGATCTGTATGATTCTGTGTTTTAAGGAGCCCCTAAGGTAGCAGAGGGATGGATGAGTTTAGGGCACAGAATTGGTCTTGTATATTGCAGCATCCAATGGGAGGTGTTGGTGGGAATTCCTGCCTGCAGGAGTCTTCCCTGCTGGAGTGCACTTCTTGGTCCAATCAGAGCTGGTGGATTCAGCAAGGTGTGTTTCTTATATGCAGCAGAAGGACTGATCCTGTTTTTGTATCTATTCTGTTAGCCTGTGTCTTTTTATTGGCAAATTTAGTTCATTGATATTAAAAGGTATTAATTACCACTGATTGTTTGTTTGTTTGTTTGTTTTCATTTTAGTGGTGGTGATAGTAGTGTGTGTGTTCCCTTTCTTTGGGTTTTGCTGTAGTGAGATTATCTGTTGCCTTTGTTTTCATTAATGTAGCTGAAATTTTAGGATCATAGTTTACCTTCTAGTATTTTCTGTAGTGCTGGGTTTGTGAATAGGTATTGTTTAATATATCTGTGGAGCCTTCACAGGACTGGACTAGGCCCTCTGCATAATCGAGACAGTTGTGTAGCTTGCTCTGCTTAAGGGGCCCCCTGGCAGTATGATCAGGATCCATCTCTGGTGCATGAGTTCAGTTTTTGGAACCCACTACCTATGGTGGGACACTTCATACAGACTTGAGGCTGGGGGAGGGGCTTGGAACTACCTCTACTGAATGTACAAGGCTCTGCTGACTCCCTATGAAAGGACTTATGTTTTGTAGGCAGGAATGGGGGGTGGGGGGTGGGGAGAAGGCTGGAGGGCCAGGAGAAGGGAAGAAGGGAATCTGTGATTCGTATGTAAAAGGAATGAAAAAATTCTTAATAATAAAATGTTTTAAAAATATGGTTTTGTACTGAAATATCTTGCTTTGTCCGTCTATATTGACTGAAAGTTTTATAGGGTATAGTAGTCTGGGCTGGCTTCTTTGGTCCCTTTGTGTTTGTAAACTGTCTGTCTAGGACCTTCTCCATTGATAAGTTGGATGAAATTCGAATACGTCTTCCTTTATAGGTTACTTGTAGCTCTTAGTAGTCTTTCTTTATTCTGTATGTTTAGTGTTTTGATTTTTATGTGGCAAGAGGACTTTTTTTTTTTTTTTGTCCAGCCTATTTGGTGTTTTGTAAGCTTCTTACACCTTTATAGGAATGCCCTTCTTTAGGTTGGGAAAGTTTTCTTCTATGATTTTGTTGAATACATTTTCTGTGCCTTTGAGCTGGGATTCTTCTCTTTCTTCTACCCCTATTATTCTTAGGTTTGGTCTTTTCATTGTGTCCCAGATTTCCTATATGTGTTGTGTTAGGAATCTATTAGATTTAACATTTTGTTTGACTGATGAATCTATTTCCTCTATTGTATCATCAATGCCTGAGATTCTCTCTTCCATCTCTTGTATTCTATAAATCCTCTTCACTTCCCCAGTTTTTCCATTTCCAGCATTCTCTCAGTTTGTGTTTTCTTTATTGTTCCTATTTCAGTTTTCAAGTCTTGAACTCTTTCCTTCACCTGTTTGATTATTTTTTTCTTGGCTTTCTTAGCTTTATTTAAGGGATTTATTGATTTCTTCCAATTTTTGTTTGTCTTTTCCTCAACCTCTTTTTTTTTCCTTTTATTTTATTTTACAATACCATTCAGTTCTACATATCAGCCACAGATTCCCTTGTTCCCCCCTTCCTGCCCCTCTCCCCTTCCCCCCAGCCCACCCTCCCATTCCCACCTCCTCCGGGCAAAGCCTCCCCCGAGGATTGAGATTGACCTGGTAGACTCAGTCCAGGCAGGTCCAGTCCCCTCCTCCTAGATTGAGCCAAGTGTCCCTGCAGAAGTCCCAGGTTTCAAACAGCTAATAACTCATGCAATGAGCACAGGACCTGGTACCACTGCCTAGATGCCTCCCAAACAGATCAAGCCAATCAACTGTCTCACCTATTCAGAGGGCCTGATCCAGTTGGGGGCCCCTCAGCCTTTGGTTCATAGTTCATGCGTTTCCATTCATTTGGCTATTTGTCCCTGTGCTTTATCCAACCTTGGTTTCAACAATTCTCGCTCATATAAACCCTCCTCTTTCTCGCTAATTAGACTCCAAGAACTCCACCCAGGACCTAGCCATGGATGTCTGCATCCAGATTCCTCAGTCCTTGGATGGGGTTTCTGGCACAACTATTAGGGTGTTTGGCCATCCCATCACCAGAGTAGGTCAGTCCCGGCTGTCTTTCGGCCATTGCCAGCAGTCTTTTGTGGAGGTATCTTTGTGGATTTCTGTGGGCCTCTTTAGCACTTTGTTTCTTCCTTTTCTCATGTGGTCTTCATTTACCATGGTCTCCTATTCCTTGTTCTCCCTCTCTGTTCTTGATCGAGCTGGGATCTCCCGCTCTCTTTCCCTCAACCCTTGGCCTCCATTGCTCCCACTCATGTCCAGGTTGTTCATGTAGATCTCAGCCATTTCTCCGTCATTGGGATGTGGAACTAGGGGAACTCTCCTCCACTGCTAGTGGGAATGCAAGCTTGTACAACCACTTTGGAAATCAATACGGTTCTTTCTTAGAAAATTGGGAATCAATCTCCCCCAAGATCCAGCTATACCACTCTTGGGCATATACCCAAGAAATGCTCAAACATACCACAAAAGCACCTGCTCAGCTATGTTCATATTAGCATTGTTTGTAATAGCCAAAGCCTGGAAACAACCTAGATACCCTTCAACTGAAGAATGGATAAATAAATTGTGGCACATATACACAATGGAATACTACTCAGCAGAGAAAAACAATGACATCATGAGGTTTGCAGGCAAATGGGTGGATCTAGAAAAAAATCATCCTGACTGAGGTAACCCAGACTCAGAAAAACAAATATGGCATGGACTCACTCATAGGAGGATACTAGATATAGAATAAGGATGACTGGACTGCTACTCACACCACCAGTGAGGCTTCCTTAACCTCTTTAAGGGAATTTTTCATTTCCTCTTTAAGAGCCTCTATCATCTTCATAAAGTAATTCTTCAGTTCATTTTCTTGTGTTTCAGCTGCATTGGAATGTTCAGGTTTTGCTGTCGTAGGATCATTGGGTTCTGGTGGTGCCATGATTCTCTTTCAGTTGTTGAACATTTTCTGACAGTGGCATTTACTCATCTTTCCTTCCACTGGTGCGGCTTGTGCCTGTGCCTGTTCATCCCCGCTTTGTGTTTTGAACCTGTGCCTATATAGTCTGCTGTTTTTCCAGCTGGTGTGGTTTGCACTTGTTCCAGTCCGCTGGGTTTGCCAGGGAGGACTGGCCATGGGGAGGGTGTTCTGCTGCTTGGGGTTGGGCAGCAGAGTGGGTCTGGGTAGGACCACATCAAGTGGGTGGTAGGGACTGAACCAGAGCAGTGGAGTGCTACCTCAGGTCAGGGCAGGGACCAGCTGCCTTGCTGGTGCTGGGATAGGAGGGAGAGGGGCACTGAATTAATTAAGGTTTGGATTTCAGGGCAGTCCAGCCGATCACTCACCTGTTTTTCCAACTCGTATGGTTTGCCTCTGCCTCTGTAGTCTACTGGAGTTGTGGGGGGTGAGCTGGCCACTGGGAGGCTCTTCTGGTGCTTGGTTGCATGGTGGAGTGTGTGGAGTGTGTAGGGGTACAGTCTGGGGGCAGGTATTTTACCTGCCTGCAGGCTGATGGGGTCTGCACCAGAAATGTCCCTCTTTCTTATTTTTAAGGTTATATTTGTTATACATGTCTGAATGTCTAAGGAACCCCAATATTCTTTAAGTCAACAAAAGTCTCATAATATTGTCAAAAGATCATTAACACAAGTAGTTTGAGAATAATACTGAGAAAATGTTGAAAGATGTTAAAGGGATTAAATCTCTTTTAAATTTATGGCCAGTTCCAAGGGAGAATTAAATGTGAGATGAACTCAACCCAGGTCACTATCTAATTCCTTGAGGGTTGGGAAATCTAAACTAACGTTCTCATCATGTCATATTTCCTGCAGATGACATTTATTTTCTCTCTCATTTGCATTCATATTCACTGTAGCTTAAAGAAGTGACTCGGATACATCTAAAACTAGCATGCCACTGTAAAGTTAACTGATGCTGTATTGCTTGTATTGTATCTCCTAGTGGCAATACCATAACTTTTAAAGCATTAAACTTAGCTTTAGGTTTTTTATGATTTTGTTTTTCCAAAGCTACAAAATCGTATTTTTTTTTATTATAAGCAAGCTGTTTAACAAAATGGGCAGTTTGTACTTGTTAGGTGGTAGTGACTACAGAAGCAACAATAGTTGCTCTAGCAGTGACTTCTGTAAGATGTGAACTGAAGTAAGATCTAAAAATCTCTGTTGTCTAGTAAGAGCCTACAGCATTTTTAAAGAAAACCTGTTGTGCAAAATCACCATACCACATATCATTAAGGTAAACAGGAACAGTAACAAAAGAAAGGCTGCTAAAGGAAGAGAAGCTTTTATAAGCAGAGGAGGAGTTTACACAATTATAGAGGATACAATTAATTCCCACTCTCTTGAACTGAGAGACTTACAGTCAGTAATAAATTTAATATTAACACAGGTACTGAGTCCAGACATATAAGGATGTGAAAGTCTCATAGATGACCACATTGTTCAGGGCTGTGGTTATCAGTGATACCTTCTTTAGCTGTTCTGGGTGAATTTAGTGAGAATATATCTGTCTTGACATGGCATAGGCTCACAAAACAAGGAAATCTTACACACATTAAAATACAATTATCAAGTGCCAAATGGTTTGATCTTAATTTCTTGGAATCCTAAACTTTGTTTTTATTTGTCTAAACCATTGTTTCTCAATCTATGAGTCATGACCCCCTTTGGGGAGTTGAAGTATCCTTTCATAACGGTCTCTTAAGACTATCAGAAAATGCAGATATATACATTATGATTCATAACAGTATCAAATTTATAATAATGAAGTAGCAACAAAAATAATTTTTTGATTGGGGGTTACCACAGCTTGAGGAACTGTATTAAAGAGTCTCAGCATTAGGAAGGTTGAGAACAACTGATCTAAAGCCTTAAAATTTGTATCAACATGCAAAGATATCTAGTATGGACTCTCGGCAACCATTTTATCCATTTTCAAATGTGTAGTGAGATCAGCAACCTTAGAAACAAGCCGATAATTTATTTCATAAACAAACATAGGATATACATCATCCCAAAGTTATAAACATAAAAGTCCAACAGGCCCTTTGGATACTCAAGGCTGGATAATTTGTAAAGAATGTCAATTTATGTCTTACTGCCAAGAAAGTTGAGAAGTCACAATCAAGATATTGACAGGCTTGAGTCAGAAATGGTCTGTCCCATGACTGTTCTCCTTACAGATCCCTGGTGGAGCGGCATGTGGAGGAGCACAAAGAAGCTAACCTAGTTTTCTACAACCATTTTAGGGAACTAATTACATACTAGTCATTATTCAAATGTTTCTAAAATGTCCATTGTTTTTAAAAACTAAATAATAAAATCAGGTTTTAATGCTCATTTTGGAAAGAAACATTGAAATCATGTGCAAATATACAAGAAAAATCACCACTTAATGCACTGTCTAAGCTCCATGCAAAGGGCAATTTGGTATCTTCTCTGTCTACTCAGTTGAAATATATAAATATATAATATGCACATAATTATTATACTTTCAAGTAATTGTTCTGTTTCTTTCTACCCAGAAGTAATGAATACTTATTCTGTTACCCTCATTTTGGTATTGTACATTAAAATAGTTAAACCACTATTTTTTTAAACCACTCACCACCGCCTTTACAGGTAACATGTTGATCACTCTATCATCCCTATCTGGAAAATGTCTCCTTCAGTACTCATCAATAGTGATTCATTTAACAAAGTATGCTTCATATAAATTGGACCAACCTTTATTTCTTAAACTTTTCCCTAAATGTCTACTATTCAGAAATAAGTGTCAGTAAGAAATAGAAATGTAGCTATGTGACAGCTGTGGTACTACATGGGAGCTCTACTGAAAATAATATAACAAAGGAGAGGTATAGACATTACCCTTATCAGCTGCCTATCTCTGGAGTTACTTTTCCAACTTTCACTGGATGCCTGAAGCTATGAATGTTATTGAAGTCTATATAAAATATTTTGATTTCTTTTCTTATATTCCCTTCTGTGTTACTATTAACATAAGTCACCTTGTCCTTCCAGGGTTTATACCTTGTCTAATTTGCAACAGTTGATTTTCATTTCATGGCATATATCAAATAAATATGACTTAAACTTAGCAATTGTAACAACATCACACTTTTCAATCAGAGCAGCTACTATGGGACTGATGAGTAGTACAAGCAGTGTAGATATACTGGCCCCAAGGGTTGGAGAGATCCTATTCTAGAGCCAAACAAGGTGGGATAGAAAAGTTCTAAGAATATTGCTTAGAATCACATGAAATTTAAAATTACTGATGGTGTATTTTTTTGAGTGTTCATCAACATATTGGACTTCAAATAAGTGCAATCACAATTAAGGGATGATATTGCAATGTCATTGAATCAACGTATTTCACTTATATGGGAAAATGAAGCAGAGGGGCTAATTGAATTTTAGAGTTTGGGGCCAAAATGGACAACATAGGAATATAACATCTTAAAAATCAAGACAAATCTAAGCATGTGTCATCACCTTGTATTTCTAGGTGGTCAACAAGGACTTGATCAAAGCTACTAAACATCTGTAGATATATATGGATTGACAGCAAAATAGAAATCCTTTTCTGGATAAAACATAGCTGCAACTTTAATGATGGAGAATTTTCTCTCTTTGTCGGTACTTTCAATTTCACTTATATGTCCATTTGTCAAACTCCATTCAGTGTGGCTTTTTACCAGATTTTCTGATAAAAAGCACATACAATTGGTATACTTTTGTGGTAGAAGTAACCATGTGATTAAAGAAGCACTAATGGTAAGCTTGGACCTTCCAGGAAGGGAAAATGTATCTGTTTTTTGAATGCATTAGTCAGCCAACTCAAACTTAGATTTATAAACAGAAATCTACTCCTGGAGTCCAGGATAAAGAATATTAAAAGCCCTATGCTTCATTTGATTTATTTACTCACTTATTTGCTTTTGTTGTTTTTAAACCAAATCATTTTTTGTTCACCTGTCCCATGCTCTTTACATCATAAATTCAATGTCATTTTATTTATTATTATCATAAATTAGGGTTTTTTCAATCAAAAAAGGAAAGTGGGGCAAGTCAGAAGTTAAGAGAAAATTTTGAGGACTTATTTGACCATTCATTTTTGTTCTAAAAGTGATGATGCTACATTTACAAGATAAGGGATTGGAAGTGATAAGCTGTTTTACAAACAAATTACCTTGGTATAACATAATTAATCACATATAGTTTATCTAGAAGTAGATAATTACACACTACAAGCCATTTGCAATTTTTAAGATTATCCTCAGTCTCCAACATTTCAATTTCATATTGTCTGAGCAATTCTTATGAATTTGATTATCATTGCAAACAGACAATTTTATACCAATAAGTAATTCCTGTAGGCAGGCAGTCAGTTTCCCAGGTCTAGCACCATGTTATCTGTACAAAGTCAATACTACAGCTGCTCTAAGCTTATACAGGATGTGTTACTTCCAATTCTCCTCAATGCATTCTCTTCCAGTATAATGCTTCAGTCTTGCGCACATTACTTTAGTGACAGATCTAACAATAATGCATGGGGAGTACCTCAGTGAATTTGTAAAATAAATTCTCGCAGGAATCACATAACAACAGCCCGTCAGCTTACTTGGCAGCTGACTCAGTTATATCCTACCACTTCAAGGACCTCCACATAGTATACATTGCTTTATTGCTTTTCACTTGCCTCCATTTTATTTTATATTTTCAGCCCTTATTCTGTAATGTCTGATTATTTTTCTCATTTTACAGTGCTTATTTAACTTCCTCTGCAATGCTTATGTTAGATATTCTTTTTTTTTGGGGGGGGGTGTTCAAAACAGGGTTTCTCTATGTAGTTTTGGTGCCTGTCCTGGATCTCGAACTCACAGAGATCCACCTGGCTGTCTCCCGAGTGCTGGGATTAATGGCATGTGCCACCACCACCTGGCTTATGTTAGACATTTTAATGCAAGAGTAAATTGTATTTTTCCCAGTGTATTTCTTTCTGTGAATTAATCAGAGTTAAAATCAAAGGTATTACTCATTGACACAGAGAGGAAGAGAAGGGAGAATGTATGTTTCTACAAAAGGAAGGCAAAAATAATTGCATTTTGCTTTTCTTCTGTTCATGACAATTATATTCTACTTCTACAGGGAGCCAGACTTTCAATTGCCTATGCATTGTATACCAATAATAAACATAATCTTCACATCAGGATAAAAATGTGGATTGAGTAGAATGTGCATTCCCAAATTCTGTGTAGAAATATTCCATAGAAATGGATAATCTCCATAGAAACATGTTTAGTAAAAGGAAATGAGGACAAATATTTTTCAATTTCATCGTGTTTTAACAAACTCAGTTCTTAGTTTTAATCATAAATAACTGTAAAAATATTTCATAAAGAGTTAATGTGTCACTGTTCTCTGTCTATTGGTAATTGGCATTAGTTTGAGATTATTTTAGAGGAAATAAACACAAACATCCTTTTCCTTCTATCAGTTCTTTCTTCCCAACTAGTTAGACCCAACAGTTTAATTAGACAATATGATTTATTATATCTATGTTGCATTTATGCAAATAAATACTATGGAAGATTTACAATTTTGGTAGAGAGATCTAGAAGCAATGATGTATAATAAACTATGTTTCTGACTTACTATGTTGCTGCTAACTAACCCTAAAAGACATATTTACCAATGCTGTCCACTTAAAGTTCAAATTAACTATGATGATCAAGGGACATTTATATCTGTATGTAAGAAAATCACTGGATATATGAAAACAAGCCAAGAATACTTGTAGAACTACCATGTAGCAGGAAAGAAATCACTAGTGTAAAGTAAATTAATTGAGTAACATTAAGTGAATTAGCATTTAGTATGATGTTCATATAATTAAGCATCCTTACAGGGGTCAGAAAATAAAATAACAATTTCCAACCATAATGTTGGTTTTGAGAATATATTACTTTTTTCCAATTTCCTCGCAGCTCTGCCAAGAATGGAATGCAGTTTTAATTCTTTAACCCATTAATTATCTATAATGAAATTTTGTAGTTTATAAGATATTGACTAAATGATTTTCAGTACTCTACTACATCTAATGTCCAAACTAAGAAAGATATTAATTTGAGAAGATTAGAGATTAAAAAATAGACTATACAGATATTCATTTGAAATCATTATATAAACTACTGGTAGTTTGTAAAAATATTTTTTATTACTTTTCTATTAAAATGCATAATCTAAGGCTTAACTGTAAGTACTATGAAAATTCCTAGCATCAAAGGAAAACTGCTAAGAAGTAATGAAAGAGAGTTGTTTAATTTTTACCAATTTTCTTAATTTGGGGCATATCAAGTTGTGCTAAGACTAAGCACATCCCCTTGTATTAAGGCTGGGCAAGGCAACTCAGTATGAGGAATAAGTTCCCAAAACCCAGACAAAGCAATAGGGACAGCCCTGCTCCCACTATTAGGAATCCCACAAGTAGACCAAGCTACACAGCTATCATACACATAGAGGGCTTAGGTCAATCCCAAACAGACTCACTGGTTGTCTCTTCAGACTTGATGAGCTTCTATGAATCCAGGTTGGTTGATTCTGTGAATTTTCTTGTGATGTCCTTGACACCTCTGGCTTGTACAATCATTCTTCCCTCTCTTCAAAAGGATTCCCCTTGCTTGATCTAATGTTTGACTGTGGGTCTTTGCATCAGTTATTGGATTAAAGCCTCTCTGATCACTACTGGGCTAGGCACCAATCTATGAGTGTAGCAGAATATTGTTAGTCATCATTATGTTGACATTTATTTTTTTCCAATCATGTTTGGTTCTATCACAGGTCTCAGGCATCCAGTCTCTGGGTCCTGGCACTCCAGGCAGTTTCTGATGTGGGTTCACTCTCCTAGCATGGGACTCAGGCTGGAGCAGTCATTGGTTGTCCACTCCCACAATCTCTTTGCCACCTTTACCCCAGCACATTCCATAGGCAGGACAGACTGTAAATCAATGATTATATGGCTGAATTGGTGTACCAATCCCTCCACTGGAAATCTTGCCAGGTCACAGGAGATGGCCAGTTCAGCCTACATATTCACTATTGCTAGGATTCTTAGCTGGGGTCATCCTTTTAGATTCCTAGGAGTTTCCCTTGCACCAAGTTTCTACCTGACCCCAAATTCCCCCACATTCCAGTCACCTCTTTCAGTACTATCTTCCTCATTCTATCCCCCAAACTGCTCCCTCATGTTTCTATCCCCACTTGTCCCGAGTCCACCCAGGAGATCCCTTATATTTCCCCTTCCCAGGGGTCTCAGAGCATTCCCCTCTTGAGCCCTCTTTGTTACCTAGACTCTTTGGGTCTGTGGATTTTGCATGGTTATCCTTTACAGTTAATATCCACTTATTAGGTTTGTTGTTGTTGTTTGATTTTTACACCACTATCAAAGTTTTCCCTTTCTCACCCCTTTCAAGTTCCTCACCCCCTTCTCTCCACCTCCATCCATGCTCCCACTCCACTCTTTCTCTTCAGATACAGGCAGACATCTCCTGGATGACAGCCAGCCATGGTATCAAGTTGCAGTGAAACTAGGCATCTCCTCTTCTATTAAGGCTGGATGAGGCAATCCTGTAGGGGGAATTATTATTAATTATAATATGAATCTTAAAAGGTCTTATTAATAAAAACAAACCTGGTGCCAGCTATTGAGGTGAATTTTGAAAGATCAGAGCAACAGAACAAGCCACAGACAACCTCACTTCGACAACTCCTCATCTGATCCTGTTTCCAAGTATCCTCAGACTGAAAGCTTCTGAGTCCTCATCCAAATGGATCTCAGCTGAACTGCTGCTAAAAGCCTAAAAGTTTAAAGGCCTCTAGTTTCTGGTCCTCACACCTCATATATACTTTTCTGCTTACTGCCAACACTTCCTGGGATTAAAAGCATGTGTCTTTCCCAAGCAAGACATGAAATCTGAAATCCTGGAATTAAAAGTGTGTGTCACCATACCTGGCTCTGTTTCCTGTGTGAACTTGAAGTCACGGAGATCCAGATGGACCTCTGCCTCCTGAGTGATAGGATTAAAGGTGTGTGTGCCACCATTTTCTGGCCTCTATGTCTATCTAGTGGCTGTTCTGTTCTCTGACCATAGATAAGTTTATTAGTACACAATATGTTGGGAGGCACAATATCACCATAATTGTGCATCAGATTCTGATTTTTGCAGTTTTGATACACACACACACAAACAACTACTGGTTTTTAAGCTAAAATATTAGTATTATTTTGTTTGCTAATTTCACAATGTTTGTGCAAATATGTAACATCATTAAGTTATTGTCATTTTATATGTATATTTACTTCTGTCAAATTATAATACACTTGGTCCTACATTTCAAACCCTCAGGCTAGCAATCCATCCAGAATAATGGAAATACTAAGTTTTCTAAGAAAGATATGTCTTATATAATAGTGTCCATTTCTTAAATACTATCATTGTTTCTAATCAAAGTAATATAAATATAATGTATGAAAAATTGAAGTGATGATATACAATGGGTGTGACTTTTGTATCAATATACAAAATATTTCAAACAGGAGTAGGGATATATATATATATATATATATATAAACTATGACAAACATAGTTTTGGATTTGTATCAATATACAAAATACCTTAAGTAGGAATATAAAAATAGTTTAAATTTGTATCAATATACAAGAATCTATGACAGTGCAAATTATCTAAGATCAATGTAGATGTAACCAACCGTCTTATTAAATAAGAAACAGAACCAATGCAAAGAAGAAAGCCAAGAGATCAGAGCTAACAGACTTACCCTGCAGCTAGCCTCTTCAGCCAAGAGACCTCTCTGAAAGAGAGCTACTTCCTGTCTTCCTTTTTATATAGATTTTCTGTTCTGCCTTCTCATTGGTTGTAAACCCAAACACATGACTGCCTCATATGTACAGCCCTCCAGGTCTTCTATGGTATTGAGATTAAAGGCGTGTGTCTCCAATGTTGGCTGTATCATTGAACACACAGAGATCTACCTAACTCTGCCTACCAAGTGCTGGGATTAAAGGTGTGCACCACCACCACCTCCACACTCTTGCTATGGCTCTAATAGCTCTGACCCCCGGGCAACTTTATATATTAACATACAATTAAAATCACATTTCAGTACAAATAAAATACCACCATATTTCCCCTTTTCTATTTTAATAAAAAGAAAAAAAGAAAAAGGTTATAACTAACAAAAGAAAAACTATATACAAAAGTACACTAACTATATACAATATACACAAGTAATAAATATCTAAACAATGTCTAGTCCATTTGTAATTGACAAATTCAGAGAAAATTATTCCATTATTTATCCTATTTTGGTAAGTCCAAAATGTATCTAATTCACTTTCTATCCTAATTAATCTTCAACTGTAACTAACTAATCTTCAACTCCTTCAGAGACTCAAGAAGGAAATAATATCAGCTAACAAAAAATAAAAACAGGAAGTGCATGCAAGCAGCTACCAAAAAAATTGTGAGTTGACAGAAATAGCCAGCTGCCTGGACAGTCAACTGAGGTTTTGCCACAGTGTTGGGGCATCATCTTCAGCCTATAGGCTTAGCATATCTGACAGACTCATTTGTGAACTTGGATGTACACAAGGTCAACAGTTCAACCTCACATAGGGTGAGAGTAGTCCATTTACCAGAAACACCTGAATTCCACTAGTGTCATGTCATGATTCAGGATTTTAAATTCTGGAAATTGTTGACTTTTTTTAACTCAGCTGTCCATTCTTCTTGGCTGTGTATATATGGCTTCATCTCAGCATCCCATTCTTCTCCGCATCCCTCTATTAAATGCCAGTCTACTATTGAGAGATGTGAGCTTAATTACTCTTCAAGGATAACTGTTTCAGCTGCTGTTCCATTGCACAACAGAAGCCATCGGCCCACTGCCTGTTCAGTTGCCTTCGAAGAAAAGGGCACTGTACCTTTTCTGGATTGCGAAGGCCATTTCAGGGATGGTGCCACTTTGTCCTGGCCTCAGAAGATGCCTTTTGAAAAAGCCATAACCACACTTGTTTTGGCAAGAATTAGTAGTCCTTTGTTTGATGTCCTGTCTGTCCATTTTGTCCTGTTGATTCAAGGATACTTTGTTGTCCAATGGCTAACTTTTGCCACAATGAAAGTTAACTCCATATGCAGTTTCTTCAATGCCCATATTTTCTCTGAAGTAGATTGGTACTGTCAGGAGCTGACATGTCTCATAGTTATAACAAAAAAGAAAAATTTTCTAAGTTATTAAAACATTTTAAATGCCATATTCTATAGATCTCTGAAGGGTTTGAAGATGACCAATCTATCTAAAACATATCTGCTCATTTTTTAAAACATATCTAATATGACTACAAGTTCTATTATAATGTCTAACTACTAACTTTCATTTCTTTATAGCCTAATAGTTGGTAATAATAACATTCAAGGATCAGAAAATTGCATTACATTGTTAAATGAATGGTATAAATACAATTAGAAATATACATATAGCATTTTCCAACAATATCAATTTAAAATTTGTATACAATATAAAACAATCTAATCTAATGTAAAGTATTTACATTTTTCTTTTCTTTTCTTTCTTTCTTTTTTTTAAAGCAAGAACCTTAAATCTAATCTCCTTTGCTTAGCCTTTTTCCAAACCCTTGAGAACAACTTGTAAACAACCCCCCTAAACAATGAAAATTATCCCAGACCCAAAACCCATTAAAAAGACCAAAAAACCATCTGCCCCACACCACCTCTTTGGGAATGTGGGTGTCGTATTCTTAAAATTGCTTCCTGCTGGGTATGGGTGAAGTTATCTTTATCCTGAAAGAAAAATTTTAGGTTAACTGTCAAATTATAGGAAAGTTAACTATATCCTTCCTTATTCAGTCTGTGTATAATGCCAAAGTTCAGGGTTTATCTCAAGTCCTTATGCAAGTAGTCTTTGAGATTGGATCATCTCAGTTAGCCCTCTCAAAATTGCTCTGAGTACTTTGTAGTTCAAAACTGATCTGTAGATGATGTTTGTCAGCTTGGTGATATCATTATTGTCCACGTGGAATTGTGGTTGTTTTGGGACCCCATCTTCTTCCTGGAGACTTCAGTTGATGTTAGGCCTGGCTGTGAATTCCTGTAGAAAACTGATAAGAGACTTGAACAAAAAGACATATATATGCAGCTAATTGAAGCCTTTTTCTAGAATCAGTTAGTACTCTATATACCATTCATATCTTAACAAAGTTTAAAATGTATATATATATATATATATATATATATATATATAAATCTTGTAAATTTTGATATAAAATTTATACTTTAAGAAAAGTTTAAAGAATCAGAATAGAATCAGAGTTGAGATTAGTAATAGAGTAGTCCCTCAATTAATTTGGCTTTTCTCCTGTCCCATAGAAGAAGATGTCTCTTTTCTTCTGGCATGATACAGGGAGTTTGCATTTTCCTTTTAACAACATGCTTGAGTTTAAAGGAGTGAGGCATTCTCCAATTCCAAAGTCAGCTTTAAATTTTAATTGAACTAGGACTATTAGAAGACCAATAGTGTTAGAGCATAAACAAACATTTAGGAAGACATAAATTTTTTTAGATGATATACCCATAAGGCATTTCACTCTGTTTCCTGGGATAGATGATTTGTCCCTTTTCTTCAGTTGTCTCATTTGTCCAGTGTTCTTCAGATTCCTTAACCTTCATTCTCCTAAAAGACAAAAACAAATACCTTTCCCCAAGACTAATTTTGGGGATGTTCCTTTTTGGCAAGTTATTATCTGATTAAATGAAAAGGCATGTGTTACTGGTATAAGTTAGTTTAAATTGGATGTTCATCCTGGTTGATAAACTATCACCTCTTTTAATTAAGAGGTTTCTCTTGTTCATATCAAACCTTTATCAATTTTGATGGTACCCACAGCTTATCTTCTCCTGTAGAAACAAAAGCAAAACCTCGTCCCCAACATAACACATATCCTGGTTTCCATTCTGAGGTCAGCACATCCTTAAAGTATATAGGCTGATTTAATTCTGTAGTTTTTTTCTATTATCCAATGTCTCTCTGCAGCTGTTGTTCCCTTCTCATTGGCATTAGGAAAATTCAAAGTTAATAGAGCATTATGCAGTCTATTTCTGGGGGGTTTTGTTACCCCTTTCTGTTAATTTAGCATATCCTTTAGAATTCTGTTTGATCTTTCTATAACTGCTTGACCGGTAGGATTATGTGGTATGCCTGTAATATGCTTTATATTGTAATAAGCAAAAAACTGTTCTATTTTAACAGAGACATATGATGGAGCATTGTCAGTTTTGATTTGTGCAGGTATACCCATGATGGCCATAACTTCTAGCAAATGAGTGATTACAGAATCAGCTTTTTCAGAACTCAAAGCAGTTGCCCATTGAAATCCTAAATAAGTGTCAATGGTATGGTATACATATTTCAATTTTCCAAATTCTGCAAAGTGAAACATGTCCATCTGCCAGATTTCATTCCTCTGAGTACCCTTTCAGTTACATCCTGCTGGTAATGACATTTGATTGTAGAAAGAACAAGTAGGACATTTCTTTGCTATTTCTTTGGCTTGTTGCCAGGTTATGGAAAAAATCCTTTTTTAAACCTTTACTATTGACATGATGTTTTTTATGAAATTCTGAGGCCTCCAGCACATTTCTTATCAATAATTTATTAATCTCATCATTGCCTTGTGCTAGAGGGCTTGGCAGACCAGTATGGGATCGGATGTGAGTTATATATAAAGGATGACTCCTCTTCCTGATTGCATCTTGTAATTGGATAAATAGTGAAGTTAATTCTGAAGCATCAGAGATAAATTCTGCAGTCTCAATATGTAATACTACTCTTTCAGCAAACTGAGAGTCAGTTACTATGTTGAGAGGTTCTGAAAAATCCATTAATACCAACAGAATAGCATACAATTCTGATTTTTGAACTGAATTATACAGACTTTGAACCACTTTACTTAAATCTTCTGATTTGTAACCTGCCTTTCCTTGTTTGTTGGCATCTGTATAAAATGTATGAACTCAAGATATGGGTTTTTCCCGTACAATTCTAGGTAAGATCCAATCATCTCTCTTTATAAGATCAATTCTATCACTTTTGGGATATTTGCTGTTAATTTCTCCCAAAAAATTACTGCAAGCTCTTTGCCAAGGTTCACTTTCTGTCCACAATTTTTCAATGTCCTCCTTAGTTAAAGGTATGACAATTTCTGCTGGGTCTATTCCTGTTAATTGATGAAGTCTCAATTTTCCTTTGCAAATCAAGTCAGAGATTTTTTTTCCACATAAGTTTTTATTTTTTTATTTGGGTTATTTGGTAAAAATATCCATTCCAATATAATATCTTCCCTCTGCATTAATATTAAAGTAGGAGAATGCCTAGAAGGTAAAGTAACCAAAATGCAATCCAGCTTTGGATCAATATGATACATGTGCCCTTCATGTACTTTCTTTTCTTCCAAGGACAATTCTTTCTCAGCTTCAGGTGATAATTCTCTTGGACTATTTAAGTCCTTGTCACCTTCTAAGGTTTTAAACAGATTAGTCAGTTCATCATTTTTTACCCCAACAATAGTTCGTAGATGAGAAATATCTCCAAATAATCTTTGAAAGTCATTAAGAGTCTGTAGTCTATCTCTCCTAATTTGCACCTTTTGGGGCCTAATTTTTTGTAGCTCTATTTTATATCCTAAATAATTTATAGAATCTCCTCTTTGTTTCTTTTCAGGAGCAATTTTTAATCCCCAGCAAGGCAAAATTTTCTTTACTTCTTCAAATATTCTTTCTAAAGTATCTGCATTTGAGTCAGCGAGTAAAATATCATCCATATAATGATAAATTATAGATTTATGAATTTTTTATGTATCATTTCCAATGGCTGTTGTACAAAATATTGGCACAGAGTTGTGGTATTCAACATTCCCTGTGGGAGGATCCTCCATTGAAATCTTTAAACCAGTTGAGAATTATTATAAGTAGGCACTGTGAAAGCAAATCTTTCTCTGTCTTTTTCTTGTAAGGGTATTGAAAAGAAACAGTCTTTTAAAACAATAACTATGAGAGGTCATCCTTTGGTAACAGAGTAGGCAAAGGAATCCCAGATTGTAGAGAGCCCATTGGCTGAATTACTTTATTAATTGCTCTAAGGTCTGTTACCAGTCTCCATTTACCAGATTTCTTTTTAATAACAAATACAGGAGAATTTCAAGGGCTGGTTGATTCTTCAATATGCTAAGCATTTAACTGTTCTTCTACCAGTTCTTCTAAAGCCTGGAGTTTGTTGTTAAAGGCCATTGCTGAACCCATACAGGCTTGTCTGTTAACCATTTTAAAGGTAGAGCTGTTGGTTTCTTTGGGAGATCATCAATTGTTGTGCCTTGTTCTTGTATAATATGGATGTCTGATGACCACTAAGATTAATGCCTTCTAATATTTCTCTCAGAAACATGTGCTAGTTTATGATTTGTTTCTGAGACTGGAGGGATGTTAATCTGAGTATTCCATTGTTGCAACAAGTCTTGACCCTACAGGTTCATAGCTGTTAGCCACATATGGTTTTAATTTTCCTCTCTGTCCTTCTGGACCTATACATTCGAGCCATCTTGCACTCTGTTTCACCTGAGATAATGTCCCAATTCCTAACAGTTGAACTTTTACCTCCTGAAGAGGCCAAGTTGGATGCCAAAATTCTGGTGCAATTATGGTAACGTCCACACCTGTGTCTACCAGACCAGACAACAAAACACCATTTATTTTTATCGTTAATTTTGGTCTTTGTTCATTAATAGAAGTTTGCCAAAAAATTTTCTTTATGTTTTCTCCTGAATTTTCTATTCTCTCTGTTTCATCATCCTGACCAGCATGATTTATTCCAATAGGAATAAATTGGTTATTTAATTGCTCAGAGCAGGGATTTCCTCTATGGCTGCAGGAAAGGTTTGAACTGGATTTGCTATGGGAGCCTGCATGAGGCCCCTCTGGGAGTTTCCCGAAGACTGAGGCAAAGGATTACCCTGTCTGTCCTTTGTTGATCTACATTCGTTGGTCCAGTGTTTTCCCTTACCACACCTTCTGCATACTCCAGAAGGAAGGGGCATTCTGTTGCCATTGTTCCTTGAAGAAACATTGTTTCTCGGAATGACCTGTCTACAGTCCCTTTTCAAATGTCCTTGCTTTCCACATCCAAAACACCTAACACTCCTCAAACCTTTTGAAATTACTTCTCCTACCCACGTATCATCATGCTCATCAGCCTCAACATTAATTGTTTCTCTAATCCAATCTTCCATAGGTGCAGATCTTGCCCTTAATGGCCTGATTATTCTTTTGCATGCTGCATTCGCATTCTCAAAGGCCAAAGATTCAATTATTGCCTTACCAGCTTCTGAATCTGAGACCATTCTCTTTACTGCTGAAGCCAGTCTTTGTAAAAAATCTGTAAAATCTCTTTTGGGCCTTGCATCACCTTTGTAAATGACTCAGATTTTTTTCCTGGTTCCTCAACTCTGTCCCATGCATTCAAGGCTGCCGTTTGACATAAAATTAGGGTTTGGACATCATATAAACATTGTGTTTGTACTAAAGCATATTGGCCTTCTCCAATAAGCTGATCCTGGCAGATTTGTATTCCTTTATCCTTCCATTGTTTTTCTATGTTTTTAGCTTCATCCTTAAACCAAGTTAGCCACTGAAGCCTTTGACTGGGTTCCAGAACAGCCTGTGCCAACTCTGGCCAGTCCTGTGGTATAATCCTATTATATGTTGACCAAGAGTTTAACATTTTCTTTACATATGGGGAAATGCATGCCATAAGATACTATTGCCTCCTTAAACCTTCATAAATACAACATTTCAATTGGAGCCCATGTATTTTGTGTAGTCATTTGATTAGGCAACTGCTGTATGGTTACAGGATAAATTAAGGGTGACTGTGTGAAAACAGGCTTTCTTTCTGTAACCTTATGATCCAGACTTGAAACAACTTCACTGTTAATTTCTTCTGTCTGAATTTTTACAGGTTTAACAAGTTTTTCTAAAGCTGTCATCCTGGCACTTAAATTGACTATCTTTTTAAATAGTAAAATGAGGATAAGCATGGTAATAAACTGCATAATTCGATCAACATTAATCTTCTCATATAGTTGTTCCATTGTCAGATTGCCTAAAATTTCAAACAAAGCCCAATTTTCTTCCAATGTACATATAAAAACCATTTTTTTTAAATGTGGAAAAAATTTCTCTTTTAAAGAGTTTCCTTTAAAATATCTGATATGTTAAGTGACTTACTAAGTCTGCGTAGAACAGTAGAAATCCGAGGGAATTTCAAAACAGCCAAATAGTGTTTGAGGTGTGAATCCAGAGAGAGAGAGAGAGAGAGAGAGAGAGAGAGAGAGAGAGAGAGAGAGAGAGAGAACACAAGAAAACGTAGCCAGCTAAAGCTTAAATCCAGCCACATGTTCCTTCTTGAGCTGAGTCAAAGCTTTGCTCTGGCTTCCTTAAGTTCAGACCACATGTGTTGACTTTACAGGCAGGGGCCCTGTCCGGCAGTTAAGGCCTGAGTTGTTTGTAGCACTGGCTTTAAGCAAGTAGCTCATGATTATTACAACCTGAGGCCAAGCCGACCTGGGCCCAGGCTAGGGAGCCAACCGCCCAGGTGGGAAACTGGACCTGCAGCCAAGCCAAGTCAAGTGGTTTTTAATGGATTCTTGTCATGTTGGGTGCCAAATGTGGATGTAACCAACCATCTTATTAAATAAGAAACACAGAACCAATGCAAAGAAGAAAGCCAAGAGATCAGAGCTAAGAGCCTTACCCTGCAGCTAGCCTCTTCACCCAAGAGACCTCTCCGAAAGAGAGCTACTTCCTGTCTGTTCCTCTTCATATAGACTTTCTGTTCTGCCTTCTCATTGATTGTAAACCCAAACACATGAATTCCTCATCACTGCCTGTATGTACAGCCCTCCAGGTCTTCTATGGTATTGAGATTAAAGGCGTGTGTCTCCAATGTTGGCTGTATCGTTGAACACACAGAAATCTACCTAACTCTGCCTACCAAGTGCTGGGATTAAAGGTGTGCACCACCACCTCCACACTCTTGCTATGGCTCTAATAGCTCTGACCCCCGGGCAACTTTATTTTTTAACATACAATTAAAATCACATGTCAGTACAAATAAAATACCACCATAGCTAATATTTTACTAAATTATTTTACTAGTATATACAATAATCTACATTAATATAGTATACCTATCCAGTCCCTTTTTTTTCTTTTCTTTCTTAATTTCTTTCTTTTTTTTTTTTTGGACAGCCTCCTTCAGGACACAACAGGCAGGTACTTCATGGATGCACATATCCATACACAGACACATATACATATAATTAAGAATGAAATGAACAGCAGAAATGACTGCAGCATAGCCTCAGCATCATGTTGTTGCCTGCATACTTCTGTTGAACTGGTGTAAATACTGTATTGGACTAGCTGGCCCTTATTCCTGGAGGTATGATTTAAAGACCCCAGTGATGCCTGAAATCACAGGTCTGCAATGTACTTTCCCCTATAGTTTTATATCTGTCTATCTCTCTATCTATCTATCTACCTACCTATCTATCTATCTATCAATCTATCTGTCTGTCTACCTATATGTCCTTATGAGTGAATATTAAGGTAAAACATGACATAACAAGACAAATATTGTTTTCTTTATAATCATCGAATAAACTCCCTTATCCTTAATCCATACATTATGATAATAGTTCATTAACATAAAAAATATTTTCCCAGATTTTCTCACATCATATTTACATATATTTAAAATCTGTTCTCTATTCTGAAGCAAATTATCACTTAAGCGAAAATATATCGTAATTGTACTATCTTATTCTAAAGAGGCTTAGGAAGAATAGGAGTTCAGCAAAGTTCACATTTAAAAAAATGGGAATATAAAAAAAACATAAAAAAATACAGTCATATCAATACCAATATTCATTGACTTGTAATATTCAATTTGAATTTATAAATATATGTGTAACACTCAAAAGCCTAGTTAAAAAATATGGATATGGGTATTAGATATTAATAGACATTAATAATAAATCTATAAATAAAAGAGGGGAATTTACTGTACTTATGAAATATATATGATATAATAAAGAATCTTGTGTAAGTATAAAATATAACACATTCTACAACCTATGCTTCTATATTAATTTCAAACTTGTGGGATAACAAGGAGTGAAGAATTTAAGATGGAAGATGAGTGATTCTTTCTATATAGAACATGAACATTTATCTCTCCCTAAAATGATGTGTAGTATTGCTGTATTCCAATCTAGCACAGCATTCCTGTCATAATTTCACTATTTATGTATTTTATATTGCAAAAGAAAGAGAAGATAGAGAAACAGGAAGTGAAAGAGGAAATTAATTTTTCACAAATTACAAATTTGCCAGGATACCTTAATAAGTAGTTTACTTTTGTAACTACAGTTGCTTTGTAAATGAGTTTTTTTTTTGTTTAAAGAATAGTATAAACTAAACATTCTATCTAGAATATTATACTTCCACAAATTGCTTATTCCCTCTCATAACTGAAAGGGTATCTTCTGAAGACAGAAGACAAGGTATCTTAATTTTTATACCTTTGAATCTCTTTGCCTGAGAGGTGTAATATTGGATCAAGTTTAACATGTATGTATAGACCAGCAGGCATAGTGTCTTTGTGTTTTTAAATAAAATTACTAAAATTTTCTGCCGGATCTATGGTCTAATACTTCCTAAGATGTAAAAAAAAAAAAGGAAAATTAAAATTAATCAGAAGTGGTGATAGCCTATGTATTATGGGGAAGGGAAGAAGGCATATCTCTGTAAGATACACTTATTATATTATCCAACAGTATTTTCTTGAATTCATGTTAGATATTCATACCATGATTTTTTAAAATAAGTTTTCAAGGTTATTTTTTAATGAAATGGTTGAATATTTTTATTTTAAAGCAAAAGTCGGTATGCTGGCTAGTTTTATGTCAACATGACACAAGCTAGACTCCCCAGAGAGAAGGAGCCTCAATTGAGAAAATGCCATCCTAAGATCAGGCTGCAGATAGTAGGACGTTTTTTAAAACAGAGATTTATGGGAAAAGTCCCAACCCATGGTGGGTGGTATCATCTCTGGCCTGGTGATCCTGAGTTCTATAAGAAATCAGACCCAGCAAGCCATGGGGAGCAAGCCAGTAAGCAGCATCTCTCCATGGCCCCTGAATCAGCTCCTGATTCCAAATTGTTGCCCTGTTTGAGTTCTGGTCCTAACTACCTACAGTGGGGGGTGTAAAAGTGTAAACCAAATAAATGCTTTATTCCCCTTTTGTTTTTAGTCCTGGTGTTTTATCACAACAGAAACCATGACTAAGATCGTCAGTTTAAAAAAAAAAAACTGGCATAAATACTTTGTATATTCTATATACACTATTCTTTCAGATCAGGGCTTCTAATAAAGTGATTAATAATTTAACTGTTTAAAATCATATTTACAATAGAGCTACTCTGCACATCAAAAGAAATACTATGATCATAAGAAAATTTAAGTCCGTAAAGTTTTGTATTCCCAGAAAATAAGTTAACCATCCCACTTAGTTCAAAAGAATTTATCAAAATAAAGCAGATTTTCAGATAGAAAAAACAAAAAAGTCTACTAGTTGTATCATTGTAAGTACTTACAGATATTAGTACTATGGTGTGTTTGCTCAAAGTAATCTTGATTCTCATTACCTAATAATTAAAAGTTGGTTACTAATCTCACAGTAGTTGTTTTCTTAGACATTGGGTACTTAACTGTGGCTTTAACACTTACTACAGTAGTTTAAGTGTATCAGAAAGACAACCATAATTAACAATATTTCCATTTTTACTATACCTTCTTTAGTATGATGAATAATAAGGAATACTAGCCCTCTCTTGACCTTGTTTAAACTTAGTAAGTTCCTATTGTATTTTACTAGATAAAATATGAACAGTCTCATTCCACAATAAAATTGCTTAAAGAAGTAACACATTTTACTGTACTCAAGCATTTTAAATTTGGCAGGTTTTCTTGATAATAGCTCAGACCTGTTGAGTATGATTTGGGTTACTTGGAAACTAAGGTTGAGGTCCTTGGGACTCACTCAGGCATTTGGTCCATGAAACTGTTTGTTTTTCAGCTGGAATTGCTTCAGGAAGACGAACTGTGCCATTGTCATTTGGTGGTATGACTTCGTCACAGTACAATGGTCTCTGTGACCACAGGTCAGTGAACTGGTCATGTGGAAGGCCTGTCATATCTTGTAACCTATCATGAAGTCATGGAGCATGGCTCCTATGAATGACACGTTTTAGAAGTGAGTAACTAAGGCCAGCCAATATTCAAAATGAGAGTCCCTGAACTTCACAGTGTAAGAGGATGTGCAGATGTACTATGTAATATATGTGGGTGGGTGTGTCTGTCTTTGGAAAACAAGAGAGCATGGCCTCTTTAGCTGCCTTTATTTCACTTATTCATCTTAATATTCAGACACCTTTCTCTCATCTTATTTTTACATTCAATAAATATAAAGAAAATCATCTTGCTTCAATTATTTTGAATAAGAAGAAAATACTAGTAAAATGCCACTGCAACTATTTTGTATCTATAAAGCAATGAAACTGTATTTTATAACTGTCTAGAGAAAATCATTATACAATTTGGGTGATCATACTGTTTCCCTTAGTCTCTGATGTCTGACATATTACATTATATATGTTATATACATGAAATTTTTTAAAGAAAAGTATTTTTAGATATTTGTTTATTGTGAAAAGGAGAATCACAAGAATTTTATGCAATAGAAAAGTAACAGTGCCAGATCTGAAAAAAAAATCATTGTTCTCTGTAAATCAATTTCAGCACACATTTTTTAAAAGGGTTCACATAAGTATCTTTTAAGATTGATGATAAAATTTCTTTGATACCAAAGTAATTTTCTCAGAAATATTTCATGCTGGTAATCTCTGTTGCTTCTTGTCACCTATAGTAGGGCAAGAGCCTGTGTCCATATAAATGAGCGAGAGAAGGCTTCATGAGAGATTTATTTCTGCTGCATCATTTTTCTTATTTATTTCTAACAGTCTGCCTATTTGCCATGAGCTTCCTCACATTTCAAAATCAGCTAGTCGTCTTCGAGAAACAAATTGTGCTATTTACTTCTGTCCTTAGAGAAAACAAATGGTGTAGTGCCCGAGATGTCCAGAACAATAAGGAAAGCTGGTACTGTGCACGCCACAGAACGAATTGATCTTCGTAAATAACTCCCAGCACAATTGGGGTAGGTCTCAGAACTGCACAGTTAGATTTTTTTCTTTATATAACTTTAAAGTACTTCAAAAGAAAAATCAACAGAATATTGTTAAGGTGATGTATAGACTCATCACAAAGTCATGGAAATCAAATCTTTATAACAGCTGAAGTTTTAGCTATAATTTTATAAAATCCACTGTACATAGACATGCTAGTTTCTAAAAAAACTTAATGGACACATTTACACATATATATGTTATCGTACAACTTCAATGAAAGGAAATATTTTAGCTAAAAAGATGGACATGGGTTATAATAGAAAAATAATTTCTCTTTTAGGACAAATAAAAGTGAATTATCATGATATTCAGTCAATTTTTATAATTTATTTCAACCCTGTGTTTTCAAATCATATCATCTTGAAATTACATTTTACCATGAATCTCATAGTTTGTATCATGCAATGTCTACTACAAATAGCTTGCTTTTTATCTTTCACTAATATTCCTCTCAATAAATTCAAATTTAATACAGAATAGTTATATGATAAATAAATGAAAAGAAAATCAAATGTTTTTATCTGACCAGGCATCTCAGTGACAGAGTGTTTGTTCAGCTTTCACACAGATGTGTGTTCTTTCCCTTATGCAACAAAATAATAAACACATGAGACAATATTTATAAAAATGTTCATTATAAGGATTGTGTTCTTTTGTGTTTATATGATACAAGAGATACTTAATTGAAGAAAATATACATTTACATATAAATATTACTTTCTGTTAAATAATGGTCGTTGCTACTTAAATTTGAAATTTTAAATATTTTGAAGCAGGTTATAATTTTGAACTTACAAATAGTGGAAAGAGAAGCTAAATTCTGTTGCATACTTCATAGCATATGCTAGCCCTATTTTGTAAGAAATTTTATTTTAAAAACTTTCTAGCCTAAACATTCATGTGACATTTTTATTCGTATTACACAGATGAGAAAATCAAGATCAATAGAGGTTAAGCAATGACTCTTAGCTTTTCCCCAAGTCTTCAAAAGAGAACTAAAGTGACATTTGTTCATAAAATATGAATCAAGCTTCTGATTTGGAAGTTTTGAGATGTTAACTGATGTTTGATGTTGTCAAGTTTGAAAAATCTCTCTATCACTATCACTATAATAGGGAGGGCAAGTTGTGGGGCCCTGAAAACCTCCCTCAGGATTAATAATTCAAATAACTCAGAATATAATGAAAGGATAGAGATTTTTAATCCAAAGAAAGAGACACATAGCTCGGAGAACACATACAAAGCCTCTATTTGTCCTTTCCCAAAAGAGAAATTCTACTAATACCCATTTCTTCCAGCAGTGGAGTGTGGCAAAGCAAATTGAATGTTGCCAAGCAAGGTAATGCTTCTTAGCTTTGGGATCTAGAATTTGGGCCTGAGCTTGAAATGAAAGCATGGTAGAACACCACACGATTGACTTTAGACTTCAAAAACTACAGAGTTTGAGTAAATATGAGAGTCACAAGGGTATTCCACATAAAATACATTTTTAGCCGTGATGGTTTGCATGTAGAATGTCCCTATAGACTCATGCTGTGAATTTTCAGTCTCCAGTTTAGGGCTGTACCTTGAAGACAGGCAGCTTTTAGGATATAAGACTCAGATTGGCAGCAGAAGGTCATAAGACATATATAAACGTTTTTTATTCTCCATCTTCCTGCATGTATGTTGTGATCTGTCATGATGTGAAACACTGTTTCTAAAAGCTGCTGGTATCATAAACACTACTATACTTTCCTTGCTGGGATGAAACATATCTTTTGCCACCGTAAGCCAAAAATAAATCTATTGTCCACAGTTTCTAACAGACATTCAGCAATGGGAGTGTAAGTGTAACTAATGCAGTAGCTTAGAGTATTGAAAATGCCCAAAAGTCATCACATAAAGGTATTGTAAAAAGCAATATAATCTGCTGGGCAGTGGTGACACACACCTTTAATTCCAGCACTCGGGAGGCAGAGGCAGGTGGATCTCTGAAAATTTGAGGCCAGCCTGGTCTACAGAGTGAGATCCAGGAAAGGCTCAAAGCTACACAGAGAAACCCTGTCTCGAAAAACAAAAACAAACAAACAAACAAAAAAAAAACACGAAAAAAAGGCAATATATTCCAAGGTCACTCTTTTATAGTACAGATATCTTTGACACATTTGATAATAATTGAAAACCTACTCAGGAATGTATATTTTAGTGAGACATTGTATGACTTCCATGCAATGGAAATCCAGTGCATTGTATTTTCATTTCATGTTACAAAATGATTAATATACTTAATGTCTTTGTATAATAGATCTATTATTATTATTTATTAAAATGTTACTTCATTATTTCTAACTATTTGCATGTGTTTGGATCTATGTGGGTATGTGTCTAAGAGTGCTGGTGTCTGAGGAAGCCAGAGACATCAGATGCTCCTGGAGGTTCCAAGCTGCCTGATATTGGTCCTGGGGATTCAGTTGGTCTTCTCTGTGAAAACATTACATGTGCTAAACTGCTGATCTGTCTCTCCAGTTCCCCAAGATTATTTTGTAAACTTTAGTTTTTCCTCAATTTTATATTAACGTGTTCTTACAAAGAGCACAGTAAAAATACCAATAGATTATCATAGTTTCTAGATTTATTTAAAAGCATAAGCTCACAAATATTAAACATAGATGACACTTTACTTACTGTTGCTGGAACTTCTAATTCTCAGTGTATCTAACATACTACTTGCTTAATATTTTTTAATCTGTAACAGTTTAGTCTGTTTCCTCCTCAGAATTAGAGTATAATATTTTTCTCTTATACACTATCCCTCACTTTAGGCTTACAAGATGTTCAGTATTAATTTGAAGTTGTGTATTTGGGATTAAAACGCTACAAAAATTTCCTTCATTTTTAAAAATAATAGCATATCTATAAGCATATCAAATTCATCTACATTTTATCAATTATAAGAATTTTGCTTATCTGGATAATGTATTGGTTTTCTCTATTTTAATGTATGGTGATATTTTATTTGTGCTGAAATATGATTTTATTTATATGTTAATAAATAAAGTTTGCCTGGAGATCAGAGGTTATAGTGAGCCAGGAACACCAGTTAGGCGGTGGTAAACCCATGCCCTTAATCCAATCACATGGCAGGCAGTCTCTGTGTGGTCAAGGACACAGACAAGCATGGTGACATGAACCTTTAATCCCAGTACCAACCTTAGAAACCTGGAGGTCTGTATAGACAGGCAGTGACGAGGAAGTCATGTGGTTGGGTTTAGAGCCAATGAGAAGGCAGAACAGAAAGACAATAAAAAGTCAAGTCAGATAGGATGAAATTCTCTCTGGGGAAGTGACAGCAGCAAGGTAGTAAGATAAGGTAGTCATGACTCTCTGATCTCTTTGGCTATTTACCTCTGTATTTGGCTCTATGTTTCTTATTTACTAAGACTGTTTAGAATTTTGTCTACATTAATGTATTTTAACTTTTTAATTTTCAGTAATTTGTAGGATCTTCCAACAGTTTTTGAGCTAAAATCTTGTAAACTCATATAGTTCTACCTCCTAAAACTGTGGGTACATATTTATCTTCTGGGTACACTCTTCTCAGAAGGGAATTTTTACAATAACCTTGTCTAATAAAGTCATTAACAAATACTTATATTTTATAGTGATGACATCTAATCTAAAGTACTTCATAGTAGAATCCAAATTGATGCTTATGTTGGTAAATCTTAAATGCGAACACGGTTGTATTGAGAAGTACCTAAATTATAAAACTGCATCTTCAAGCATGAATAGAAATATATTTCCAAAGAACATATGCTGTGGCTAGACATCTTACCCTGAATATGGGTAGCATCATATCCTAACTGAGGGCCTAGTTAGAAAAAGTTAAAAAAAAAATATATATAGACTCTTATCTAAAGGCTTTCTTTATCATTATTTCCTGACCACCTGTGGTCCCATCTTTCTTTTTTCATAATGATGGACTGAAGCCTCTGAAACATGAAAAAAAATAATAAAATTTTCCTCCTCTAGGTTTGTAGTGACATTTTATTTGTGCTGAAATGTGATATTTTATTTGTGCTTTAATAAAGTTTGCCTGGAAATCAGAGAAAATAGCAAGCCATTATAAGTAAACAAAGAAGTCAGGCAGTGGTAGTACAAGCCCTTAATCCTACCACTTAGCAGGCAGGGGCTCTGTGTGTTCAAGGCCACACTAGGGAACAGAGCCAAGTGTGGTGACACATGCCTTTAATCCCAGTACCAACCACAAGGACCTGGGGGTCTGTACAGACAGACAGAAAGTGACAGAGCTTTGTAAGAAGAGGAAGTGAGGTAGCTGGGCTAAGAGAGCCAATGATAGGACAGAATAGCAAGGCAATAAAGGCGTGGGTAGACAGGAAGTGACTGGCATTTGGAAGCTGCAGAGTTGGTGGGGTAAGATGACTGGTGGCTTTTTCTATTTCTCTGATCTCTCTAAGGCTTTCACTCCTGTATTTGGCTCCGTGTTTTTTATTTAATAAGATCATTTTAGAAATATGTCTGCATAGGTTATTTACATCAGACAGTCCATGATAGCCAAGGAAAATCTAATAAAGAAAATTTGTGTCACAATGCATGCTCACTCCACATGGTTCAAAAGCCTTTTACAGCAGTCTGTGGGAAGACTTCAGACAGTTTAGCAATGGAGGAGAGAGAAGCTGTAGATCTCATCTTGTTTCAGATCAGAAAAACAAGACATGAGTTTCAGTTGAAAACTGTGCTGGAGGATATGTGTATATTCTATGACAAAGAGGGTGCCCCTGATAGTAGGATCAGGATCCATGCCTGGTACATGAGCTGGCTCTTTGGAACCCATTACATATGGTGGGACACCTTGCACAGCCTTGATTCAGGAGGAGGGGCTTGGACCTGCCTCAGCTGAATATAATAGGAGGCCTTACCTTGTCTGAGGAGGGAAGTCCTTACCTTGTCTGAGGGTAGACTGGGGGGAAGGTAGCAGGACTGGAGGAGGGAAGAGACGGGGATCTGTGGTGGCTGGTATGTAAAACGAATAAAAAAATAATCCTAAAAAACATCCTTGTGTTTTACCCATGTCCTAAGACTTTGAAAGGGCCTGTATTTTAAAGTGAAGTACTAATAAAATAGTACTAATAAATTCAGGAAAGAAATTTCAAGAGATTCCAGCCTTTAAGCTGTGCGTGGCTAACATTCCGTTCCTGTTTTTAAATGAGGATTATAGTACAAAATGGGAACAAAAGACGAGCTAGAAGCTTTGAAAAGACAAACAAACAAAACAAAACAGAACAGAACCATAATTTCCGCAGAAGAGAAGCATGTGTAAAGTTAGGATCAAGGAACGTGCAGTTGTAGATCTTAGGACCATTACAAGAATCCAGGTGCCTTATACTGGGACAATAGAAAAATGTATTGATGGTAACTCAGAAGTTGACTGGGCCTCATTCATCACAGGTTCAAGGATTTTAAAATTTATGTGGAAAGCCTGTGAGGCTAGGTACATAGGAAGTCTTGGAATCCCTGTGGGACCTCTATCAACAGGTGATCTGTGAAGCTGTGATAATGTCATCAGAGACATCATGTAGACTCCGGAAAATCAGAGATGCCCAAGTGTGGAAGACCATCAGGGAAAGCCCCAGACACCAAACAGAGCCAGCCAAGGAGTGAGGCCATGTAGTATGTAGCCAGCAAGGACACAGGGTAGGGAATCCCAAAATGACTGTGGCAGAAATGTGGCTACTACAATTTTTCAGGCATGTATCCACAGGATTTTCTGTTGCTCAGTGCTGTGGGATGTTAATGTATGTCCTGTGGGAGCCCTTCTTGGGTTCCTTGTGGCGTTACCCAGCTGGTCTGCATAGAGGATGATTAGGACCATGGGCCTGAGTGCAGGTGTCTGAGATGGTCTGCACTTGGCTGTACTGGGGGATGGTCTGTATGTCAAGTTGCTCTGATTGGTCAATAAATAAACCTGATTGGTTGTGGCTAGGCAGGAAGTATAGGCGGGACTAACAGAGAGGAGAAATAAAAGAGAACAGGAAGGCAGGAGTCACGGCCAGCCACTGCCAGGACAAGCAGCATGTGAAGATGCTGGTAATGTTGAAAATCCCCTCGGATTTCTACTGTTCTACACAGATTTAATTCACTGGGATTTCTACTGTTCTACGCAGATTTGGTAAGTCATAAAGGAAACTATTTAAAAGACAATTTTTTTTCCACATTTAAAAAAAAAATGGGTTTCCTGTGTACATTGGAAGAATGGGTTTTGTTTGAAATTTTAGGCAGTCTGACAATGGAACAACTATATGAAAGATTAGTATTATGGGAATTATGCAGTTTATCACCATGCTTATTCTCATTTTACTATTTAAAAAGATAGTCGATTTAAGAGTCGATTTAAGTGCCAGGATAACAGCTTTAGAAAAACCTGTTAAACCTGTAAAAATTCAGACAGAAGAAATTAACAGTGAAGTTGGTTCAAGTTTGGATCATAAGGTTACAGAAACAGTTTGTAAGCAATATAAGTCTCTGTGTTTACTTGGTTGGGTCTGAGTGACTGTGGGACTGGGGGGTGACAGAGGTTTGTCCTGACTGTGGGCAAGGCAGGAAAACTCCAGCTACAGCTCAGCTTGCTTTTGAATTACTTTGCTCACATCCTCTTCTTATGCACCATTCCTCTTTTGAACCAGAGCATTTACTCTGGACCATTTATGTTGGACTCATAGAATTGTCTTTTTGATTATAAGGGGCTTACACAGAGGAGTTCAAACAGCAAAAGATACCTTGAATATGGTCTTATATGTAATGCTGCAATTATTAAGTCTATAAAGATTCTTGGATATGAACTGACAGTATTTTTCATTGACATGTATATGAGTCATTGAGGGCTTAAGGATAAAATGCTATGATTTGAAGAGATGAGTTTTATGTAAAATTAACAAGAATTAGACTTAGGACACTTAAATTTGATTGTGAACTTAATTACATTGGGAGTACCTAAGCAATTAGTAAAAGTGCTTAAGGGCATTTTTGAAGAGGACTTAATAAGTGAGCAAGGCATTGCTGAATTTGAATAGATCATCCCATAAATGGAGGAAAGCAGGCAAGACGTATTCTTGAGTTTCCTGCACACCAGGGTATGGGCAGCTCTGTTCTGTCAAACACCTCCCAGCTTGATGGACTGAAGCCTCTAAATTCATGAGTCACCACAAATCATTCCTTCAGACATTTTGTCCTAAGGGAGAAAAATATCTAACACAATGCTTTATAGTTTTCAACCCAATATTTTTCTTCATGTTTGTTTTTGAGGAGTTCAGTTATTTAAAAATAACAAAATTTGTTTACAGAAGTACAAACCAGAAACTTACATGGAACTTCCATGGCCATGTTATAACCATTTATTTTGCTTCTCATCTATGCAAATAAGATATTCCTTTGCTCTTATTGGGAAACTGATTTATTTAAAAATCTTCAAGTGTCAGGATTCTAGCACACCCACTTTGTTATTTTCAGCACATCATCATCATCAACATCATGATGCAGGAATTGTTTGAAAACAAGTGTTGCAACTTGGAAATACAAAGTGCAAAGGAAAAGACCTGCCTTGCGCAGCAAAGAAAGGAAGGCAGCCTTTGGTTTCACTGGTATTTAATATTTTTTCACCAATGCATAGATAATTAATTGCTACATCATGATGAATTTGCAATGAATGATAGAGAAATGCTTATACCATCACATTATGTCTTCTTTTTGAAAAAGAAAAATGAAGGTTATAAAAACATCAGAGCTCATATCCAAGTAGTGTCAATACTTATAGGTTAAGTGTTGTGTAATTAGTAAAACATCAGTGGGAACAGAAGACAGATGATTGTAGTTATCAAATCTCAATGAATGTCTGCTGTGGACTGTATGTTTTACCAAGTGAAAACATACCCCATTTCCCCGTTGCTTATTAATTAAGTGTTATTGCTGAAACTTTAAAAGCCTTTTAAAAATATCAAAGACTCAAATTAAAATTATTCATTAAACTCTAAATCTAAATAGATATTCTGGTTTTTAAAGCTCATTAGGCATTTTTTAAGATATTCAAATTTTAGAATTGCATTTTTTACTTCAATAAATTGCGTCATAGTAAATCAATTCATTATATTATTGCATCAGTTATTTATAATAATTTCTATTATTTTTCAATATACTTAATACAGCAAGTTGTATAAAGACTTGCTGTAACCTACAGAAAGATGGCATTTTACAATTATATATCAATATTTAAATTATTATTTTAAGAGATGAATAAAATAAACTAAAATTCACTACACTGTGAGATACAGTATAAGAATAGTTACCAAAATTGTCATATTAATATTTGAGTCATCTTATGTTTTAGTGTGATGACTAAATTATTTCAGTAGGTTCCTGCTGAGAAGAGTTTTAATTGAACCTGCTTTATGGTGATTTTAATTTAAAAAAAAAAATTGACAGAATCACTTTAAAAGTTTTTCATGGGTTTCTTAGAACCCTTCATCACAGCAACTGAAATTCACATATAAACTCAGTTTTACATTTGAATCCCTACTAGTATCCTCTACATTATTTTCAAAAATGGATTTTCTGTTATGGATATATTTTATATTTGACAATATAAATTTTCTTCCCTAAAGATTGTCTTAACTGTGTGATAGCTAGGGGATGCCATAAAAAATTTTATGGAATTATGATGTGGTTTCCTTGTTCCTTTTATTAACTTCATTGAACTTTCATGGCTATGCTATGATCTTTTACTTTTTGGTTTCCATCTTCGAAAAGTACCTAAGGCACACCTAATTAATATTTTAGTTTTTGTATTCATGGGCTAGAGCCTATCATATACTGTTGGTATAAAGTAGAAAAAAATGACATGAACATTACACCTAAATATGTAGATTGTTTGTAGATGTAACCAACCGTCTTATTAAATAAAAAACATAGAAACAATGTAAAAGAGAAAGCCAAGATGTCAGAGCTCAGAGCTAAAATCTCATCCTTCCTCCTGCGGTGTCTCAGCTTCCCAAAAGAGAGCTATTTCCCTGTGTGTAAGTCGTTTCATAGTCATTCTGCCTTCTCATTGGTTGTAAACCCAAACACGTGACTGCCTCATCACTGTCTGTATGTACAGCCCCCCAGGTCTTAAAGGCATATGTCTCCAATGCTGGAGGTATCCCTGAACACACAGAGATCTATGGGATTAAAGGTGTGCGCCACCACCACCACCACCACACTCTGTTTATGGCTCTAATAGCTCTGACCCCCAGGCAACTTTATTTATTAACATACAATCAAAATCACATTTCAGTACAATTAGAATACCACCACAATTGTTCCTTTGAAATAATCCTATTGATTAAATATCTCACATTATCTCATAGAATATCTATTTTGACAATATTAAGATGTTGACAGTTTTCCAGTGTTAAAACATTACTTTTTTACATAGAAATATAGAAAACATCTTAGATATATCTATAATGTAAAAACTAAAGGCCATTTTCACAACTCAGTATGTGGTACTTCTTTTCATTATCAGAGTATCACCTTCATAATTATTATGCACCATAAGTATATTAAAGTCTCCAACAACAGTAATTAAGTTTACAAAAAAGAACTGTGAAATCAGCTTCTGGGATGGCCAAATTAGCTTTTATAATATTAGACTTCAGACAATAATCACAAACTCTGATAATAATTTTAAAGTTATTACTTGAAGGTGCAACAGAGTAAATGGAAACAAGGATACTTGAATGGAAACAGAGAATGGCAGAGTGGCTGCCTGACACTACAGTTTTTATCTTGGAGAAAGCTACCATCTTCATTGGCCATGGAAAATGAGAGGGGCATCCACAGAGAGAAAATGCTTGGTATGAGGACCTCTAAGTTCCTGTAGAAATCTCAACCTATGACTGGTCAAATGTGAACAAGTCATCCAATGATAAATAACCAAACCAGTCTTTCAATTGTCTCCCAAATCAAATGGTTTGCAATTAGAATCTGAATGTGCTAACGACCTGCCAAAGGAAAAAAAAAATGACAAACAGGATTCTCAGCTGAATATAATTCAGTGTCCACAAAGTCATATTGATAGTTTGATTTTGAAATATATAATATTTCAAATTTTTCATACATCATAGTTTATTATTTATGAAATCATATGATAATGCGATATTGAAAATACAATAGAAAACGTAGTAAAATGAAAGAAAATTGTCCACATAGGAGGTAGAAAACTGTGATCTTAAGTGAAAGGAACACACAACAGAACCCACTGGCAAATTTAACACGCGCTGCACTGGAGAGAAAAGAGACTTACAATAGATTTTTTGTACACATTTAAACATGAAAAAAAGTGTAAGCATAATGAATGGAAAGAACATATTGAAGAGCTCTAACAGGCCCAAACATGGGAAAACATGGTGGAGGAGATCCTGCCATCTGCTCCCGTCCTCTTTTGTTAAATCAATAGACTCCTCACTAGGCTCATTTGAATACTTCCACATGCCTGACTGTCTTCTGCATATGACCTCTAGGGTCCATTGTACCAAGTCTTCCTCTGTCATGCCTTCCAGTTCCCAATAATGACACAGAAACTTATTAATAATGAAAGCTCAACCTGTAGCTTAGGCTTGTTCCTAACTAGCTTTTATAACTTGTCAACTCATTTATATTAATGTATGTTCTATCATGTGGTATTAATTCTCTTCCTTCTTGTACATTCTGTTTCCTCTCCATGTATCCTGGTGTCTCCTACACACCTAGATTCCACCTCCTCTTCCTTTCTCTCTCGAGAAAACCTGCCTATACCTCATACCTGGCTATTGGTAGTTCAGCTCTTTATTACATCAATCACAGCAATGCATCTTCACATAGTATTCAAATATCCCATGACAGTCCAGCTATCAAAGTTCCTTTTTTGACTATGCTGACCAACATGTCTGTAGCAGGACTTTCTTATCAGACTTTCAGTTTGGGATTGCCAGCTCCCAAAATACATGGATACTTATTAAATATGAAAGCTCAGCCTGTAGCTTAGGTTTGTTTCCAAGTAGCTCTTATAATTTAACCTACTTCTATTAATCAACATTTTGCCACATGGGTTTTTACCTCTCCTCCATTCTGTATGTCCAACTCCCTCCATGTCTTACCAGCATCTCCCTCACTCTTAGATTCATCCCACATTTCTCTCTCTACCTGGAAGAGATGCTTAACCCCTCCTTGCATAGCTATTGGCCATTCAGCTCTTTATTAAGCCAATCAGTTTCCTTAGGCAGGCAAGGTAAACAGTGACGTATCTTTACACAGTTTGCTCAAATATCCCTCAATACATGTCCTATCAAGACCAACAAACTCCATTCGTTTGGTTATTTGTCCCTGTGCTTAATCTAACCTTGGTTTCAACAATTCTCGCTCATATAAACCCTCCTCTTTCTCGCTAATTAGACTCCCAGCACTCCACCCGGGGCCTAGCCGTGGATGTCTGCATCCAGATTCCTCAGTCCTTGGATGGGGTTTCTGGAACAACTATTAGGGTGTTTGGCCATCCCATCACCAGAGTAGGTCAGTCCCGGCTGTCTCTCGACCATTGCCAGCAGTCTTTTGTGGGGGTATCATTGTGGATTTCTGTGGGCCTCTTTAGCTCTTTGTTTCTTCCTTTTCTCGTGTGGTCTTCATTTACCATGGTCTCCTATTCCTTGTTCTCCCTCTCTTTTCTTGATCCAGCTAGGATGGAAACACATGAACTATGAACCAAAGGCTGAGGGGCCCCCAACTGGATCAGGCCCTCTGAATAGGTGAGACAGTCAATTGGCTTGATCTGTTTGGGAGGCATCTAGGCAGTGGTACCAGGTCCTGGGCTCGTTGCATGAGTTAGCTGTTTGAAACCTGGGACTTATGCAGGGATGCTTGGCTCAATCTGGGAGGAGGGGACTGGACCTGCCTGTACTGAGTCTATCAGGTCGATCCCAGTCCTCGGGGGAGACCTTGATCTGCAGGAGGTAGGAATGGAGGGTGGGCTGGGGCGAAGGGGAGGGAGGCAGGAAGGGAGAGAACAAGGGAATCTGTGGCTATTATGTAGAACTGAATGGTATTGTAAAATAAAAAAAAAAATAAAGGAAAAAAAAGACCAACAAACTCACCCTAGGACAGACTTCCTTTTTTTTTCTACATAAAAACTACTCCTGTAGATCCATTTACTGCTGTTCCTGTCTGATTAAGATTCAGCCACCTTGTCTTTATATATTGCTTAAAAGATCCCTTCATTTTGAAAATTGGTATTTGGGTACTGTCTGTGCCTAATCCGGGGTCCAGAAGGGAGCACCCTGAGGTGCATGAATTCCCTTCAGTAAGCCTCTCAGAGCCAGTAAGTATAAGAAAAAATGAAGTAGCTATTTTAGAATGTGAAGTTATTAGATATGAAAGCTTAAAAACATTTGGTGGGTGGGCTACATGACAGAAGAAAAATTAGGGAAGAAAGTGCGGCAATATCAAAAGGTATTTATCAAAGTTATCTAGACCAAAATAGTCTGAGGAGAATGCATGAAAGAAAAGAAAGTTAAAGTTACTGAATTGTACCTGAAAAGTGTTGGAATGATTTTATTTAACTAAGCTTTAAAACATCAGAGTATGTCCTAGTTCATAAAAGATAGAGTTTCAAGTTTTTTTTGTTGTTGTTTTATATCCTATATTATGGTTTATGTGGGGCAGTACCTTGATAGGTAGGGCCCAGGTGTGCCACATCAGAGATCACATCACACAACAGATCTCACACAAGAGTGTTATCTGTCTTGGAGCAGGGGCATGTGAGAGAGTCAAAGAGAGAGAGACAGACAAACAGAGCAATAGAGTAAACGTGGGCAGTGATGGCAGGGACCATTTAGAGGGTGCATATGTTGAATTTGATGGCTGATGACATAGTTGGTGGTGGTGAGTTGCTGAGGGTGGGTTGGGGCTAACAATTACTATTCAACAAAAGAAGTTTTAATATATTTAAATGTTTTCAAATATGTCCCCAAATCATTGTCTTTTTTAGCATTACATTTAAATATAACAGCCAGTAATATACAAGGCAAGTGTTTCCACAAAGCAAGGATAGTTTTTGTTAGACACATTAAAAAAATGTGAAAATGTAGTAAGCATAAAATTCCACTCCTAGTTGAAGAATATTTGATAGATGTTGGGAAAGTATGAGTCAGTTTTGTTCAATGGTCGTAGATGGTATATGGACCACACTTGAGGGTAGCCACATACCCAGAAGTATCAGGACAAGACATGAAGAATCAACCTGCCTTCATCTTAGTCTTAAAAGCCATCTTATGTTTTAAAAAAACTAGGCTTATTCCTGTTTGTGACTAAATCTCTGAAGAACTGGTCTATGCCTGACCTATAACCTTAAATACAAATGGTTCTGTACTGCCTATTATGGGGATGGCAATATTGTCTTTTTTTTAAAAAAAAAAAGTTGTTTATAACCATCTTGCAACAGTATCTCTTTTTCAAAAGATTGCATGATCACTTATGATTACCTTTTTATGCATTCCTTGAAACCATGTCTTTGTTTCCTGAGATTAAAAGTAATACGCAGAGAAACCCTGTCTCGAAAAACCAAAAAAAAAAAAAAAAAAAAAAGTAATTGTCATGCTTATATTTTGCTTCTGTAACCCTGTCTACTTTGCCCACCAAATACCCTTTAGGAAACCTCTATCCCTGATCTATAAGAGCCTTGTCTTCCTCATATCCAAAGCTGACCTCTTAAACACCACCTTTCCCACCTTAGGGGGAAGGCGAATAAAAAAGCTTGCTTTAATTTGTTCATGGTGATTTGAACTGGTGTTCTTTATCCTCCCATCTTTGGGGTTAATACACATACTAGACCCGATGAATTAAAGAGTGTGTTGGGGCAATGGGGCACAGGAATAGGGATTTGGTTTGGTAGATAGGTGGGGATGGATCTGGAAAGAGTTGGGAGAAAAGATAATATGATCAAAATATATTGTATGACATCCTCAAAGAGCCCATAGAAGTTTTATTCAAAAAGAGAATTATAACATACTACATGTAGGATAAAACTGGTCATTAGTTATAATTTTCATTGATTTTATTTCCTTCTAATTTTTAATGAGTGTGTTGTAAAATTTTTATTTTGACTGAAATACTATCAAACTTTGTAATATTATCTAACACAGTATTGTAGTCTTTTAGTCTTTGTATGAGTTATAGGATCATTTTTAAGTAAAGCTGCGATAGTCACTGAGTCTTCTTCCCTTTCTTCCCTATGCAATGATGGCACACTGTTCTCCTAGTTTCTAAACATACTTTGCAAAGATGCTCTTATGTGATATTTGAAGAGTTTAATTTATTTCTTAGCTCTTGACCTGGGGCTCAAGATCTATGCTGGGGGAGTCTAAGGGATTGAAACCTATGCTTACTGGATTGTGAAATGGTAAGAAGATTTCCACTGGCAGCAGACATTGCTTTCTCCTTGTTATTGTTATGAGTGGGAAGAAAGACACTATGTGTTTCCTATGAATCACATGTAAATTTCAGTATATGAAAATGCACTGCTTGTTAGGTTCCTTCTAAAATGGTAGTGGTAAGGTCCTCTCAAAATCCATCTTACAAGAAGCAGGGTGCAAGTGAATAAATGATGACTTGTCTATGTTACACACACACACACACACAGAGAGAGAGAGAGAGAGGGAGAGAGAGTGAGAGAGAGAGAGAGAGAGAGAGAGAGAGAGAGAGAGAGAGAGAGAGAGAGAGTTGCTGTGAAATGCCAATGAAAGTATGTCTTATAGGAATATAAGGTAATGCCATGAGAGAAAATGTTTAGCTTCAAACTCTAGTCAAAGTCATGAAGTACAGGATTGGGTTAGTGATAGTATGTATCAGTAAAAACACATTCTTCACTGGCTGCTTCCCTTCTGTAAATCAAAGAAGAACATATCCCATTGAGTATGATTTGGGGGTAATTACACTTAAAATTGTATTTGTTACACTTAAAACAAATGTCATTAGGTAAGACTTCTGACCAAATGCTAGAAGTATACATAAGTAATTCTGTCATGTAAACTTGCAGTATTCTTATATCTTTGGGGATAATAATTCATTGGCTAACACTCTCTGAAAATGAGAGAGCATCTGTCTTTAAAGTACTTGGGTCACAGATCCTGTGATTATCTAGATGACACTGTCAAAACTTCTGCGTTGTAGGACCTAAGTTTTGGCTCTACATTACTGCAAACACTTAGTCCTCCCTCCTTTTATGCTTAGGCCACGAACCCACTTTACAAGCACTTTCAGATTTGCTTCTAATATACTAGCGCGTTATGCCACGAGGCTTTAAGAAATCATTTTTCTAAAAGATTTTCTCACCTTTTTCTTAACATTTCATCAAAATAGCAGTCAGCCATGAAGACATTTCAGAAGAGTACTTCTGTTCATTAGGAAAATTTTCTTTTGAAAAATCAGTTTAGAAGTCCTTGATATTATCTTATTAAAGGCTATATCAAATTTGCATCTGTACTCTTAAATCACATAAGACTCTAAATCTTCTTCACTGAGCACCCCAGATACACCAAAATGTAGTCAAAGATAGTTTGTCATGTTTTTAGCTTAATGTTTACTATTAAGGTATATAACTTCATCAAAGTGCAATGTGAATCCCTGAGAGAAGCCAATCAATACAAGTTGAAGATGTTGATATTGAGACTTGTTATGATCAAATTTCATTAAAATATCACCAAATATAAGGGTTTTAAAGGGAGGCAAGAAGTTACAAATTAAATTCATACATAATGCTCTGAAAGAAAAGAAAATTTAGCAATAATTAATAAATCAAAGTTCCTTGATTTCTAATGAATTGGTCTTTATTTTTTCAGAAGTTAAGCTTTCTTTTCACAATGTTCCATGAGCTCTGCCAGCTGCAGATGACAATCCTCTGCATCACATCACAGCAATCAGAGATCCTGTGTGGTTTCTTTTTTTATATTTCAATATTCTTTTTTTTTCTCTTACAGTAAGCATTCTTTACTTTCTTAAGAAATATGCATTTTATTTTTTCTACTTTATTAATGTAATTTGTATTTTGGTTTCTTATTTATTCACTAAATCACTGAAAACTTCCTAGTAATTTTAATTATTTCAAGTATTCTTAAAGCTGTGTTGTCATGGATAAGTCATTAAAAACTATGGGTATAACTTACTCACTACACAGAAGGACTTCTCCTTGTACCAAATAAGAACATATATCTCTTCTTAAGATTTATTTTTTTTAGATTTAAATCTACACTTTATATATAGAAATGCAATTTACCTATTAAATAAAACTATTAAAAGAGTAGTTTTATATTTTTTTAATAAATGTGAATTATTTCAGGTTATAACACTCTTACTATGCAGAAGAATTTTGTAATCACTTTTTCAGAGTAAATGAGTAATGCAAATGTATTCAGAGACTTGTCATGTAGGCTTTCTATTTCACTAATGATAAACAGAATTTTGCAAAAAGACCAACTCTTCCAGTCACTGCCAAGAACTTTCTGAACAGAAACCCAGCAGCTCAAAAACTAACCCCAAGAATCAACAGGTGCGAACACCTGAAACCTGAGTTTCTGTTCAAAAAAGGAAACTGAACAAAGTCTATAGAATGGGATAAAAAAAAATTGTCAAATATCTTTTGTTTTAGTTTCTTTTGTATTGCTATGATAAGACACCATGACCAAGGCAACATAAAAAGGAAACATTTAATTTCTGGCTTACAGGTATATAGGGTTAGGATCCATGATCACTATAGCAGCAGGTATGGTAGCAGAGCAGTGGCTGAAAGCTGCCATCTTGATGCACAAGGAGAGAGGACAAGGGCTTTTGAAACCTCAAAGCTTACCCCTAGTGATATACTTCCTCCAAGGCCACACCTATCCTTCCCAAACAATTCCACTAACAGGGAAACACATATTCAAATATATGAGCCTATATGGCCATTCTCATTCAAACCACCAAATCCTTCAAACAAGGGGCTAATATATATATAATTTACAAAGAGATTCAAATATTAAAGTAAAAACCAAGGAAACAAAACTACTGAGCAATAAATGGCTAATGAAATTAACAGTCTTCAAAAGGAAAACCACAAATGGTCCATAACTATTTTTAAAAAGTATTCAACTTCCCCATTCATTGGGAAAATGCAAATTACAACTGATTTGAAACACTACCTTACCCTAGTCAAAATGACAGTCATCAAGGCATCTGACAAGTAATGTTGAAGAAGATATAGGTAGAGAGAAAACTTTATTCACTGCTTGCAGGAATGCAAATTAATATAGCAATCATGGAAACCAGATTAGAGATTTATCAGTAAAATAAAAATGGAACTACCATATGACCCAGATCACCCCAACTCCAAAGTAATTCCACACCCTACACAGAGATATAAACATCCATGTTTATTGTTACTCTATTCATAATTCCAAGGAAATTTAACCAACCTAAATGTCCATCTATAAATGAATGGACAATGAAAATGTGCACATATATATTTTCATTTGTCACAAAAAGAAATAATAAAACTTTCAGTTAAATAGATGGATCTAGAATGTATAATAAGGTGACACGTAGAAAGGAAAAAAAATCCATCATCTTTTCTACTAAATGAATATCATAGATATTTTAAAAATATATGTGTGTTATTATATTTATGAGAATCATATATATTATATAGATATATGAGGACCATAGTTATTATATGTAAATATGCATATAGGTGTGAGATAAAATAAAGTCTAAATATTTATAAAAGAGAACAAAAGTAAGCAATAGCAATGTTCAAGGATGAGAAAAAGCACAATGTAGGCAAAAGGACACTGAATCATGGAAGAGAATATCAAGCTACCTTTTCTAGTTTCAACTCAGACATAATTTCTAATTTCTCACCTGGTTGTAGATGAACAGTCTTATTAAATAAGAAACACAGAGCCAATTGCAGAATTAAAAGCCCAAGAGGTCAGAGCAATAGCTAAGAGCTAAAAACCTTACCCTTCACTGCTGCTGCTGTCCTCCTCAGCAAGAGCACTACATCCTGTGTATCTGTCATTTTATAGACTTTCTGTTCTGCCTTCTCATTGGTTGTAAACCCAACAACATGACTCCTCGTCACTGCCCATCTATAAAGACCTCCAGATCTTCTATGGTTGGTATTGTGATTAAAGGCATGTGTCTCCATGCTGGTGGTATCCTTGAACACACAGAGATCTGCCTGTCATATGATCGGGATTAAGGGCGTGTGTGCTACCACTGACAGTAAACACACCTTAAAATATACACGGAGGTGAGCGGGGCACAGAGTCTAGTGACAAACTTTGAGATGTAGGTCCATTGTCAACAGACTTGGCAAGCAAAGAATTAGCAGGCTTTTCTTAGGGCATTTTGCATAATAGCCTTGGTAAGACATCTGTAACTCTGACCTTGTACATACTGTAAAGCTTGTGCTATGGCTTGCTATTAGCTCTGACCCCCAGGCAACTTTATTTATTAGCATACAAATAAAATCACATTTCAGTACAAATAAAAATATCACCATACCTGGTGGATATGTAACTTGCACTTTCTGTATACTGAAGTAGCAAGAATCATTTTTTAATTCCACAACTTGTTTACCTTAAAGGCACATATTGCTTCAGCACGAGTTTTCCATACCCTGCTTGAAAAACAGACTATACTGACACTAATGAGCATTTCTTACAATTAAACAAGTTACAACCTACATATTAAGTTCCTCACAAGGCTGATCTGTGTAGTTACTGAATTTTTTTTTTCATTTATATGTATCTTCAAGTTGGGTTGATGATTTGGAGATTTCAGGAATGTTGATGGTTAGTTCAAAGTTGAACTCTCCATGTGTGACTTTCTTCCTTTCATAAAAGATGTCTTCTTGCAATTTCCATGCCTATATCTATAATACTCTAACAATGCTTTGATGAAGATAAATTTCACTTTGTGTGGATAGTTCTAATTTACACATGGGACTTTCTATTAGAAGATATTACATAAGAAAATATTACTGTTGGAAACAAATTTTTAACTAATCTGTAAAAGATTTGTGAGCTCTTTATCAATATAATGATTTCTATATTTTGACTCTTTCCTAGAATCATGTCCTCAAATCTTTGAAGTAATGTATTTTTTAATTCTTCCAAAAATCTACTAAACCAATCAAATATCACTATCTTAAAAATTAACAAATATTTAAATCTGATTACCATAAAATTTTCCTGAAATTACATATATTTAACATAAACTTAGCAAACTTCTAATAAGGTTTAAGTAGTAGTTTCCATGTCAGTAGATTAAGGTATTATGATCTGTTATGTAAAATTCAACACTCTATTTAGATAAACAGGTTTCTCCTTCACTTTCATGTAATGAACAAGAGAAAGATAACAAAGTTAAAATATGACAAGTTCTAAATATTAATTGTATAATGAGATCTATACTTATTTTTAATAAGTATAATTTTCAAATTTAATACTTCAGAATGTCTAAAGGATCTGAGGGCAAACGAATGAAGCTACTCACACCATACTTCTTTACATGACTCTAATCTTCTGCTGTTCTAATTTCCTTGGCCTAATTGTCTATAATTTCTTAGCTCTAATTCTCTGTTCTCATCTAGCCTAATAATTCTTCTTTCACAGGAGGCTTGAAGCAGCAGAAAAAGTTACAAGCGTTACTTCTCATTGGTCAAAACACAGTCCTAAGGTAAGTAATAAGGGCAGAGCCATTTACCATGGCAACACAAGATTCCAAGGTTACATGAATAAGACTGACCAGACAGGGGTGTTGTTGTTTGTTTTTGCTCTTTTTTTTGGGGGGGGGCTGCCATCCACCTCCCAAATAAATCACACATGAAGTCTTATTATTACTTATGACTTCCAGGCCTTAGCTTGACTTAGTTTCTAGCGAGTTTTTCTTTAACTTCACTTAGCCCATCTACCTTTTGCCTCTGGGCTTTTCCCATTGTCTTACTTCTATAAATCTTACTCCATTGCTGGTTGTATAGCTGGGTGGCTGGACCCTGATGTCCTCCCCTTCTCTGGCTCCTTCTCAATCTTCTCCTTCTATATATTCTCTCTGCCTGTCAACCCCACCTATCTTTCCTCCTGCCTTGCTTTTGGCCAGTTCTTTATTAGACCATCAGGTATTTTAGACAGGCACAGTAACACAGCGTCACAGAGTTAAACAAATGCAACATAAACAAAAGTAACACACCTTAAAATATACACGGAGGTGAGGGGGGCACAGAGCCCAGTGACAAACTTTGAGACGTAGGTCCATTGTCAACAGATTTGGCAAAGCAAGGCAGGTTTTTCTTAGAGCATTTTGCATAATAACCTTGGTAAGACATCTGTAACTCTGACCTTGTACATAACTGTAAAGTTTTAAACTTATGATCTATTTACAAAAGCCTTTAGTCTAGTTTGAACTTGCTCTGAGGTAAAAATGAGCTAAATATGTGCAGTTAGTCTTAGACTGAGGAAAAATTGTTATTTTCTTGTGTTAGTCTGAACACATGGAATAAAGCAGGCTTTTAGTGTCTACGGTCCCATTTATTAATTGTTGCTCTCAGTGTCTGTGCTACTGGTGTTGTATTTAGGAAGTAGCCTTCTGTGCCAATGCTTCAAGGCTACTTCCTACTTTCTCTTCTATCAGGTTTAGTGTAACTGATTTTATATTGAGGGCTTTGATCCACTTAGACCTGAGTTTTGTGCATGGCAATAGATATGAATCTATTTGCAGTCTTCTACGTGTTGATACCCAGCTATGCCAGCATCATTTGTTGAAGATGTTTTCTTTTTCCCATTGTATAGTTTTGGCGTCTTTGTCAAAAATCAGGTGTTCATTGGTGTGTGGGTTAATGTCAAGGTCTTCAATTTGATTCAGCTGGTCCACATGTCAATTTTTAAGACAATACCAAGCTTTTGTTTTTAATTATTATAGCTCTATAACTGCCCTGAGGCAGGAGGAGGGGCTTGTACCTACCTCTACTGAATGTACCAGGCTCTCCTACCTCCCTATGGCTCCTGACCTACTGACAGTGGAACATGACAGTATTTCTATAAAGTTGTGCTTAATGTGCAGGTGCAACACACACACACACACACACACACACACACACACACACACACACACACACACGTAGTTTTAAAAGATGTCTATTCACATTTTCCTTGCCTCTTTTTCGGTAGATTACTAAAACAATATTGAAATTAAAGATGAACTCTGAGTACTTACTTGCCCAAATTTTAAGACAATGCAAAGCCACTCTAACCAATGTCATGTCTTATTTAAGTGAATTTACATAAAAAGATTGATATATGAGATGTCAATAAAAAGCCTAGAAATAGGCTCTTACTATTCCTATTATTTTATTCTTTTAATATGACTAAGATATTTTAGTGAAGATAAGAAACTAATTTTAATACCAAATATTAAATTTTATATTTTCTGGTTGTAGAATTGAAATAATGACCTTATCCTAATTCCAGAAAGTAATTTTACAGGAATCTTAACTTAGCATTGTGATAAACAGGGAGCCTGAGACAGGAGGATGCCAGTGAATTTAAGACACCCTGGGCTACAAACCATGCAACAATCCAACCTGGACTTTTTTTAAAAGATGTTCTCTCAAGATAAGAAATTGGAATGGATGAGTTTAATCTTAAATATAAACATTAAAACTGTAAAAATCCTGGAAGAAAATACAGGAGAAAACCTTTATGGCTATGGATTCTTCCAATCATCATCTCTATATTTTTGTTGAAAACTTCTTAAATGAGTCACTATTAAATCAAATGAGTGTAGGAAATTTGTTTCACCCAAACTAGACATGTTTATGTTATGTGGTTGAATTTCTAAGCAGTCTTATTAATAAAAACCATGGAGCCAAATATAGGGGTGAAAGCCTTAGAGATCAATGAATAGTGAGAGCCACCAGCCAACCTTACCTCACCTGCTCTGAAGCTTCCAAATGCCACAACTTCCTGTCTACCCACACCTTTATTGCCTTGCTATTCTGCCCTCTCATTGTCTCTTAGCCCAGCTACCTCATCGCTGCCTGTCTGTACAGACCTCCAGGTCTCTATGGTTGGTATTGGGATTAAAGGCATGTGTCACCATGCTTGGCTCTGTTCCCTAGTGTGGCCTTAAACCCACAGAGATCCTGTCTGCCAAGTGATCAGATTAAGGGTGTGTGCTACCACTGCGTGACTTTTGTGTTCACATAAAATGGCTTGCTATTTCCTCTGATCTCCAGGCAAACTTTATTTATCAACATAAAAATAAAATATCACCACATTTCAGCACAAATAAAATATCATCACAGTGTTACTAAAGTATGATGAATTCATAAACATACACAATGATTAAGGCTCAAATGACAATACTAAAAATATCTTTTGTGGTTCTATCCTTTATCATCTTCAGTCTCTTGTTATGCTTAAAAAAGTATGTCTGGGTTCATCAACTATTATCCTCCCTTAGTCTTTTCTAGCCATTTGAAATCTTCACTTTTTATCTTCCTTTTTAATTTTTTTATTATTTTGATTTTCTTCTTATCTTCTTATTACTCATTTTTACTTATTTTGTTGTGGTGAAACATTTCCTCTATATCACCAAAACATATATGGTTATAAAATATACATTATACTGCACTAGGTTTATCACCATAATAATTTTAAGTGGTCATTCCTGATATAGTAATCATATTTGCTCTTTTGTTTTGCTATCATCACCTTCATTATCTAGAAATTTCTTTTTTCCAAGATAAAACTTTTCCCTTGCACAGTCATTTATGTATGGGGATGATTACATGCCTCTTTCTTTCACATTTCTCCTCATGGTCACCAAGGCCTTTCTTATCTATGATATATAAAAATTAAACCTTCCCTATTCTGAAGGCATTTTCATTTGGACAGGAGATTACTTATTTTATTAATTATCACTCCAACCCATGCCATGTGTCCTTCTCTGTGGGAGAAATTTTGTTACTTGTACTATTTAAATTATTCTTGGCCATCTGTCTTTGACTAATGAAGTGCAAACAGAAGTTATATTCCAGTAAGAGCAAAGACTTAAACAGCCATCAGATGGTTTATTCAGACTCTGGCTCTTCTGATTTTAACATGAGAATTCTTTGCCCCAGGATAAGGTTATCCTTGATCTTTGATCCTATGAAAAATATCATGAATAGCAGAATGACATCCATAAGCCAATTCTGACTACAAAGCAATATGAAGTACAGTGATTTCCAGAGGACTGGTTGCCTCAGCAGGATATCCTCTTTTTAAAAAATTTCTTGTTTTTCTCACAAAGTAAAAACCTTCATTAGACACAGTATTTGATCCTTTTGTTTTCTCTGTTAATACCAGAACTCAGAATAGTACCAGATAGATGGTTGATACTTAAATAATTGCATAATAAGTAAAGTGATGACTAAAAGCATTGAACAAACTTACATGGACATGCTGTATATAAAACAGGAGCATTGTGGGTATAAGTTTGAAAGAATATTAAATATTCAATAGCTAAAATAGAATTATTATAAGTATTACGTGCTTTTTACTTCATTAGTCTCCATCTTATTTAGCTGAGAGCTTGGCATCTAGTAGGTTCTTGATATAAATCTTCCAAGTGTAACTAAATTACCATTTACCAACAGTTGGTGTCACAGAATACAGAAGCTCAAGCATGTTTCTGAATTATTAATGACTTTCTAAAGTAACATGAATTTTAATCTTCTTACAGATTATGGAAGATACACTTTAATTGACTCAAGCTATCTACTGATGATACGAATACTAATAAGTCCCCTCTAGGCTCCATTTGGAAAGATCCTGAACTCTCAGTCTTGTTAGCAATTTACAATTAAGATTAGGTTTGATTCAATATTCCAGCAAAGATGTTTCAGGCACATATTATTATAAGCATCATAGAGGGTGCTATGAAAAATAATTTAAAAGGTAATTATAGATGCATATATACTGTATCAGCATGCTAGTTGAATGGCCGAAGTGAAAGGGAAAAGACATATTTGAATTGGTATGCATCTTGGAATTATTTTTGAATCCTTCATATATAGAAAGAAAGTACGTAAGAACTTTTGATTAAATTGCATAATTTTATGTATATTGAGACTATTTTAAGTTCATTCCAGTTTTTAGGCTCTGTGGAATAAGGAGATATAGAAGAGGTCTTCTTATCAACAAGCTTGCAAACAGCTACTTCTTGTGAAAACACTGTTAGAAAAAAAAACTCCCTTTAGGAAAAAATTCCCAAAAGGCTGGAGAGATTATTCAATAGTTAAGAGAGTTTGATGTACAATTATGTAGACCTGAGTTCAGGTCCCAGCACTTACATATTATGCTTGCAAAATTGCATGAACCCGTAACCCCAAAATCTAGAGGACCAGAAAGAGGAGGATTTGTAGGGATAGTTGGCTTCCATCACACTTGTGGAAAATGGGGGCCCTGGTTCATGGAGTGACCCTACATTAAAATAAAATGGAGGGGCTGATAGACAAGAACAATCAACACACTGTTCTGGCCTTTGCACATGTTCACAGGTACCCACATCCATGAAGACATATACACATATATTCACACACATATACATACATACAAAGACAGGTGAGTGGATGAAATAATATGGCTGCCTAAAGAAGACCTGTATAGTGAGAACACCAAATGATATGCCAAGATGTAAGAGAAATCTCATAGTGAACCACCCCTGCTTGCAGCTCTATACACAATTACTCCTAAACCAGAAAAAGTTTTCTTCAAAGATGGGTCCCATGAGAAGGTTTAAAATCTCAAGTAATCAGCCCTAAGCACATGTACTTAATAACGACACTATTGTACAACGTTAATAATTATTTGAAGAGTGATCATGAATTTGTTAGGGAGTAGGGGAGGCACAGGAAGAGTTGAGGAGGGGCGAATAAGGGCTACAAATGATATAAACATAGTACGTATGAAGTTCTCAAAAGAGTTAAGATTAAATTAAAAACAATTTTCTTAGTTTGAAAGTACTATATTTTAGGGAGATTACCTGCAACTAGAAAATAGACTAAAAGCATTAAGAATGGAAATAAAGAGATGATTCACCTGCAAACTCGCCCGGGTATTTAACATAGGCCATACTTGTACCAGTTTATTCAGAAAGTACAAGAACAAGAACTGCATCTTACTTACGAGAGAAAGTGTGAGTTTAGAACGTACAGTGTGATAAAATAACAGTTTCTGAAATGGACAAAAAAAAAGGTCCATGAGGCTAGCAATATTGTTTCTGTATCATTTTTTATGAGTTAAATTATATTTCATGGTTAAAATTTAGGAAAAACTGGAGTAAAGGTGAAATAATTTATAGATGAATTGACATTTGAAATAATATAACTTATAGCAAACAGGATCTATATAATCTAACATGTATATGCCTATCAGTTTTGTATGTCAGTAGTTGAAAATTACTTTAAAGATAGCAAAAACTGTCACCATGAATAGATGTAATAATGGAAAAATCTTGTTTCTAAAATTTTCAATGAATCTTCTAAAATATTTTGATAGACCGTATTGCTTAGTATCCTCATATTGTCTTTCACAGGTTATTATACCCATATTGAAGGTGAAGACATGGAGATCACCATTGATATTGTCTAATTCAGGTGCTTAATAGAAAAGATACAGAAAAAATAAATATCTTGTTAAAATTTTCCAAACCAACCAATATTTTTTTTTAACTTTGCCAAAAGTAAATAAATGTTTTCCAAACACTTTTATGTAGTACAATGATAAAAAAAAAAAAAAAATCTACCTTACAACCTTCGTTAAAGATCTTTAGGAAAAAGGAGGAGCAGCTAAGTGTATAAGTCTTTGAAAAGTTGACATTTATTATTCCATGAAAAACTGTGTGGTGCTTAAGTTTTTAAAGCCTGGGAACACAATACTATGCTGTTTCCATTGCATGCTGCCAAAAGCTGAAGAGGAACAAGTGGCCAGGTCTCAGGGAAAGCTGGATCTTCACAGAGGAAGGTACACGTGCAATGAGAGGCTTGAACTGTATTTTATGAACACAGCTGCCAGCCTGAAAGTTGAAGGTCACTGGAGGCTAGTCAGTAAAATCATTATCCGTTATTATACATAATCAGAGCCTAAGACTGATGTGTGGATCTAAGTGATCATTGAGCGGTAGAATGACTTAAGCAGTGGGCAGCTCAATATCACCTTTCATGGAATATTAATGAATTTTAGCAAAACATGCCCACATTATGCCTTGGGTTTTGTGGTGACCACTTCCCTAGAAAGCAGTCATTAAAATGTGTTACATGATTTTTCCCTTCTTCCTTTTTCTTATTTTTATTGCATGTTGTGATTCTGTGGGCCAAAATTTCGTAGTAATGTGATATAAAAGAAAATTAGAGGTGCAAAGGTACATAAATCATCTGACCAGTAAACACATGTGTGTTCTAATAGGACCTCTTGGGGAACTATACAGTGCATTTAAGAACTGACCACCAGGAGAACAAAAGAGATTACATACTTGTAGAATTTTCCCTGCCTGGCCCATAGTCAGGACAAATCTCTGTCAACCGCCAGTCCCACAGACGCTCAGACCCAACCAAGTAAACACAGAGACTTAAATTGCTTACAAACTGTATGGCCGTGGCAGGCTTCTTGCTAACTGTTCTTATAGCTTAAATTAATCCATTTCTATAAGTCTATACCTTGCCACGTGGCTTGTGGTTTACTGGCATTTTCACATGCTGCTTGTCATGGTGGCGGCTGGCAGTGTCTCCCTTCTGAGCCTTCCACTTCCCAGAATTCTCTCAATTCTCCTCTGTTAGTCCCACCTATACTTACTGCCTGGCCACTGGCCAATCAGTGTTTTATTTATTGACCAATCAGAGTAATTTGACATACAGACCATCATCCCACAGCACATACTCTTAGTGTAAGGATGTGTTCAGGGAGTGTAAGTATAAGTGACCTAAGAAAAACAGGAGCTGTCCTTACCTCATGGACTACACTTTTACCTCAATAGCAAAGTTCCAGGGTAATTAGAGGAGAAAGGGTGCACCATGAGGTGGAGAACTGGTCACTAAATTCAGAAACCAGAGAGAATAAGATAGTGTTGAGTGCAAAAGGGACTTTCCATATCTAGTTCCTTCTAAGAACCCACAAATGGATAACCCTTTATTATTACTTCTGAGTTACTCAGGAATCTCCATAGTAACTAATGCAGATGCTGACTGAACATGTTAATTCAAAGTCCTGCTTTTAAAAAATTGGGTATTGTTAATTTGTATGTGTATATGTGTATATATATATATATATCATATGTATATATGTGTTAAATAACATGTAAATTATATACATATGTCTATATTTATATACCTGTGCATTCCTAAATACATGAATACAACCTTCTCTGTCTATATAATGTTGCTAATTTATATTATAACCTCAAACAATAAGATACGTTAAAAAATAAATTCAAGTCTTTGAAATATATAAAAAAAAAAGTGGGATGGGTGTTTTTTTGTATGTTTTCTCACTTCTTCAAACAGTCTTGTCTTAGATCACAGCCCGCTACCAAATAGAAATTAAAACTCTGTCCTCACTCTTCCTGTTCATGGGCCATCTTACCGGCCAGATACTGTAGTAGAGTCAGGATGTTTCTACTACAATATCTCAAAAATTAAACCATATGAGGACTGAAAGGATCTAGTTATCTGGGGGTGCTGGCCTCTGGATGCTGGATTAGGCACAGGCCACACCCAAACACCACTTTCAACACAAAGAGATCCTTTATCAATCCAGGCAAGGAGACAAGAATGCTGAATCTGAACGGGACAGTAACAGCAGCAAATATCTTTGCAGGTGTTAATTTTAAGGGGGGGGATAAGAGGAGGTCCCTGTTAGAATAAGCTAGAATGTGTTGGCATATTTTGATTGTGTATTTTAATTAGGTTAGTCAAAATAATGAATTTTGACTCTTGAACCTTGGTGTTTTGATCATTGAACCTTGATAGTCAGCCTCAGTGGCCAAATTAGGGTAATAGACCTTGGTTTCTAGCTTTAGGGGTGCAATCTAACAGAGCAGCAATGGGGAGGAAAACCTGTTGGCGCCAAGTTTGCCATGCTCACGTCTGTGTTTGCCATGGTCCAGCCTGCTAGAGCCCTTCAAGGATTGATGTAAACATGCCACAACTGGCACACTGAGCCCTTTGAAATTGCCATTCATTGAAAATCAATTGTTTTCCCCAACTATTCTCATAAGTTTTCTTAACATCATCAAGTGACCCAGCCGGGTCCCAAGGCCAGGATGTTTAAAGGGTCAACAGGAAAGTGACTGGGCACTTGCAACAAAGGCTGGAATGCTTGCAAGGTAAGACCAGCATTTACACAAGCAAGTAGGCTCAAGACCCAGTTCTTAGCAGTTCTGGCCTGCCAAAGCACTAAAGTGCCCACTCTCCCTTTGCCTGGTGACCAGTTTGTTTTCCCTTGTCATAGCTGTGTCCCATCTCCATCTTCCTCACCTCATCTTCCGGTCTCCAATTAGAATTTCTGGAAATGTTTATTCTCCTTCTGGCAAGATTTAATTTGCACTCTTTTTTGCTGCAGACCCTTTCTATGTTACCGATAACACTCATCACAGAGGTTCTGTGAAAGAAGTTAACTTAAGTCTTCATAAAGCTGTAAAATAAGGACCTTAGGAAAATGAGGTGCATCCCTCCCCCTCCTCCTCCCGCCAACCCATGGTTCCATTGCTGTGTTAATCTAAGCGGACATTGTTGTTGCTTTGTTTTGTTTCCAGCTGTGCCTTTCATTTGCTTAAATCTCAGTCAGCTTGAAACCCACCCTCCATTGCCCTTTTCATTGTCAAAAAAGTTGCCTTGGGGTGCTTCCTTGTATACCCCTGCTAAGCTGAAATAGCTTTAATTCTGTAACCTTGACTTCCTAAATTATTGACAGAATAATCTAAGTTATTGACAGAAATTGGGGCTCAATTATTGTTACCAATACAATCATTACCTTTCTGTCCCTGATGGACCACCAACATTAAGAACCTCTAGGCTTTATTATACTCATCTGAAGAAATGCTCTATTCTTGAACTTTTGGATATGAGAAGAATATGCTGAATCAGGAAGCACCGAGTGTTATTGCTAGGGGTCAGTACCACTCTTTAGCTCCTATATCTCGTACACTCTAAAATTAGTTTATATACCTCAGCTTGTATTCTATCACAAAGACGTGCTCACAGTGGTTATATCCCAATCTATGGGTTGTTGTCCTGATACCACAGTTAAATCTGTCACAGACCCTTCCACTATCTCTTAGATCAGCTATGTTGGGACATATAAAAATGGCAGCGGCTTTTCCTGATACATAGACATTGCATCACCTCTTTTACTGTAAAATGTATTTTGGGTTGGATTCAATATTGTATTTCCACTAGGTTAGGTTTTCATGAGCCACAGGCTAGCAGAATATAATGCTAGAAGCAATACTTCAACAGTGGAGGCAAATCAACCACAAGGCTGGATCTGAATTTAAGAGCTTCAAGGTATGAGGAGCAGATATAATAAGATCTGAGCATGAAGTAAGTTGTCTGCTCTCTAGTCCTGAAAAATACCAACCAACCCACACAAGAGAAGCCTTTGGACTAGTGTTTTTAGTGTGGTTTTTACAGGAATTTAAGTATAAGGGATTAGAAGGAAATCTTTATTATTCATTAAATTTTTTTCATTTATTTTACACACCAACCACAGTTTCCTCTCTGTTCTCTCCTCCTATTTCCTCTGCCTGCCTCCCATCCACCAACTTCCCCATCTACTCCTTTGTCTCCCTTCAGAAAGGGGCAGACCTCCCATGGGCATCAACAAAGATTGACACATCAATTTGAGGCAGGGCTGAGCTCCTCCCCCTGCATCAAGACTGGGCAAGGGAATCCAGCATGAGGAATAGGTTCCCAAAACCTAGCTCATGTGACAGGGATAGTTGCTGATCCCACTGCTAGGAAAAAAAAAATGTTAAAATTACAAAGATTTTATTTTTGAAAGTCACCTACAAGATGTTTGAGTCATTTCATTCATTTAGAAATGTTACCTTCTTTGCAATGAAGTGTTCTATAAAAATTTTATACTTTACAATCAGTGACACTTTTCTTCATGCAATATGGTAAAATAAATCAATGAATTTATTTTTTTAAGGAACAGAAAAGAACATTGCTAGAGTGTCCTTTCTAAACAAGCCTAAATTTAACCACAAGAGATTGTTGGAATTATACTATTGATGCTTTGTAGGTGGAAGTTTTCTATGTCCTGCCCGGTCCCACAGCTGCTTGGTCCCAAGTAAACACATAGAAGCTTATATTAATTACAAACTGTATGGCCTATGGCTCAGGCTTCTGCTAGCTAGTTCTTACAACTTAACTCATTCCATTTCTATGAATCTACGCATTGCCATATAGCTTCGTGGCATTACCTGTTCTCTCACATCTTGCTTCTCCTGGTGGCTGTCATGTCTCCCCGTGACTTCACCCTTCTTCATTTCCATCTTCAGTTTGAATGTACCACCTAAACTTATTCTGCCTCACCATTGGTCAAAAACCTTTATTTATCAACCAATGAGAGCAAAACATATTCACAGCATACAGAAAGACATCCCACAGTACTGCGTAGTAATTAGAACTCTGACTCATTTATGATATTTAGGTGAATATTCTAGGTTTATTACATAGTATTAAGTGATACCAAAGACAACATTCTGACATGCATCTCACACTTTGGACTCTTGAAAGCCATCTTCCATATCAGCAGACCCACCCAACAACTCAAAAACTAAAGAGCTTTATACCCTTATGTGAACTGTGCTTATCTTGTTAAGACCACCCACTGCTTTAATTCTGGCCCCGCCTTCCTGTTTATTATAAAATTTAAACACCCTGACATTTCAGCAGTTGACATTTGCTTTCCCATAGGGAGAATGCAGCTCACGGCAAAAAACCACACTTGTTCGCACATACTGCTCCCAGCCGAACAATAAATAGTGATAAAATTATTTCGCCTCACCCAAGTTTTTCCAGATCCTTTCATTTCGTTCACACCCAACTTTTTGTTCCTTTCTCTTTAAAACAATAGACAAACATGCAAATAGAACAAAAGAATATGGAGTTAGAGTTGGGATGGCCAACCCTGCTGAGCATGAGACCTGCCCTAGGGTATGGTTGATATGCTCATTGATTTTTCTCTTACTCAGAAACCTCCAATTGCAACTTGCTTCTAAGGATGGGATGAAGCTTTGTGCCCACTTCTCCTTTCCCATCATGATGAATCCTCATCTAGAATGAATGAACTTAAAGAAGCTGTTTATGTGCCTTTAAATGGTCAAATTTTCTCCTGTGAGTAATCATAAAAAGAGTTAAAATAAGAAAACAGACTAAGCACTTTTCACATAGAAAATCAGTTCCTGGACAATTGCAAGAGAAACAACAAGAAGTCTTAGGAATGGTCATTTAGATGTTTAATATAAATTGCTTCCTGTTTAAAAACAGGAAAATTGTATTCCAAAAGGAATTCCTTAAAATGGTGACTACTCCCCACAAAAGACTGCTGGCAATGGCCAAGAGACAGCCGGGACTGACTTACTCTGGTGATGGGATGGCCAAACACCCTAATAGTTGTGCTAGAAACCCCATCCAAGGACTGAGGAATCTGGATGCAGACATCCACAGCTAGGCCCCCGGGTGGAGCGCTGGAAGTCTAATTAGCAAGGAAGAGGAGGGTTTATATGAGCGAGAATTGTTGAAACCAAGGTTGGATAAAGCACAGGGACAAATAGCCAAACGAATGGAAACACATGAACTATGAACCAAAGGCTGAGGGGCCCCCAACTGGATCAGGCCCTCTGAATAGGTGAGACAGTTGATTGGCTTGATCTGTTTGGGAGGCATCTAGGCAGTGGTACCAGGTCCTGGGCTTGCTGCATGAGATAGCTGTTTGAAACCTGGGACCTATAGAGGGATGCTTGGCTCAGTCTGGGAGGAGGGGACTGGACCTGCCTGGACTGAGTCTATCAGGTAGATCTCAGTCCTCGGGGATTGCCTTGATCTGGAGGTGGTGTGAATGGAGGGTGGGCTGGGGGGAAGGGGAGGGGGGCAGGAAGGGGGAGAACAAGGGAATCTGTGGTTGTTATATAGAACTGAATAGAATTGTAAAATAAAAGAAAAAAAAAGTAAAAAAAAAAAATGGTGACTACTCCTCTACCAAGCATTCAAGATGGAGCAAAGGAAAGTGCAACTATAGATAGCAAAGGGCTGTGAAATAATCTGGCTAAAGTCCATCTGTCATTCACTATCTATGCAATCCTTCATGGGTCCCTGAATTTTGCAGTTTGTTCATATGCTCAATTGCCTTCCACTTACAACAGATGTTTATATTATTATAAGTCATTTAGTTTACATGGACCATGAAATACAATATGGTGTATTTGGAATTCAAATTCAGTTTTAAAATTTTTTTGAGTTTTTTTTTTTTTATTTAGGATAGCTAGAATTTTTCTGAAATTTCAAGATGAATAAGTGAATCACTTGAAAATGTAAAGCTGTAAAAAAATAGTCTGAATGTAAGTGTTAATAGAACACGCTTTGGGTGGATATTAAAGAATAGTGGTAAACCAGGTGAAAGAGAAGAAAATGCTAAAATGAAAGTAGGCATTCGGATGGTTATTAAATTGTGAAACACAAAACCTGAATGGGTTGTTCTATGTTCCAATTAAATTATCTATTAATTTCATTTTAACTCATTATTTTTATCTCAGCTCAGAAATAGTATAGCTATTCACTAAACTTGAAATTTAAATGAGGTGCCTTTTACAAAGATTGTCTTACAGGTATTAATTATATGAATATGTGTGTACCTGTATATGAGCATGTGCGCAAGAGCACGTGTGCCCTCAGATACCAGAGACCCTCCTGGAACTGGATGCACAGGCAGCTGTGAGCCACCCCACAGGGGTGCTGGGAACCAAACCTGGATTCTCTGCAAGAATACTCGGCTCGTTAGTGCTTAGCCTTTCCTCCAGCCTTCAAACTGGGGTTTTCCAGTTTCTTCTGTGTTTGATATCACTTCCCTATGAGATACAGAAACAGAAATCATATTCTCCCCCTATTCCAGTTGTCTCCACACTCTAATACTCTTCAGCTGTGCAGAAGAAACTTTACAAAACAGTTTGTATTCAGACCTTTCTTTTCTGTGCTTTTGATATGCTGGCCAAACACCCTCCCAGTCACATGTTCTGAGGTGTTCAATGTGTTTTCTCAAAATTTCCTATCTTACATTTTAAGAAGCTCATTCATCTTGCACGTGCCTCTACTGAATGTACCAGGCTCTGCTGACTCCCCATGGGAGGCCTTACCTTCTTATAGGAGGGAATGGGGGATAAGTTGGGGGTGGGAGGCTGAAGGGTTGTCAGGAGGTAAGAGAGGGATCTGTGATTAGTATCTAAAATGAATACAAAATTACTTAATAAAAGAAAAAAAGCTCATTCATTTTGAATTCTTGCTTGTAAATCAGTTTAATTTCCTTCCTCTGCATGTGGCTATTGAATGTTTGCAGAAGGTTCAGAAGGAAAATTAGTGGCACATATTATTAATTATTTTCATTAATTTATTAATTTATTTCTCTGCTCATTACTCTGCACTCTTCATCAAATATATCTGTTTTTATATAAATACAGTGTTGTTTTGATTTGCTGTACTTTTGTAGCATGTTTTGACATGAACTATTTCTATCTTCGTTATTTTTACTCAAGAATGCTTATGCTACTATATAATTTTGTGATTTCATTCAAATTTTCAATTTTTTCTAATCCCTTGATTATTATAATTGGTGTTTTCATAGGGCTCTGTTGGTCTAACAACTTGCTTTCTACAGATACCAATTTCCTATGTTCTACTGTAACCAGAATATATGCGTGGGGAGGAGAAGGAGGTAAGATTTGCTTTTGGCTCAGTGTTTCAGAAGGTTTAGCTCATGGTGTGTTGGCCCATGTTCTTGTGCAGAATATCATGGTGGCAAGAGTGTGTGGTGAAAGCCAAGTATTCACCTAATTGTCAACCAACAAGCAAGAGGAGTCAGAGAAGAATGGGGAAAGAATGAGAGGAAATGGCACCATCAGATTCAAGTTGTTTGTTTTTGCTCTGGGAAAGGTGGTCTTCAGATCTAATCCAAAACAGTAATGTAGAGATTTTTAACAATTAGTTAATTGTTAATTATCAACCCTCCCAATTCATGAATGTTGGATGTTTCACATTTTCTTCCATTTGAATTCAGCTTTTACTCTCGATGCTGTAAAAATATTTTCCCTATTTTGTTAAGTTTCTTCATAGATATTTAATTCTCGTAGTTATTTTCAATGAGATATCTTTCTTGATTTGTAGTTCAGATAATTCATTACTTGTAAGAAAGATAAGAGTGGCAATCTCTTCCTACATTAGGGCATGCATCAAGTAATACTATGGCATCGAAGAAATGTTATAATTTCTTTAAAAATATGGTTTGTATCATGATAAATTTTAAAATTAATTTTTGTGATCGTTTCCTCTAGGTTCACTTTTATATTTAGACAAGGAAAGACTCCAAGGACAAGGAAACTTCACTCCCTAATTAGCAGCTACTGTATCTCTCTAGACACCTTCAATTAAAGAATATCAAATAGAATACCAAATTAACCTTATGCCAAAGGCAAACACTGGGAACACGCCACATGATAGTAGACAATTCCATAAGTGCTGACTGGCCTGGCTCCTGAAGGCACAGCCACAGTTAGGGATGTTTGGAACAGCTTGTTCCTGCCTTCCCTCTATCATGAGGCTCAATGAACTCTAGGTAACCCTGAATCATTCCCTATCTTTGCAAAGAGAGAGCAGGTGCCCTGGTGGAGGAACACTTGTGGCTAGGGCTGAGAGGCAAATGATTGTCATGAAATTCAAGTCTTGGAGACTGTGACCAGTGTGAAGGAAAGGTTGCATTTGGCTCAAGCAATTGGTTGTAAACATCCCAAATTCCCCTTCCAGTTATCTCCCTGATCATGGAACTTCAGTCCCAATAAAGGCTTCTGACAACTGTGCTCCTCTTCTTACACACTTAAGTAGTTGAAGCTGAATAATTAACAAATATGATGAGGCAATGGAGTAAACTGAGAGTGAGGGTGACCCAGGTCACTGAAGCATACTTGAAACCTAAAGAAGGGAAGCAGTGGTGACTGGGAGTTGACGAAACCAAGAGGCATCAGAAATAGACTTTGTAGCTCATGCCCATTGTGAATAGAGAATGCTACCTGAGATTTGGAAAGAAAGTCCAGATCCAAACTGAGGTTCTCTTCTCTAGCGCTGGAGATGTGGTATATATCTAGAGAGAGAAAGAGTACAAAAGAAACAGAGAGAGACCAAAAGAGGCAAATAGAGCAATAATCATAACAGCATAAAAATTAATTGTGTACCAATATATTTAAAATGAAGTAAATGAAAAAAAAATCTCCAAAATGTGTGTCAATGTCCCAGCTTTGTTTCCTGTTGCTCTGATAAAATACTCTAACAGATGTAAGGAAGAAAGGGTATATTTGACTTACAATTCTAGGTTACAACCCAATATTGTGGGGGAGTCAAGGTAGCATTAATTTGAAGCACACAATCACGTTGTAATCTACAGTGGACAATGGAGAGTGAAGAATTAACGCACGTATGCTTTTGTTCAACTTACTTTCTCCACTCATAAAATCCATGATCCTTAATGCATGTATGCTTTTGTTCAACTTACTTTCTCCACTCATAAAATCCATGATCCTCTGTCCAAGGAAACATGTTACCCATGGTGGCAGTACAGGTGTCTTTCTATCAATCAAGATAACACTCCAGAGACAAGCACATGTGCTTGCCTAATTCTAGACAAGCCTTCATTAAGACTACCCAGGTGATTTAATTTACAATTAAAGCAATCAATTACAATGAAAAAGATACCCCTTATGCTCAATTTTTAGTTGCTCATTTAATGAACCTTTTCTACAAATATCTTTGTACAGGAGACACAGGCAAAATATTATCTTTTAAATTGATTATTATCTTTACTCATACTTTATTGGTTAATTTTATGCTAAACAGAAAGATAAGATTTTAAATAACAAAATTATGTAATAATTAAAGTGTTTATTCACTTTTTATTAAGCACCTGTTTAATATAGTTAAATTGTTTCCATTTTGTTAGAGCAAATTTGAACTTTAAGGAGCTTTACTTATGTAGTTATTTTCAAATATTCTGTTATAAGCAAACATTTAAGCCTTGCCATGTAGATATACACAGAAAGACATGTTTGAGAATTCAACTGCAATGCTATTTTTAAAAATATTTTGTCCCATGAAATATTAAAATATCACATCATTCTCATGCAACATTTAAGCTTTGTGTAATGGTTAATGTAAATCAAATTGATATGTATTCTTAACATCTAATAAACTGAATACCAATTGATCACATTTTGCTAGTATTGCCTAGTAGGAAGGCATAAGAATCTCTAAACCTTTGCATAACTCCAGAATAACAGTAGAAATCAATGGGTATTCTTCTAACTGATTTATATGCTCTAATGCTCCAAAGTGGACATTTTGTACTGAAAAAAGTTTTTATACTGAATATTCCACTTTGGATAGAAGCAGATGCTAAGCTTTTATACAACCACAGAACAAAGCAATCATCACTTTACCATCACAACCATTTTTTCTGTGAAATTGAAATGCTTCATATTATTTCAGGTAAAGTTGGTCAAACTCTACTGTCATCTTGGCAATGCCCTATAAATAATCACCAATCTGTAGGGTCTCTTATGTATTTGGAATTATATCCCTTTGCTTGGCACAGTAGGATTCTAACAAAATCTTTCTTTTATTTGAGTGATTTAGTTGATGATTCAACAGTAACCAAGTTAAAAGGAACCGTGGTATAGAAAAGTGTTTTCGGGTAACTCTCTCTTTCTTGTTGAATGTCTTTTATTTTCTTTTATGATCTCTTTGCCCATTTGATTTTGTGAAGTGTATTTTTGGAGATGAAAAAAAAAGTTGTAATGTTTTCAAAATGGGCCTTCAGTGTTGGTCGTCCATTCTAATAGCAGCCTTTGAAGCTCTGTTGGCTAATTCATCACCCTTAGAAACTTCTGTCATTTGTGAGCTCTGCCAAAGAAATGGATTCTGAGCAAGCAGCCATAGGGCTTCAGAAAAATCAGCTGTTTCCCATGCAGTTTTTTTAGTTCTCATTTTAAGTAGAAAACCCTTTATTTAAAAATTATGTTTATTGCACGACAGATGACAAATATACATTTGTTGGTGTGTATTTATATCAAGTCTAGAATCCAGTGTCAGTTCCAGTATCTGCTATTAATTCAGTGCCTGTGCAGACTGAATTCTAGATGAAGCAGGAGACTACAAATCAATACACATTGCATGCCCTAAAAGAATCCTTTTTATCGCAATTAAGTGACTTACCAGTGAGTAATATTAAATATGCTTCATAAACAAAAATATCAGATAAATCAGGACAGATTTTTTTCTTCAAAATATATTGTTTGAACAATGCCAAAGAAGGGACTATAGGGAATTTGAGTTTTTTTAATGCCTCTTCACATTGTGGGACACAAATTAAAGGAACATGAACACCATCCCATAAATTTTCAAGAAAACACTGTTATTGCTATAAAACAGTGGGAATTTATTGTCTGTAACACTTTCATAGTCTAACACATAATCTGTTTGTCAAAAACAGGAGATATAATTGAGGTTGAGTCTTAAATCTTTGATGTATTTTTTATATTAATACCAAAGAGACAAAGGTGTGAAGCTAGAAATATATCAGTTGTTATATTGAACAAATAAAGGCTATATGTACAAATGGCCTCTTGGGTTGGGAGAAGTGAACATACAAAACTCAGAATGGCTATACTTTCTGAGGTGATGCTTCTTTCATGTAAACAAATTTACAGTTGTAACTTGTTAAACAACAAAACTATCCACCAAGGAAAAATCTTAGGTAGGGCTCTCATAAATGATAAGTACAGTCTCTGTATATTCATGTTATTTTATATTCATGATTAACATATCCTTAGATTTTCTGGGTCTTTTCCCATAGTAATACATGAATACCTTGGATAATAAACATAAAACTTTTGGAAAAAAATGTTGGCAAGATGTTCATAATCCATAATTCCCAAAAAATGGTAGATATTTTCTTTATGGGAATACTCATTAGTTTATAATTGACATATATCTAAAAGGTGCCATAATGTCCCAAGATTTGTGTTGGGATTGACAATATTATCTGATGCTTATTTTTAAAAAAATTGTTATTATAAAAGGAAAGACAAATTCTAATAGCTCTCTATCTCCCACTCCTGTAAGAGTGTCAGAATCTAGTGGACATTTGCTGACCATGCCTATCACTATCAGTATCACTGTGACCTTTTTACAGATTAAAATCTTACGTTTTCTTTTCATGCTTAAGTGTCTGTTCAACACCCACCATTTTAACAATAATAATTTCTACTGCTGTGGGAAATCTTAATTAGAAGGAAATGTTGATTCTTGCTAACCACATGCTACAGAAGGCACACTTCATCGAGGATCTTAAAAATATCAGTTTCTTTCACTCCAGTGATTTCCCAATTTGTTTAATGAGGTCCTGTGAGGCATTTGGGAGAAAATTACCAGATTGTGAGGTATAAAATTTTATATAAAAAGTCATGTACATTTTTTACCTCCATGAGTTTATACTTCACATCCACAATACTATATGAAAGAAATCCTACAAAGTCTACATCATTTGTTATGAGGCATCCTTGTATTCTGGATTCAAGGACTCAAATCAATAAACAGTTTAGGATGACTATAGGTAATTTTGCTGGAATATTAAGTTTCAGTATATGAATGAGTGTGTACATTTCAGTTAATCTAGACCAGCCTTAAAGAACCTTTTAATCCTATTATTAAAGATCCATTTTTTTTTCAACAGTACCTCTGGGTCATATTGGTTGTATCCTCCTAGCTAGCATTTAATTCAGTATATAAGACATTTCTCTAAAGAATAGCTATGGTGTTTCTGTACTACATTATGCTAATACAGGCCCAGACAGTATGGCCGGAAGGTAATATGGTTGAGGGAGTGAAGATCACTATGCAAGCAGAGTGGATGGCCCTCTGTTAGGTAGAAGAGAATCCTTTTGTTATGTTGCAAGATAAAAGAAAATTGACAGGTCCTTGAAACTGTGCACCCAATTATTTACAAAAAAAAAAGTTTCTTAAGTTTTACAGATATTTTCTATCATAACAAAGAACTATAAAGATTCTAGCCTTATCATTTACAGACTGTCATCTTAGCAATTGGATTTAGACTAAGGACATGAGTTTTCTACAATACCATCTTTTAAAATACATTTTGTAGGCTCAGAATAATGTTTTGCAATCATTTGATTGGTTTCAATATATTCACGCTTACCTGTTATCAGAAGTAAAGTTTTCAGTAATACCTATATTTATTCTGTTGTATTTTATGGATTTGTTTAATTTACTTCAAATTTTATGTTACAGTTTTTCTTCTTATTTCTATGTTTCTTGACATTCTGTGTTTGGCAATAGGAACTAAGACAAATAGTTTCCAGCTTTATTTTAATTTAGTCAGGAGTCAGGATGAATTTGAGATTCATTGTTGCTATGGTTACCCCCAGCACTGTATAGCTGTTAATTTCTTCACTGGTGTATTGTGTTTGGAATGGCAGTTAGCCAGAAGTTCTTCCTTCAATTATAGCTCTGTCATTTGTATTTAGACCACTCTTTGTGGTAAGTATCATTGAAAATCTCTCTCTCTTGCAAGTCCCTTATGCCGATGTTGTAATTATTTTCCCCCAAAATATTTTAGCCTGCTGCTGAAGGTGGTATTTTCTGATATCTAGATTGGGCATAGACTTGGGGAATGAAATGGTTCCCAAGACACCTCACTCTTTTCCTGTTATGATATCTTGCTTAGCATGTATTTTTTTCCTCTCCCGTCACTCCTGCAAATCTTCATTTATTTCTTTTACTCTTTCTCTAGCTGCAATGTGTTTTCATTAGAAGCATATGAATAAGATTTTTCAGCTCTTCTGCCTTTATATTATGCATAACTTTATTTGTCAGTAGGCAAAAAATGAAGTAGATGAATTTAGAAGCCTGTGATGATTCTCTCTAGAATAGCATCAGGATGAATATTCACTTAGGTTCTAATACAACACAAACCCTAGAATATATTTCAATGACATGTTTTTTTTAAATAAAAATGTTTGTCCACATTTTCTCAATGAGATAAATCAGAATGTACATAAGTATTTCAATTTGATAACTTTTTAACATCCTATAGGAATTCTGCTTTTATGAGAAAATTAAAATTCTATATGATAGCAGTCCATTTATATGGCAGGATATGTTAAATGTCTATGAAGTCTCTTTGGCCCTTAGCTATTCACAAAAGCACTTTATTCCTCTTTAATGCTACATACTATTCATTCCTCAACCTAGAGGAAAATATTTGGGTATAGCATCATAGGCATTTTCTTTTTACATTCTTTCTTTAAAAGTTAGTTCTTTGATAATTTTAAATTATTTTTATTTTATTATCATATTTTTCATTATTTAAAACAATTTTTAAATTCACATATATTTCAACATTTTTTGCCATCTTCCAAGTCTCTCCAGATCTTCTCTCCTTCTCTACCCACCAAACTTTTACTTCTTTCTCAAAAAAAGAAGCAAAACCCAATACAAAAAAAAAATTCCAATAAACCTGAAAAATAAAATAAACACCACTCTGCCCTGTACAAAACTCAAGTTCAAGTGGATCAAAGACTTCAACATAAATCCAGGTACCATGAAACTGATAGGAGAGAAAGTGGGAAGTAGCCCTGAAAGCATTGACATAACAGATCACTTCCTAAGTGTAACACCAGTAGTGCAGACCCTGAGAGCAACAATTAATACAGGGACCTCCTGAAACTGAAAAGATTCTGTCAGTCAAAGAATATAGTCAATAAGACAAAACAACAGCCTACAGAATGAAAAAAGATCTTCACCAACCCCACATCTGACCGAGGACTGATCTACAAAATATATAAAGAACTCAAGAAACTAAACATCAAAATACCAAATAATCCAATTAAAAATGGGGTGCAGATCTAAACTAAGAATTCTCAACAGAAGAATCTCACATGGCTGAAAGACACTTATAAGAATTGCTCAGCATCCTTAGCCATCAGGGAAATGCAACTCTGAGATACCATCTTACACATGTCAGAATGGCCAAGACAGAAAACACTAATAGCATCCTGTACTAGAGAGGATGTGAAGTAAGGAGAACACTCCTCTATTGCTGGTGGGAGTGGAAACTTGTACAGACACATTAGAAATCGGTATGGTAGCTTCTCAAAAATTGGGAATCAGTCTACCTCATGATCCAGCAATATCACTCTTGGGCATATACCCAAAGGATTCACATTCATACCACAAGGACATTTGCTCAACTATGTTTATTGCAGCATTATTTGTAATAGCCAGAATCTGGAAATGACCTTGATGTCCCACAACCAAAAATGGATATTAAAATGTAGTACATTTGCACAATGGAGTATTACTCAGTAAAAAAATAAAAAATAAAAAATGACATCGTGAAATTTGCAGGAAAATAAATGGACTGGAAAAAAAAAATCCTGAGTAAGGTAACTTAGACCCAAAAGGACAAATGGTATATATGAACTCGTAAGTGGATATTAGATGTGAAGCAAGGGATAACCAGGCTACAATCCACAACCCCAGGGAAGCTAGATAACAACGATGACCCCAAGAGAGACATTCATGGATGCCCCTAGGAAAGCAAAATATATAAGATCTGAGTAAATTGGGAGTGTGATGATACGTAAGAGGAGGTGGCAAAAGAACATGAGGGAAGAGGATGGTTGAGTTGAGCTAGGGACAGAGGAAGAGCAAGGAAAGAGATATCTTGATAGAGGGAGCCATTATGGGGTTAACATGAAACCTGGCTCCATGGAAGTTCCCAGGAACCCACAAGGATGAACCCAGCTAAGATTCCAAGCAATAGTGGAGAAGGTGCCTGAACTGGCCTTCCCCTGTAATCAGATCAGTGACTACCCTAATTGTCACATAGAACCTTCATCCAGTGACTGATGGAAGCAGATACAGAGATCCACAGCTAAGCACTGGGTGGAGCTCCTGGAGTCCAGTCCAAGAGAGGGAGGTGGGATTGTGTGAGCAACGGGGTCAAGATCATAATGGGAAATTCCATAGATACAACTGACCTGAGCAAGTTGGAGCTCAGAGTCTGGACTGACAGATGCGAAACTTGCATGGGACTGAACTAGACTCTCTGAATGTGGGTGGCAATTGTGTGACTTCGGCAGTTTGTGGGACCACTGGCAGTGGGACCAGGATTTGTCCCTAGTGAATGAACTGACATTTTGGAGCCCATAACCTGTAGAGGGATAGCTTGCTCAGTCTAGATACAGGGGGAGGGGGTTAATCCTGCCTCGATTTGATATGCCAGACTTTGTGGACTTCTAAGGAGTGGACGTGAAATTGGGGCTGGGGGAAGGTGAGAGGTGAGCAGGAGGAGGGAAGCAAGCGGGAACTGTGGTTGGTATGTAAAATGAAAAAAAAAAAAACCTTTTAAATAAAATTTAAAAAAAAAACAAAATTAAACACCACTTAAAAATAAAACACCAAACTATAACCAAATAAAAGCACAAGCACACACACATGCATGCACATGCACATGCACACACACACACACACACACACATACACACACACACACACACACACACACACACACACGCACGCGCATGCATGCACACACATATACAGACACAAAGACAGAGAAAACTGTGTAGTCCAATTATATATTGGCTAACTATTCCTGATTATGAGATCTGTACAGGGGGTAGTTGATATACCCTGTGTCACTCTGTTAGAGAAAACTTATTTTTCCCTCTCCCAGCTGGTGTAAAGGACAGTTCAGTTGTTAACCTTTACTTTAGTGGCTAGGTTTTCATTCATTCATTTATACATTAAAAAAAAACTGTATAATAAAATGAAATATAGTAAGATTAAAAAAAAAACTATTATAGTAAAGGTGGACAAGCCAAGCCAACAGAAGAAAAGGAACCCAAGAGAAGGCACCCAAATCAGAGATCCACTCATTTACACTCATAAACCCTATAGAAACACTAAATTGGAAGCTGTAATATATATGCAGAGGACCGATACAGACCCATGCAGACCCTGTGCATGCTGCTTCAGTCTCTGTGAGTTCATATTAGCTTTGTCCATGCTGATTTAAAAGGCCTTGTTTTCTTTTTCTTTTTTCTTTTTTTCTACCAGATGAAACAATTTATTGCAGGTATCTTATCTTGGCTGAAAAATCAGGCACAAGTTAAGTAAATTAGAATCTTTTATTTATTTATTTTATTTTACAATACTATTCATTTCTACAAAACAGCCACAGATTTCCTTGTTCTCCCCCTTCCTGTCCCCCTCCCCTTCCCCCAGCCCACCCCCTTTTCTCACCACCTCCAGATCAAGGCCACCCCTGAGGACTGAGATCTACCTGATAGACTCAGCCCAGGCAGGTCCAGTCCTCTCCTCCCAGACTGAGCCAAGCGTCCCTGTATAAGTCCCAGGTTTCAAACAGCTATCTCATGCAGCGAGCCCAGGACCTGGTACCACTGCCTAGATGCCTCCCAAACAGATCAAGCCAATCAACTGTCTCACCTATTCAGAGGGTCTGATCCAGTTGGGGGCCCCTCAGCCTTTGGTTCATAGTTCATGTGTTTCCATTCGTTTGGCTATTTGTCCCTGTGCTTTATTCAACCTTGGTTTCAATAATTCTCGCTCATATAAACCCTCCTCTTCCTTGCTAATTAGACTCCAGCGCTCCACCCGGGTCCTAGCCATGGATGTCTGCATCCAGATTCCTCAGTCCTTGGATGGGGTTTCTGGCACAACTATTAGGGTGTTTGGCCATCCCATCACTAGAATAGGTCAGTCCCGGCTGTCTCTCAACCATTGCCAACAGTCTTTTGTGGGGGTATCTTTGTGGATTTCTGTGGGCCTCTTTAGCACTTTGTTTCTTCCTTTTCTCATGTGGTCTTCATTTAACATGGTCCTATTCCTTGTTCTCCCTCTCTGTTCTTGATCCAGGTGGGATCTCCCGCTCTCTTCCCCTTGACCCTCGCCGTTCATTGCTCCCACTCACGTCCAGGCTGTTCATGTAGATCTCATCCATTTCTCCGTCATTGGGTGATCCCCGTGTCTTTCTTGGGGACCTGTTTTCCAGGTAACCTCACTGGTGATGTGAGTAGCAGTCCAGTCATCCTTGTTTCACATCTAGTATCCTCCTATGAGTGAGTACATACCATATTTGTCTTTCTGAGTCTGGGTTACCTCACTCAGGATGATTTTTTCTAGATCCATCCATTTGCCTGCAAACCTCATGATGTCATTGTTTTTCTCTGCTGAGTAGTATTCCATTGTGTATATGTGCCACAATTTATTTATCCATTCTTCAGTTGAAGGGCATTTAGGTTGTTTCCAGGTTTTGGCTATTACAAACAATGCTGATATAAACATAGCTGAGGAAGTGCTCTTGTGGTATGATTGAGCATTTCTTGGGTATATGCCCAGGAGTGGTATAGCTGGATCTTGGGGGAGATTGATTCCCAATTTTCTAAGAAAGTGCCATATTGATTTCCAAAGTGGTTGTACAAGCTTGTATTCCCACCAGCAGTGGAGGAGAGCTCCCCGAGTTCCACATACTCTCCAGCATAAGGTGTCTTTAGTGTTTTGGATCTTAGCCATTCTGACAGGCCTAAGGTGGTATCTCAGAGTTGTTTTGATTTGCATTTCCCTGATGATTAGGGATGTTGAGCAATTCCTTAAATGTCTTTCAGCCATTTGAGTTTCCTCTGTTGAGAATTCTCTGTTTAGTTCTATAGCCTTAATTGGACTGTTGGTCGTTTTGATGTCTAATTTCTTGAGTTCCTTATATATTCTGGATATCAGTTCTCTGTCAGATGTGGGGTTGGTGAAGATCTTTTCCCATTCTGTAGGCTGTTGCTTTGCCTTGTTGACTGTATCCTTTGCTCAACAAAAGTGTCTCAAGTTTCAAGAGGTCCCATTGATTGATTGTTTCTCTCAGTGTCTGCGCTACTGGTGTTATATTTAGGAAGTGATCTCCTATGCCAATGCATTCAAGACTACTTCCTACTTTCTCTTCTAGCAGGTTCAGAGTAGCTGGATTTATGTTGAGGTCCTTGATCCACTTGGACTTAAGTTTTGTGCATGGTGACAGATATGGATCTATTTGCAGCCTTCTACATGTTGATATCCAGTTATGCCAGCACCATTTGTTGAAGATGCTTTCTTTTTTCCATTGTACACTTTTGGCTTCTTTGTCAAAAATTGTATGTTCATAGGTGTGTGGGTTAATGTCAGGGTCTTCAATTCGATTCCATTGGTCCACATGTCGGTTTTTATGCCAATATCAAGCTGTTTTTATTACTGTAGCTCTATAGTAGAGCTTGAAATCAGGGATTGTGATGCGTCCAGAGGTTGTTTTATTGTACAGGATTCTTTTGGCTATCCTGGGTTTTTTGTTTTTCCATATGAAGTTGAGTATTATTCTTTCCAGGTCTGTGAAGAATTGTGTTAGTATTTTGATGGGGATTGCATTGAATCTGTAGATTGCTTTTGGTAAAATTGAAAAGGTCTTGCTTTCTTGTTGTCCTCCATCCCCTCTGGTTCTTACCTATTTCTGCCTCTTCTGCTACATGGTTTTTCCTGAGCTCTGAGGGGAGAGATTTGATTAAGACATCCATTGAGGGGTAAGTATTGAAAGGTTTCTCACTCTCTGTGTAATGTCTGGCTGTGGTCTCTGTATTTGTTCTCAACTACTACAGGAGGAAGCTTCTCTGATGATAGCTGAACAAGGCATTGATTTATGAGTATAGCAGAATGTCATAGAGTGATGTTTGATCATCCCCATCACCCAATTCTTCTTCTCACATCTATCTTACATCCATCTCACTTAATTACTCACTCAAATTTGTGTCTTTTTCCCCCATCAAAGTTACTTAGTGCTACCCCAATAGTCTTAGATTTATAGCCTTCCATTGGACCATGATCATATCAGGGTTCACAGTCAGAGAACTGCCCTATCCATTCATAGCAATGAACAATTGCCAATATTTCTTCAGCTCAGGGTAGAATTTTATGCCTTACTGCCCACTCCATGATGAGATTTTTTTCTGGCTTTGTTTTGTGCAGGTCTTGTATGTTCTATAAAAACTGTCATAAGTTCTAGTACAGCTCTTCTGCTATGTCTAGAAGACACTGTTTCCTTGTTTTCATACACCACTGCTGGCTCTTACCCTCTTTCTCCTCCATCATTCAAAATTATCTCTGGGATTTTGGAGGAGATTGTTGTGGAATATTACTTAAGATGTGGAACATTCCTTTGCTGTGGAACATTTATTTAATAATGCAAAGATGTGTTGCATTCTTTTATGTTTTATTAATTTAGCTCTATGAAGCTATGTTACTTTGCCTGTGTAAAACACATGATGGTCTAATAAAGAGCTGAATGGCCAATAGCAAAGCAAGAGAAAGAATAGGTGGGGCTGGTAGGTAGAGAGAATAAAGAGGAGAGATGTGGAAGGAAAAGATTAAGGAATAAGAAAAGCAGGGGCCAGCTATCCAGCCAGACATGGAATAAGAAGGAAAGAAAAGATATACAGAAACAGAGAAAGATAAAAGTCCAGAGGCAAAAGGTAGATGGGGTAATTTAAGTTAAGAAAAGCTGGTAAGAAATAAGCCAAGCTAAGGCTGGGTATTTATAAATAAGAAAAAGTCTCTGTGTTTATTTACTTGGGAGCTAAGTGGCAGGGTTATTTAGGGTAATCAAAAAACACAGGTTAGTAGTCACTTATAACAATCAAATTTGTAGGTGTTAGGTATGTTTTAAAGATCATATAGACATATATTTTAGGTGCCATTAAGATAACGATCTTCAAACATTTCAAAGATCTATAGAATATGGCATTTAAAATATTTTGTTAACACATGGTTTTTAATGAGACTGAGACACATCTGCCCCTGGCAGCACAAATGTATTTCAAAAAAGGATGATGGGCATTGAAGAAACTCCATAGGAATTTGCTTTTATTGTGGCAAGGTTATCCATTTGCTCTTCCATTGACTGCTTGACAGTATGATGTATAAAGCAGACATACAGGACCCACAGGAAAGTGACTGCTGGATTTTGCCAAGAAAAGGTAGGACAGTCCTTCAAATTTCCTGCTTCACTGAAAAGTCTGCCAGATAGTCCATACCTTTCGGCTGAAGACAGATGCCCCAACATTGCAGAGGAACTTTGGGTGACTGTCCAGCCAGCAAGCCTTCTCTGTTGTAAGTTAATGTTTCATTCTTCTGGGTCTTTGATGGAGTTAAAGACTAAATAATTAGAGTTATAGTTTTCCTTAGTTACAATAGAAAGTAAATTAGACTTAAAACTTTGGATTCACTAAGTTAGAATGAATAATGGTGTGTTTTCTCTGAATTTGCTAAATAGCAATGCAGTGAATATTGTAAAGGTAATTCTTGATAACTTTTTGTTGTATACAGTTTTACTATGACAAAGTTAAAACCTTTCATTTTTATTTAGACAAAAAGGGGGAAACATTGTGGAAAATTATTTTAAGATATGTTACATTTGTTTATGCTATGGAACATTTATTTAAGGATGCAAAGATGTGTTGCATTCATTTATGTTTCATTTGTTTAACTCTGTGAAACTGTGTTACCTTGATTGTGTAAAACATCTGATGGTCTAATAAAGAGTTGAATAGCCAATAGCGAGGCAGGAAAAAGGATAGGTGGGGCTGGCAGGCAGAAAGAATTAAGGGAAGAAGAGAGATCTTGGAGGAGAAGATTGAGGAGCAAGAAAAGAAGGAGCCAGCCCTCCAGTCAGACATGGAATAAGAAGGAAAGAAAAGATATACAGAAATACAGGAAAAAAAAAAAAAAAACAGGCAAATGGGATAATTTAGGTTAAGAAAAGCAAGCTCGAAATAAGTCAAGCTAAGTCCATGCATTTATAAGTAATAAAAGACTCAATACATTTATTTGGGAGCTGGGTGGCAGGCCCCCAAAGAGCCAAAGAGTAAACAAAAACAAAACAACCAAATAACCAAATCAACCAACAGCAGGGATGACATGGTACATGTTTTCTTTATGGTTGAAAGTTTTCCAGTCTCTTGTCCACTGCATTTTAGCCAATTTTGGTCTGTGTGTAGATGATCTATTGAAAACAGAAGGTTCTTGATGAGGATGTAGAGATGCACTAACCTGTGGGGTTGTTGATTTGTCACTAGGATTTGGCTTAACATTAATTTTGTAGAATAATATCCTAAGTACTTCTGTAGGGTCTATAACCTGTCTAGCCATAGGTTCTCTATCCTATAATAGTGTCAAAGATTTCACCTGTCAACCAGGCCTTATACCCCAAAAGAACCTTGTTGATTTTACCAGAATTTCTAAGAGCAAATTCAATCTATGATCTTATCTGTAGCCCAAGCTTCCCTTTCTTATTTTGATTTGGTTTCTTGCTTTTGGTGTTTAATGTAAAATGGTCCTTCATATTTTCCTGGCTTGTGAAACAACTTTCGTTTACTATAATAATATACATAAACTAAAATTATAGTTTATTAAATTCCTTGAGAAACTGAAGTGAAATATAATTATACTCAGTAATTACATTTCCTCCTTCATGTGATTATTAAATACCCCAAGTACCTGTTTATCTGTCCTTGTCCATTTGGAATTATTGTGTGCATCTTATGTAATACTAGGCTCTTCAAAATATATTAGCATGATTATATGTCTGTTCTTATGAATCAGAAGTAGTTTCCTAGTGATTACTTTTAATAGTAGATATCAATATAATTTAATTATCATTAACAAAATGTACATCACTAACAAAAATCTACCTTATTTAAATGTTCAAACACTGTCCTATAATTTTGAGTATTTTTAGACTCAAGCCATAAAATGGTGTGCTTTCTCTCCAAGAAAAAAAAAAAAAAAACCTTTGAAAGAATTCAGTTTTAGAAACAGATTATCAGCAAACAATGGTTTTCAAATATATTATACTAAACTTCTAAATTGCTTCCTAAAATTTGCAAAACACACTATAATTGTTATTTTCAGTCCCTGACTAATGCTTGTGGCCATCTGAACAAATAGCATCACATATTATCTATAATCCACCTTTTACCTTTGCAAAAGCTCTGATCAGCTTTTCCATAAACACCAGGACATGACAGAGGGATGGGTTCTGCTGTCACTTGAAAAGATGTTGATTTTGTTATCAATGGCTCACTCTTGTCTTAGTCTGCACTTTGTTCATCTGATCCATGTTAAAATTAAACAGTCATAAACACTGGAACAAACACAAAAATCCATGAGAACTAGCTAGTTTAGATACCTCTTCAATGGATATGTTTTGTTTGCTTATTACTTTTAAAAAATGTCATGCTTGAAGAAGGCAGCAAAGGCATGAATAAAATCAGAGGTCTCCATTCAAGGATTTCAAGGACTTATTAACAGTTTCTGTGGGAAGAAAAAAAAGCACAAAGGAAAACTGAAATTTCTTGGTTTGAATTATATAATGAAGTATACTTCAATGAATAAAATGAATTAAAGCAAAGAAATACACAGTAACCTGGTACATTTCAAATCTTCGAGGTAATTCTGATACCAATGTTTTTAAAGATTTATATTTTTACACAGTTTATTTTATTCGTTTCCCACAGACTTCTCTCAGATAACCTTACCTCTGCTCACCCAACTTCAAATTCTTATATTCTCAAAAACAAACAAATGAATTAAACAAATGAAAACAAAAAACCAACCAAACAAACAAGCAACAATAACAAAAATATCCCACATACCCAACACACACAATGACAACAAATCATGGAGTCTATTTTGAGTTGGCTAGCTACTGCTCAGCATGTGACTTGCCCTGTCATATGGTTCACACACCCACTGTCACTCCATTTCAGAAAAAATGGCTTCTCCAGTCTTGAAAGGTATCAGTTAATCCAACTTTTGGATTAGTGGTAGGATTTGGTGCTCATTTCCTTTTCTCTATGCTGGGATTTTGTTTGCCTCAAATTTGTGCAGGTATTGTTAATGAGGCCAGGAACTTGAGACTAGATAGGTCATGGGTTTAGACAAAACTTACTACTATTTTTCTGTTAAATAAAAATAGCAATAAAATGACCCTTAAAGACAAATTGCTTTGCACACAGGTCAGTGCATCATTGAACCCTCATTAAAGAAAAGCCTTCTTGCAGGAGATGGTAATTAATTGAGAGACACGCAACTGGACAATACCCAAAGAGTGAGAGATGCTGGAGTACTCAGACCTAAATAGGATATCTTCATCATGCTCCTTCATTCAAGGTTTGAGAATCTATTAAGAGAGTGTGTAAAGACCTTAATTGCCAGAAGTATATGAAATGCCAAGAAAACAGCATTTAAATTTCAACAGGACTGATGTATATATGAACTCAGAGATACTGTGACAACATGAACCAAACATGGAAACTTGTATAAACAACTACTGAAAAGTACTTCAGGGAAGAGAGTGTTCTGGTTGAATAAATAAAAGAATCCCAGTGCTGGAGACAGGGAGTTGGCTCAGTGGGAAAAGACTGTAAAAGTGAGTGGGGATGGAAGACACCAAGGAAACAATGCCTTCCAAACACGGCAGGACGAGCATGCATAAGAACTAAACGCAGCCAGTGGCATCTGTACAGTCTCTGCAGAGGACCAAGAAAGATGAGATCCCAGCTCTGAAGAGGAGATTTGGAGATGATCTCCCATCCCTAACCAACAAGTTATCTCCAATTTGTGACTATTGGCAAAGAAAAAATAAGTTTTCTCCAATGGAGTCTCACAGGGTATACAAACCGCACACAAGGACAGTCCACATGTCCAGCAGTATAAGGCCAACCCAAATCAAAGTGAACTCATTGGTATTTGGGGAGATGTGTGTGTGTGTGTGTGTGTGTGTGTGTGTGTGTGTTTGAGTGTTTGTGTGTGTCCCATCTTGTAGTGATTTGTACAGGCATATTTTATTTTACTTTAGTGATCTTTTGCTTATAAGTTATGGTTTCCTGTTTTGGGCTTTATGGATTTTTTTGTGTATGCACGTGCCTCTGAGTGTATGTGCTTCTCATTCCTTTTTTCTCTTGTGTTTATTTTATTTTATTTTATTTTTTCATTTGCTTGTTTGTTTCCTAAAGAGAGAGAGAAAGGTATAGATTTTAATGGTGTGTGGGGGACCTTAAAGGGGATAGGGGAGGAGAAACTTTAATGAGAATGTATTGTATGATTAAAAAAAACTGTTTTGAATTAAAAAAAAACTCAGTACTGTTGACATGACCCTGGACAATCTTATTATAAAATGTGACATATCATCAAATTATTTGCTCTGCTTTTATAATGAGATCAGCAATCTGATTATAGCCCAAAGAAAAAAGCAAAACAAACAGTAATAATTTTATCATGACTATCTATTGTGATAAAATTAAATTAATATGCTTATTATTTATCAAATAACATAAATGATTTCAAAAAATCCCTGAACCTTTGGGAACAGACTGGAAAAATTAATTTGAGTGACCCAGAATGCAAGAAAGCTGTAACATAGTTTTGATGTGATTGATGATAGACATGTCCTAGTCATTTTAAATATGTACTATACTTGCTGAATTAGTTGAGTATAGTATTACTATGATGAAACACTACAGGATTAAAGGGCTTGTTTGGATTATACATCCTCAATCACAGACTCTGGAGGAAAGTCAAGGCCTTAATTGCCAAAAGTATATGAAATGCCAAGAAAAGAGCATTTTTAAATTTCAACAGGACTGATGTATATATGAACTCAGAGGTACTGTGACAACACTAACTCAAACTGGGAAGGAACCTGGAGGCAGAAGCTAATGCAGATGCTATGGAGGGGTGCTGCGGCTTCTTGGCTTGATCCTCATGACTTGCTCAGCCTACTTTCTTATACCACTCAAGATGACCAACCAGAGATTTTTCCCACACACATTGAGCTTATCCCTTCCCTATCACTAATTAAGAAAATGTCCAGGCTTGCTTATACCTAGACCTTACAGAAGCAATTTCTCACCTGAAGTCCCCTACCTCTTATACTGGCTGGTTTTATGTCAACTTGACACAAGCTAGAGTCATCAAACAGAAAGAAGCCTCAATTAAGAAAATGCCTTCAAAAGCTCCAGCTCTAAGGTATCTTCTTGATTAGTGATCAATGGGGAAGGGCCTAGACCATTGTGGATGGTGCCATCCCAGGGCAGATGGTCCTGGTTTCTAGAAGAAAGCAGGCTAAGCAAGCCACGTGAAACAAGCCAGTAAGCAGCAACCTCCATGGCCTCTGTATCAGGGCCTGACTCCAGTTTTCTGACCTTCTTAAGTTCCTGTCCTGACTTCCTTTGATATTGAACAGCAATGTAGAAATACAAGCTGATAAACCCTTTCCTCCCTAACTTGATTTTTGGTCATGGTGTTTTGTTGCAGCAATGGAAACCCTAACTAAGATATTTCCCTTCAGACAAATATGGTTTATACATAGTTGACATTAAACTACCCAGCACATATGTGAAATTGTATATTTATAATATTTTATATAGAAAAGAGGAAAAACTTTTCTGAAGAAGTGAGGTCATCAAACTTTAATTTTAAACTTGAATTTTGCCATTGGCTATGAGTCTATATGGCTATCCTCTCACTAAACATCCATAAGTAAATCTGAAATACCATCTCAAACATTGTGTTTGTGGGAACTGAAGAGGTTACATTTGAGCACTTGAAATACAATCATTACTTACATGACTAGTTATGTATCTTGTTGGTCACCCACCCATGCAGAAATGGTGACTAGACTATTCTGAATCATTTATATTATTGTTGAAACCTCCATTAATATAATCACAGAGTGGCCCATTGTATTGCTCATACATATAATACATAGCTTCTGACCAAGTAGTTTTCACTTGGACCTTTCTGAGGTCCATGCTTGAAGTTTCTACTATATTCTATATTCTATCACCTTGAGTAAATAAATGTCACAAAAAACATAACTGAGTTATTCATTCATAGTCATAATGGATATGAAGACTCTAGAATCAAACATCATATCCTGTACCACTGATTTTGTTACTTTGTGTAGGTACTTGGACAGTTCATCATCAGAATTCTAGTTCCTTTACTATTGGAATAAGTTAAATAACAAATTATTCAAAACAGTCTTCCACATTAGTATATCAATGTAAATATAACATTTGCAAACATAAAATCCCCTGTTTTAAAAAAATCCCACAGGAATCAAATCCTTCAAAACCAAAGTAATACAAGCCTACTTAAAATAATTTAAATCCAAATCCAGAAGCTCTGCTGCACTTTATATTGTTCATCATGGTGTGTTATATAATTGACAATTTGTATAAGTTGACATCATCTGTAATCATGCATTTATTTATTCATATTCCACTTTCAAAAGGAAATTAGTAGATGTACCATACAAATGTAATACAGTAAGTTTAGATACTATTAATAAAAGATGTAGGACAAATTGTAAGAGGGAAATGGAAATATTTTAAATTTTGATGGAATTATATCACAGTCAATCACAAACTACCAATAAGTTGCACAGAAATAAAAAACATGAGGCCTCCTAAAATAGATGTGAAGAGCCTTTTACCTAAAATTTGAGAAATCTCATCTATATATTAGTAAATTATAAATGCTCCTGTGTCTCAGGGACAATTCTCAGTACCAGGGCTGCTTTTGCTGATAGCAGCTAGCAGAAATGAAGCTCAGGAGAGAGAGTGTAAAGCAAGAGGTTAAGGCAGGGCCTCTATAGACTACTGTGTTAGAAATTCATCTTTGACCCACATTACCTGCACAGGCTGGAGACATTATCAAAAGCTCTTTGTGTGGACCCATAAATATAACTCTATTATTTGCAAGCATGTATGGCTCCATTGAATAGCATGAACAAGATTAATCAACCATAAACTGATAAATAAATAATGGGTCACCTAAAATACCTTAAATGTTCTCACCTAGCTCTGTTTCCTTATAAAGATCCAAGGAAAGTCTATGGATTTGTGTTGTTTGGAGGGAAAAAAATGAGTAAAATACATCAAATGAAGTATTATACTCTGCTTGACATCAGATATTTTTTCTTTATTTAATTTTCATACAATATTTTTAACAAATTTATATTAGCTAAGAGTACTAGAGGACAAGTTTCATTTAGAAAGCTCCTCAACCCTGGTATCGCAGTAAAAATAACATGTCTTGATCACCATTGACTACTCTGTTGTTTGGGAATTTAGATGTGACATTAAACTACAAGTTTGGGTGTAGCATTAAATAGGATCATTGCTGCTTTTAAATAGCGGAGTACAGTTCAGGCAACTGAACATCTACAGAGAGTGTAAACTGATGAGGGGAAGAGCCACAGAACTGGAGAGGACAGGTTTTCTACTACTCATCTCCAGTAAGGTGAAATGACTGGATGGCCAGGCCAGGGCCCTAACAGGTTCCCCTAGCAGCCCTGGCATGGACCAGGCCTTAGTTTCGCTTCACTAAAATGGGCTGGAGCTGAGCAAGCAATTCTCAGGAAAACCACAACTTCGGGCACCCAATCAACAGGTGCACCCCAGCCTCCTGCTGGCTCAGCAGGCACCCCAAGCCCCTTCTGTGGCTCAGCGATGTCCCCCAGACTTCTAGACACCCCCATCACCAATGGGCCCCTAACCACTACAGCTTCCCACCAATCAATTCCCAGACTAATCTTTCCTCCACCAATCAGCACCAGATTAATCCCTCCTCTCTTGAATTCCCCTAACTGTGCTTAAAAGGAGCTCACGACCCCCCTTCGGGGTCTCTATTTGCCACCCCATCATGCTGGAAATAAACGCTTTTGCTAAATTGCATATGTGACTGTTGTTCTTTCTTCAGGGCTTCTCTCAGACCCTAACATAAGGGAAGGTGATGCTTAATATTTTCCAGAAAGTCACAGTCCCATAGATCACTGGGATTGGGTGATAAAAACACTGCTGAAGAACAATTGTCAAAGAATTTTAATGAAATAATACAGAATTCTATTGTCTTTTAAAATTAGGAAGTAGGAAATAGGAAATATCAGACAAGGAAGTCTGTAGTAGCGTACATGCAAAATAGTGTGTATTCAAATTGTACTCTTGGCTCTGTTAGCTAAATAATTGCTCATTCTCTTATTTGATTATAGAGGTAGTTTATACATTTATAAAATATTATGTTTTAGGTCTTTTTCATTTAAAAGTGCTAAAAATATTATTTTTCATGTGATTTTCATAAACAAGGGGTTATTTTGTGGAAGTCAATATTATAGCAATATTATTATTATCATATAATAAAAATTCAGTCCCAAACAATAGTATAAACTGAGGCAAAAATAACGCTTTATAATGTTAAAATGAAGTTAGTGTTTGATAGTCTAATTAGCAAGTTGTTGTCCAGAATTTTACTTTGGACTTCTGAGCATTTTGTCTTCAGTGTAGCAGTAGGAATGCGGCTCAATACACTTCTTAGCACAGGTGTATGAGGATGATTACTCCTTCTTTTTAATGGTTAATTAGAAGGTTTGAAGAGAAAACTATTTCACTTTCTAAGTGATTAAAACTCCATATCCAGCCGGGCGTTGGTGGCGCACGCCTTTAATCCCAGCATTCGGGAGGCAGAGCCAGGCGGATCTCTGTGAGTTCGAGGCCAGCCTGGGCTACCAAGTGAGCTCCAGGAAAGGCGCAAAGCTACACAGAGAAACCCTGTCTCGAAAAACCAAAAAAAAAAAAAAAAAAAAAAAAAAAAAAAAAAAAACTCCATATCCACTCTTTAGACAAGAGCAGGTAGTTGTATTAGATTTTTTTTATGTACAATTCAATATCTCCTAAATAGTCATATTATTTTTTGGAAAATTAAATTTAATTAAATGTATGTCATATGCAAAGAAAAGAGTAAGAAAGAGATTGGGACACTCAAGAGTTTCCATTGAGAATTTTAAAATCATTGTTTATTACAATAGAATTAAAATTTATCAACCACAAAATGACATAATAAAATTTTACTATAATTTTAAGATTTTCTGGGTTATAATGAATATAATTCTCTTTATGTATTGTTTGAACATGAACATTTTAAGTATTTCAAAGCCTTACATCATCATTAGTGCCCATTAGCTCAACAGTTATATAATCATCATTTTTGAAAGCAGTATTTTTATTTATGAGGCAAGGAGTATTCAATGTTATCATTCCACACTGCATTCTCCTCAGAAGCTAAAAGACATCACACCATTATTTAACAGCCTTTGTTCCCTTGAGTAATATCATAATGCATTTCCTTTGATATGTTTATGTCCCTTGTTGTCAATTAGCTTAGTAGAGGCTGTCATTCTTAGCAGCATCTTTATTTCTGTGTCTGGTATGTCATTTGTCAATGTGTCAACAAGAAGAGACAGTGGTTGTTGAACTTTTGAGAGTATTTTCCATGATTACTATTTCATTTCCTGGTGTGGATTTCATCCATGTTCCCTTCAAGCAATTTCATTTATGTGAATCCCCCAAATTCACATACAGATGAAAAATTCAAAGTATGCATTTATTTGTTGTATCTGTACAGCATCAAGAATGAGGCATAATTGTAGCAGGAATCTTAAAAGTTCTTATTAATAAAATCAAACCCAAGCCGAGTTATTGGGGTCCATGCTGGTAGATCAGAGAGACAGGACAAGCCACAGCTATCTCACCTTGCCGGATCCTCCGCTGGTTTTGTCTCCTCAGACCGGAGGCCTCTGAGTCCTCATCTGGAATGGGTCTCAGCTGAATTGCTGCTCAAAAGCCTGAAGCTTAACCAGCCACATGCTTAACCAGCCAAATGCTTAACCAGCCAAAACCTTCTAGCCAAATGCCGCTAGTTTCTGGTCCTCACACCTTATATATCTTCCTGTTTTCTACCACCACTCCCTGGGATTAAAGGCTGGCTTTCTGGGATTAAAGGCGTGTCTCACCATGCTTGGCTATTTCCAATGTGGCCTTGAACTCACAGAGATCCAGAGGGATTTCTATCTCTGGAATGCTAGGATTAAAGGTGTGAGTGCCACCATTTTCTAGCCTTTGTATCTAGTGGCTGTCTGTTCTCTGACCCCAGATAAATTTATTAGAATACACAATACCACCACACATAATGCTCAAAAGAACAGAAGATGAAGGCATGGTTTTCACTGAAAAGGGAAGATTAAAGAAGTTTGAAGCCTAAAAAATATCATAATGAAGTGTGGTATGCATACACTGTAGATGAAAAATGCCTGTTTGTAATGTCTTTGATATAAAGGAAATAAAGCTGTATATATTATTATCAAGTAAACATTATTAAACATATTGAATTGGACCAGATCACCTAGGCAGATATTTAATATAAATTCCCCTAAAGTACTATATTATTCATAGAAGAAAATTAGAGTCAATTAAGAAATATTATAAATGGAGTTTTTCTGTCCTACCCATTTCCACAGTCATTTCCAAATAATCACTCAGAGGCTTATATTAATTATATATATATATTTGATTGGTAGATCAGGCTTATTACTAGCTAGCTCTTATATTTAAATTAACCCATTTCTATTAATGTTTTGTCATGTCTCTTGGCTTACCTATGCTCTAATTCATCTTGCTCTCCTGGTGGTTGGTTCTCATGTTTGCCCCTGACTCAGCCCTTTTCTCTCTATCTCTGCTTGGATTTTCCACCCAGCCTTATTCTGCCTGGCTATAGGCCAAATTAGCTTTGTTTATCATCAAATGAGAACAACACATATTCACAGGTACAGAAAGACCATCCCACAACATGTTCCCCTAATCAAAAAGGAAAGTTTTAACTTTAACATAGTAAACCTACATATAAAAATAGTTATCAAACAAGAATTACAGTAACAATAGCTAGTCTGTTTGTATTTGGAAAAATTAAAGAAAATACTCTATCATCTATCCTATTTTTGTGAGTCTAAAGTTTTATATCTAATTTACCTTTTATCATAATTAAGGAAAACTATAATTATAACTATCTCATCTTCAAACCCATCAAAGACCCCAGAAGGATATCCTATTTCTGAGTAAACAGGAAGTGCATTGTAAGCAACTTTTAAAATTCTAGAAATGACAGAGACATCTGATTGGCTGGACAGTACCCAAAGTTCTGTAACATTAGGGCATCCTTCATCATCCTACAGGCCTAGAGTATCTGGCAGAATTCAGTGAAGCAGGAAATTTGAAGGACTGTACCACATGTATTGGCAAAGTTCACTAGTTGCTTTCCTCTGTGTCCTGAAGAATGTCTGGCAGTTTTTTCTGTGAAGCAGAAACCTGAAGGATCATCTTGCTTTGTTGGAGCAAAGTTTAGTGGTCACTTTCCTGTGGGTCTTGAATGTCTAGTTTATACAGCATATTTTCAAGCAGTCCATGCAAGAAAAGTTTTTTACCAAAATGGCTAGCCTTGCCACATTGAAAGCAAATTCCATAAGGAGTTTCTTCTATGCTCTTCATCCTCTTGGAAGTAATTGATGCTGCCAGGAACAGATGTAACTCACTGTCAACAGAAGTTCTTAAAACATTTAAAATGTCATATTCTGTAGGTCTTTGAAGATGGCATATCTATCTGAAACATATCTCTGTACTACCTTGAAAACTAAACTAACATGGCTATAAGTTTGACAGTTGTAGATGACTAACAGCTATTAATCTATACTTTTTAATTATACATTATATTTTTATGTAATAAAGTGAGTTGCATTAATATAATACCTTAAGAATAGAAATATGCATGCAGTATAAAAAATTAACTTGAAATTTACATCAGTAAACTAGAATCTATATCAAGGTAAAAATATTTTGAAATTAACAGTTGATTTTTGATTAATGTAGATTCAATAGTCTACCATTTTTACAATAATCTACCCTTTCCCCATATTTTTTTTATATCATATCCCCCTTTTTTTTTAGAAAGAGATTGACTATGACCATTAACAATTTACAACCTGTAAGATGAATTGCTAAATGGTCATAATAAAAAACCCAGAGACTAGCCCAACGGCCGTGGCCGACAGGGACATACAGGCCCAGCGGCAGCCTGCAGAGGTAGACAGGCCTGGTGGCAAGAGATGGAACAGAGAATCTCTGACACTGAAGATACAATAGAGAAAACAGATTTGTCAGTCAAAGAAAACACTAAAGACAAAAAAGTCGTAACACAAAACGTCCAGGAAATTTGGGACACCATGAAAAGACCAAACCTAAGAATAATAGGGATAGAAGAAGGAGAAGAATACCAACTCAAAGGCACAGAAAATATATTCAACAAAATCATAGAAGAAAACTTTCCTAATCTAAAGAAAGAAATATCTATGAAGACACAAGAAGCTTACAGAACACCAAATAGGCTGGATCCAAAAAAAAAAAAAAAAAAAAAGTCCCCTTGCCACATAATAATCAAAACACTAAACACACAGAACAAAGAAAAAATTTTAAGAGCCACAAAGGAAGAAGACCAAGTAACATATAAAGGCAAACCCATCAGAATAACACCAGACTACTCAATAGAGACTATGAAAGCTAGAAGATCATGGACAAATCTTATGCAGACACTAAGAGACCATGGATGCCAACCCAGACTATTATACCCAACAAAACTCTCAATCACCATAGGCAGAGTAAACAAAATATTTCAGGATAAAACCATATTTAATCAATACCTGTCCACAAACTCAGCCTTACAGAAAGCACTAGAAGGGAAAATCCAACCCAAAGAAACTAAACACATTCATGAAAAATCAAGCAATACATAATCCCACACCAACATACACCAAAGAAGGACAACACAACACAACCACAAAAAAATAACAGGAATTAACAATCACTGGTCATTAATATCCATCAATATCAATGGTCTCAACTCACCTATAAAAAGACACAGGCTAACAGAATGGATAAGAAAACAGGACCCATCCATCTGCTGCATACAAGAAACACACCTTAACTTCAAAGACAGACACTACCTCCGAGTAAAGGGCTGGGAAAAGGCTTTCCAAGCAAATGGACCTAAGAAACAAGCTGGTGTAGCTATCCCAATATGTAATAAAATAGACTTCAAACTAAAATCAATCAAAAGAGATCAGGATGGACATTACATATTTATCACAGGAAAAATCCACCAAATTGAAGTCTTGATTCTAAACATTTATGCTCCAAATACAAGAGCACCCACATTCATAAAGAAAACACTACTAAAGTTTAAAACACACATCAAACCCCACACATTAGTAGTGGGAGATTTTAACACACCATTCTCACCAAAAGACAGATCTACCAGACTGAAACTTAACAAAGAAATAAAGGAATTAACAGATGTTATGACCCAAATGGACTTAATAGATATCTACAGAACATTCCATCCTAACACAAAAGAATATACCTTCTTCTCAGCACCCCATGGAACCTTCTCAAAAATTGACCACATGCTTGGCCACAAAACAAATCTCAACAGATACAAAAAAATTGGAATAACCTCCTGTATTTTATCAGACTACCATGCCTTAAAGTTAGACCTCAACAACAACAAAAATTATAGAAAACCCACAAACTCATGGAAACTGGAATAATGCCCACCTGAAACATCAATGGGTCAAGGAAAAAATAAAGAAAGAAATTAAAGCTTTCCTAGAATTCAATGAAAATGAAAGTACAACATACCCAAACTTATGGGACACTATGAAAGCAGTGCTAAGAGGAAAATTCATAGCTCTAAATGCACACATAAAGAAGATGGAGCAACCCCATACCAATGAATTAACAGCACAACTGAAAGCTCTAGAACAAAAAGAAACAAACTCACCCAGAAGAAATAGACACCAGGAAATAATCAAATTGAGGGCTGAAATCAACAAAATAGAAAACAAGAGAACAATACAAAAAATAAATGAAACAAAGAGTTGGTTCTTTGAAAAAATCAACAAGATAGATAAACCCCTAGCCAAATTAACCAAAAGGCAAAGGGAGAGCACCCAAATTCACAAAATCAGAAATGAAAAGGAAGACATAACAACAGACAATGAGGAAATCCAGAGAATCATCAGATCATACTTCAAAAACCTGTGTCTTGCTTGTCCATTTTTTCCCAGTAGGTAACTTTTCCCACAAAGAAAGTAAACTCCATATGGAGTTCTTCAATACCTATCATTTTCTCTGAAGTAGATTGGTGCTATCAGGAGCAGACATGTCTCATAGTCATAAAAAAAGAAAAAAAGCTATGTTATTAAAACATCTTAAACGCCATTTTCTGCAGATCTCTGAAGTGTTTGAAGATGTCCTGTCTATCTAAAATATTTTTCTGTTTGGCCTTGAAAACATACCTAATATGACTACAAATTCAATTATAATGACTAACTACTAACTTACATTTCTTTATATTCTAAATTAGTTGGTAATAATAACTTTCAAGGATTAGCAAATTGCATTATATCATTAAATGAACTGTATAGGTACAATACCTTGAACAAGATTAGAAATGTATGTATAGTATATTTTCTAATAAAATCAATCTCAAATTTGTATGAATATATATAACTTGTATACAATTTACAAAAATCCAACCCAATGTAAAATACTTAAAACTAGTAGTTGCTTTCTAAAAGTAGATTCAATAATCTACCTTTTGTCTTATCAGTAACCAAACCCCCTTAAATGAAAACAAACATTCATAAACAATATTTTTGGAATTTGAAGGTAGTTAGCTAGACTAATTCCTGCTGATTGGGGGCCCTGGTAATCATATAGAGACCCTGAGAAAATTTAGAATTATGGTCAAGTCCTGACTGGGGTATTCTGTGCAGCTGGTCCATCTCAGCCAGCAGTCTTGAAGCTGTTTTGGATATAGTACTTAGAGGAAACTGTAACAGAAGTTCACTGAAATGTTGGATCATCTGGGCCATCGTTTTTAATTGGTGTCTGGTCCCCTTGTATTAAAAATATATAAACTTTTAAAGGTCACATATATATCTGTATAATATAAATGTAAATATAAATATAAATATGAACTGTGTATTATACACAGGCCAGCCAAAGATATTTTTTTTTTTGTTTTATGTTTGAGCCGGTAAAATATACGTCACATATCTTGTAGTTACTTTACATTTTTTCCATGTCTGTAGTCAGGATTTTCAGGGGTGTCTTTATCAATCAAACCCAATCTTTATTAACCTGCAATCAGTCAACAGCCTCTCATTTCCTGTGGATATAAAAGCAGAACCATTTTTTCAAAGTAACATATCTTTTGACTTAAATTTTAAAGTCAAGACATTTTTAAAATACATAAATTGTATTAATCTAACAACACTTATAATCAACCATTTCTTAGCAGCTGTGGTTCCTTCATCAACAGTCAAACAATTCAAAGACAATACAAAAACATGCAGTATCCAGACTCTGTATTTTCCATCTTTATGTGTTTTTTAAAATATTTCTTACTCCCTTTTTCATGACTTTATTATTTTAAAACTATATATTTTTATGACTGTCCATACCTTTTCTTTTTTTTCCTCCTAATCCTATGTATATTTTAAATACACTGTAGCCTGTTTAGAGGTTCTCTTTGTCTGAATCAGTCTTTATTGTGTATCTGTAATTCTTTTTGGTCAGCATGAGCAAAATTCCAAGCCCACCATGCATCGTGCTGGTGAAACTTGCACTGGCCACTTGGGCCCACAAACAGTGGTTGGGAGAAGAAGCATCTCTGTACCACAGCCCATGCGAGAGACTTCAGGCGCCTGCCATGTGCCTTAGCTCATGGTGGATGAAGGGCATGTATCCATGTTGCAGGCAGCTGATGGGAGGCTCCTCTCTGCACTGTTGTCGGCATGAGACTGTGAGATTAGGAAGCCCAGTGCAATTCCACTTTTCCGTGTTTAGGACCTGGTTTAAGCTCTTTCCGGTCTTTTGTGCATCCATGAGTGTTTCAAGGTGAAATTCTCACTATGACTGAGCCTATAAAGCACCTCTTTGTTAGAAAGGCTCTACAAAGGAATAATCAGAAATGTTACAGTCGTGTTTTTAATTTTATTTATTTATTTTATTGAAAATAGATTCTTCTTTCATACAATACATCCCAACCACAGTTTTCCCTCCCTCCCTCCATTGTGCCACTCCTCCAGTTCAATCCAGCTCTCCTCCCCCCCCCCCATCCATTCCACCTACATTTCCTTTTCAGAAAAACTCAAGTCTCCAGGAGATGACAGCCAAACAGGACAAAACAAGAAACAATATGACAAGGTGAATGCCTGCATGTCCTGGCTGCACAAGGCAAACCAACAGGAGGAAGAGAGTCTCAAGAGCAGGAAAAAGGGTCAGAGATACACCTGTTCCCACTGTTAGGGGTCTCACAAAAACACCAAGCTAACAGCCATAACATTTATACTAAGGACCTCATAACCCATGCAGGCCCCTTGCTTGCTGCCTCAGTGTTTGTGAGCCCATGTGTGCCCTAGTTAGTTGATTTAGTGGCTATGTTCTCTTGGTGTCTCCCATTCCTTCTGAGAGTCTTTAATTCCCTTCTTCCATTTGGTTATACAGTCTCCAAAAGGAGGGACCTAATGGAGACCTCCAATTTAGACTCTGTCTCTCTCTCTCTTTGTTTCTGTCTCTCTGTTATTGTCTCTTTCTCTCTCTCTTTCTGTCTCTTTCTCTCTGTCTCTCTGTCTCTCTGCCTGTCTCTCTCTCTCTCTCTCTCTCTCTCTCTCTCTCTCTCTCTCTCTCTCTCTCTGCATAATAATGCACTGTTGGGCTCTGTACTTGCTCCCATCCACTTCCGGAGGAAACCTCTCTGATGGCAACTGGAAAAGACACCAATCTATGAGTATAATGGAATATAATCAGGAATCATTTAATTGATTTGTAATGATTTTACAGGTCTTGTTTGTTTCTACCCTGGTTCTCTGGGTAATCCAGTCTCCAGTTTCTGGCCATCCAGGCAATGTAGGGCATACAATTCCTCTTGTGTCCATGGGACTCATGTTAAAGGAGACATTAGTTGGCTCTTCCAACAAGTCTTGTACCATTGTTACCACAGCATATCTTGTAGGCAGGAAAGATTTATATGGGGTTTTTGTGGCTGGGTTGGTGTCCAGGTTTCTCTCTTATTAGCCTGGAAAATAACTTCTCACTCCAAAGAGACTGGAATTTAGGGCTGAAAACTTCCAAGAGATCCAAGCTATGACCAGCTCCACCTCAATGATCTATGTGGAAATTGTCCTCAGTAATGGGGCTCCACTGTCAGTTTTCGGAGTTTCTACTGCACTAGGTTTCCAGATTGTCTCCCCAAATGACTCCTAGTTCCATCTGTCTCTCCCTACATTCTCTCCCTCCAACTTCTCCACCTGATCATTCCCACTACAATCTCTATCTGGACCCAGTCCACCAGCAAAATCTGTTCTATCTCCCCTTCCCAGAGAGATGCATGTTTCTGCTCTATAGCCTCCCTCTTTACCTAACCTTTCTGGGTCTGTGGTTTGCAAATTGGTTATAATTTACTTAACAGAAAATATATGCCCATTAGTAAATACATACCATATTTGTCTTCTGGATCTCCATTACCTCACTCAGGATGATTTTTTTTTCTAGTTGCATCTATTTGCCTGAAAATTTCTGGATGTCATTTTTTTTTTAATATCTGAGTAATATTCAATTATGTAAATGTACCACATTTTCTTTTTCCATTCTTCAGTTGCAAGACAACTAAGTTGTTTTCAGTTTCTGGCTGTTATGAATAAAACTTCAGTTAACATAGTTGAGCAAGTGTTCTTGTTGTAGGATGTAGCATCCTTGGGGTATGTGCCCCAGAGTGGTAAAGCTGGATCTTGAGACAGATAAATTCCCAATTTTCTAAGGAACTGCCATATTGATTTCCATACTGGCTATACAAGTTGTACTCCCACCAGCAACAGAGGAGTGTCTTCCTTCCTCTACTGTGGTGATTTCCCTGCAGGCTTTACAGTAGGCAGGGGAAAAACGATTCACAAAGAGACAAGAATGAATCTTGGCTCAGCCTAATTTTATTGTAATTGGTGTTGGACTAGGCCTTCTAGAGTTTGGCCAAGATCATTTTACTTTATCCATATTTAAACATAGCATGATTTTTGAAAAAAAAGTATTCAGATAACAAGTGCACAACAATTTAAGATGTGTTTACACTGGTATTCCTTAGGAAGTACATCTGGCTTCTTTCACAAGAATGGGTACTGTTGACTCAGTGATAATGTCCAAGGGTCTAGGGAGCTTGAGGGTAAATATAATGAGGTGGGTGTCAGGATTGGCCTGCCCCTAAGATAACATAGTCACTCGGGCAATTGGAAAGCACAAGTGACATCACGCATAAGAGTGGGGTTTTTATTCCAAAAACAATGCTCAAGATTTAGGGGGAAATGCCTTGGATAAGTATAAACATTAATTCCGGGAGATACAGGTAGATCCTGTCTTATCAGACAGCAAAGGATCAACAGAATGTAAAACTCTATCATTCCTAGCATTCCAGGAAGAGCATCTTCAAACCTCATTTTTTTTTTGAAGAGGTAAGCTGTGTGTTTAACTTTTCTGACTTCTCCAGTGCTTATGTATGTGCCCAAGGCCTTTTTGCTCTCTATCTTCTGCATCCTTGCAAACATGAGCTATCACTTATGTTATTGATCTTAACTATTCTGACAAATGTAAGTAAGTGTAGGGAAAAGAGGCCAGCAAAGAAGCCTACCCTGACCCTGGAACCTAGAACCAGTGAAAGAAACACAGCCTGGATCTGGGACCAGAACCAGTGAAAGAAACATTTTATCTCTGAACCAAGAACCAAAGAAGTATGCCCTGACTCTGAAACCAATATAAAAGAAATACACTTTTTCCCTAAAATCAGAGCCAGTGAAAGAAATATGCCCTGGCCTTAGAATTAGAGCCAAAAACGTTAAAAAAAGAGGGTGTGTGTGTGTGAAAGAAACACAGATTGGCTCTGAAATCAGGGCTATCTCTGCCTCTAATCAACAAAACTAACCAATCCCTGAGGAGGAAAAACTAACCAATCCTTGCACAAAAAACTTCTCCATGGAGAAACTCCGCCCCTAAGAAACCCTATATATACCTCCCTGCCTGTTCAGTTGTCAGCTGTTCTTTCCCACCCTGGTAGAGGCAGCCACTCTCCTGAACTACTCCTTCTCAAATAAATCTCTTTCTCAAAAGAGTCTTGGGTGAATATCTTCATTGGATGTAGTGGGTAGCCATTCCAGGCTTGGTCTGGAAGTTCCAACCCCCATTGAGGCTTTGGTAACTATCACGCCTACAAGGTGGGGCCAAGGGAGGGTCCTGAAGACTCAAGATCGGGCAGGCTGCACTCTCTGTTCCTGGATCCTGGACGGTGGAGGCTGACCAAGCAGAGCTCCAGAGAACACCGCTGGACTTCGATATACCTTCCCCAGACCCTGCGACCTACCTATCCCTTCATTTGTAAGTTGCACCACTAATAAACTTTCCTTTTAATTATGTGGAGTGGCCTTAATAATTCCACCAATAATTGGACCAGCACAGAGAAGAAAGAACCTTGCCAAGCCATCCCTTAGGGGACTGAGCAGACAAAAACCTTGCAGAAATGTTCCCTTAGGCAAACAGAAGATCTGTGCTAGGAGTTTCCACAGGGGACTGAGCAAGGTCGAGTAGAAAAAGTAACAACTTTTCATAGGTGGGAGAGGATATTGCTACATTTCTGTTCGGGTTTTCCTTTTAGCAGAGTGAAGCAGAAGAAGCAACATTTTGAGTTGAAGAGAAGGAAAAGCAGAGCTTCTGTAGGGCTCTGTTGAGAAGTCTAGTAGGTGTGCCTTTATATGTTACTGGGACACAGCAATGACTTGGGAATAAAAGAACAACTGAGGGTTAGGAATGATCCACAGGAGGCTTGTACAAGGGGAGAGGAAGCTGCAGCTGGTGTTCAGTTTCAAGGGCAACAGTGAACATTGGATCTGGGATAATAAAGAGCAGGGAATGTCTTCAGCAGCCTATTGGGAAAACTGAATTTAACCTGGACATATGTATACAAAATAATCATTAGAATCAAGATGTAGATTTAAGATAATTTCACACTAAAAAATAAATCTAATTAATTGGAACAGGTGAAACAATTCTGCAGGTAAAGCTGATAGTTAGCAAGCCTGAGTTTCATCCATAGATGGCACATGGTTGAATGAGAGAACTTAATACTGACAAAGGCAAGCTGTCCTTTGGCCTCCATGCCTACCTGGTAGGTGGCACATATGTGCACACAAATACACAAATACATACACACATCATATATATAAATGATACAAAAATCAAATAAATGGATACTATTTTTCCTCCCTTTCTTTCCAGTCATGTGGCTGAAATATAGACACTGGTATATTTCCCCTTGATTATTACATATTTCACCAGAGTCTTTACATGTGCTTTTCCACCTGCCAAAAGACTCAGATTCATCTTTCTAACATAGAAATCAATTCAAATCAAAATGTAGATGTTACTGTTTTATTGTGGAATGTCTGAATGGAGATTATAGCAAATCTGAGAGTGCTAGCAAAGAGCAAGAACTAGTGGGAGACAGAGTCCTTCCTTCTCCATGGTACTGTTCATGTGGTACTATTTCTTCATGTACTTTTCCTAATCTTCTGCTGAATCATTATCTCTTTCCTGACTGCATAGTAAGCATTTAATTATATTGTGTGCAATAAAACTTTAAACGCATTCTGTAAATGAATACATATACCAAGAGGTTTTGTTTTTTCATTGTTGTATTTTCGAGTCCCCAAAATGCCTTTTGCTTTGGATTGATTATTTAATTGATACTGTTTTCCTTGGTTTGTGTTTCATCAGCACCTTTAGTAATTTCTTCCCAATTTAGAGAAGATTTTTTCTACTGATTGTATTTTAATTTTAGAATATTGAAAGTATGTTACTTTCCCAGAAGTAAGTTAGTCCCAGGTCTGTATCTGGAAATCATTATGCTTTCTATGATTTGGAAGTGGAGGGAACAGCAGAATATGGTAGTGTTATGATATTGTCTTGATTTTAGTTCTCAGTCAGCTAATGCTGGTTTTTCTGGTAGAATCCATCTGTTCAAAAAGACCCACAAGTACATGAGCACTGAACCCTGTAAGAGTTAGAATGTGGAATGGGAATGTTTTTTTCTGATTCATAGTGCACAATTTGAAGTATGCTAGAAGAGAAGTGAACTGTAAAGACACTTTCCCATGAGCAGTGCCTCCCATGGCCTCCAAGTTACAGAAAACCTCTCTAAGGAAAGAAGAATCACTAACCTGAGGCAGTTCTCTGATGTCCTTTAGCATTCTGTTCTCAATCAACTGTACAATGAACAGTGTATCATTATGTTTAGTCATACTTGGTAAAATGCATTTTTTTTTAGCAACAAGTATTCAGAATGGAAACCTGAGTACTATATGTGAACACAGATATTTTATCAGCAATCAAATAGCTCTATATTTTGAAAGTAATGGTCTTGTGATCTGTGTTCTAATATTATCTCTTATAAAATGGATCAGGCACTTCAAATTTTGTTCTTGAAATAATGTCTTATAGAAAGATATCAATTTAGAAGACTCCAGAGAGTTTAGCCTAAATAGCTGACTTAGATCTATCATATTGTCTGGTGCAGCAGTCATCACCTTTACTTATAACTGTTTATTACATCTAGTCATCAATCACTGTCCTCTGTATTTTGCCCTGATCACATAGCAAAGAAGCAGCATGTTTTGATCTCTGATAGTATTCAGTTGGATGATACACTGGCTAGGTTCTTCTTGTTGTTGTTAACTTGACACCAGCTAGTGTCAGCTGGGAGAGGGAGATTCAGTTAAGAAACTGCCTACATAATATCAGCTTTGGACAAAACTACAGGGCAATTTCTTAGTTAGTGATTGACTGGGGTGATAGGAAGGCCCAGCCGATGGGCTGGTGGTCCTGAGTGCCATGAGAATTCAAGTTGAGCAAGCCAAACTAGCTGATCAACTAGCACTTGGGTCCCCTGGTCTCCATTCTTCCTGTGGTAAGGTTACTGAATCATGAAAGCATGCTGAGCACCTTTTTGTTTCAGTTGGGTGCATGGGAATCCAAACTTTGGTTCTAATGCTTCAACCTCAGGCACTTTTGATGGCTGAGCCTTTTCAGTCCATGATGAGAATTTTTTTTTAACATATTTTCTACACTAAATAAAGTGTTAGGTTTTTGTTTTTGTTTTATTTGCCACTTTTTCTGTTGTTTTGTCTTTTTGTGACATGGTTTCTCTGTGTAATATCCTTGGCTGTTATCAGAACTCACCTTGTAGACCAGGTTGTCCTCAAACTCATAGGAATCCACCTGCCTCTGTCTTCCAAGTGCTGCAATTAAAGGCATGTGCCTCCATGCCTGGCTAAGATTTTTGTATTTTTTGTCTTAAGTTAAATATGTTATTTTGAGGATTGTTCATATATTTGAATGATATGTACAAACACTGTAGAGACAGTCATAACAATGGGAATACTCAAACGGAAGTAGGAAAAAAATTATCCAAACTAATGGGTTACCATATGTTCAAGAACACACACACTTAAACATTGATTAAAATATAGTATTTCCCAATCCCCAAGTACTATATCAGGTTGTCTTTGTTTCTAAATACAAAAAATAGTTATATGGACACTTAGTTTTATAACTAAATAATAATAATAATGTTGATGATGTTATACTATTCTTAATAACTGTCATATGTGTTCCTATGATTTTTCACTAATATGCCAAATTATGATAGTTACTTCAATTGGCTACTATATGTGAGATTATTAATCTAAAATATTTATTAGGAGCCATACAAGTATGTTTAATTAATGTCTTTCAATTGAGTAATTTTACTTTAACTGATTAATAAAAACATAAAAATGTGGTTATTTATTGAATACTATGTAATTTTGATATATGTATATAATTAATAATATTTGAATCATTTAATATATGTTTTTCCTCCTAAACATCATTTCTTTATAATAAAAATATAATAAATTCTTGTATCTTTTAAAAATAAATTATATAATTTTTGTTTTAATAAACTTTCTGTAAAACCATACTTTCAAAATTCCCTAGGAGAGAGCCTACTATTATTATTTAACTAAATGGACATTGCTTCAAACTGACACATAATTACTTACAGTTAAAGTTATAAATTAGTACATCTCTCATCCTTCATAAGAGAGCTTCTTTTTTCAGTAGATAATGACTAACATAGAGCCTCACAACTGATCAAATTGAAGATAATAACAGACTATAGAGATCAGTACTAAATATGACATCAACATCATACCCCTTTCTCCCAAAGTATAGAGATCGTTATAGAAGAGGGGAAAGAAAGACTGCAAGAACCAGGAGGAAGTGGAGGACTACAAAACAATATAAAACAAAACAAAAACAAGGGATTTTCAAACTGAACCAAGTAGTTACACAACATTTGTGACAGCACACATAGAACTCAAGCAAGGTCACCCCAGATGAAACCCCAGCCTAGAGAGTGGAATTGGAACGGAAGTTCCAATGCTCACAAAGAAACACTTGGCAATTGATAGATGCTGTGAGAGGAAGAATGAGTTTTCTGTGTTATGATATGTCAACCACATGCCAATGGCAAGATACATATCCCATAATATATGGTGAGCACAAATGAACTTGATGGACTTAAAAGAAAAGAAAAAGACACTAAGTTGAGTAAGTAGGGAAGTGGTGTTGGATTGCAGCAGATTGGGGAGAGGGACCTACATATGATCAAAATATACAAATTTCTAGATTAAGTAATTAATTATGTAAAAAATAAGAGTATTACTTTATGCAATTTTATTTAGGAACCATTAATCCATTTTTTTATGTATTTGGTGGTTTCCAATAATACATATAGGCTTTTTATATTCATGGAGATGAGTAGAATTTCTTACCAACCACCAGCAGTACAGACACTGAGAGCAACAATTAATACATGGAACCTCTTGAAACTGAGAAATGTGTGTAAGACAAAGGACACAGTAAATAAGACAAAGTAACAGCCTACAGAATGGGAAAAGATCTTTACCAACCTCACATCTGACAGAGGGCTGATATCCATAATATATAAAGAATTCAAGAAAGTAGACATGAAAATACCAAATAATCCAATTAAAAAATGGGCTACATAGCTAAACAGAAAATTCTGAAGTGAAGAATCTCAAATCGCCAAAAGACATTTAAGGAATTGCTCTACATCCTTAGTCATCAGGGAAATGCAAATCAAAATGACTCTGAGATACTATCTTACATCTGTCAGAATGGCTAAAATCAAAATCACTGAAGACAGCTTATGTTAGAGAGGATGTGGAGCAAGAGGAACACTCTTAAACTGTTAGTGGGAGTGCAAACTTGTACAGCCACTTTGGAAATCAGTATGGTGGTTTCTCAGAAAATTGGGAATCAATCTCCCTCAAGATCCTGCTATACCACTCTTGGGCATATACCCAAGAAATACGGAATCATATTACAAGGACACATGCTCTGCTGTGTTCATTGCAGCATTATTCATAATAGCCAGAATCTGGAAACAACCTAGATGCTCCTCAACCAAAGAATGGATTAAAAAAAAATGTGATATATATACACAATGAACTATTACTTAGCTGTAAAAAACAATGACATCATGAAATTTGCAGGCAAATGGATGGAACTAGAAAATATCATCCTGAGTAAGGTAACTCAGACTTAGAAAGACAAACATGGTATGTACTCACCCATAAGAGGATACTAGAAATAAAGCAAAGGATAACCAGACTACAACTCACAACTTCACAGAAACTACCTAATGAGGAGGACCCAAAGAGGGACACATGGATCACTCTGGAAAGGGGAAACAGATGAGATCTCCATGAGTAAACTGGGGGTGAGGAGGAGCAATAGAGGCTAGGGGATGGGGTATGAGAACATAAGGGAATGGAATGGTTGAGCTGGAACAGGGATGGAGTGGGAGAACAATGAAAGAGATGTTAGAGGGAGACATCATGGGGAAAGGGAGAAACTGGGTGTTAGGCAAGTTCCCAGGAATCCACAAAAATGACCCCAGCAGTAGTGGAGAGGGTACCTGAACTGGCTTACCCTAGTAATCACATTGGTGAATACCCTAGCTGTCATCATAGACCCTTAATCTGGTAACTGATGGAAACAGATGGATTTTTTGTCTGAATCTGTCAAATGTTAATGGAGTAGACATTTTTTAGAAAAAAAAACTCACTAGAGAGGTGTAAGTGTATAAATTTGAAAGACATTATAAGATAGTTCTATTAGTAATATAAGTTAGGATAGAAAGTCAATCAGGCACATTTTGGACTTACCAAAATTGGATAGATAATGGAAGTGTTTTCTTTCTTTCTTTCTTTCTTTCTTTCTTTCTTTCTTTCTTTCTTTCTTTCTTTCTTTCTTCCTTCCTTCCTTCCTTTCTTCCTTCCTTCCTTCCTTTCTTTCTTTCTTTCTTTCTTCTTTTTGTTGTTGTTTTGTTTTTTGAGACAGGGTTTCTCTGTGTAGCTTTGCGTTGTTCCTGGAACTCATTTGGTAGCCTAGGCTGGCCTTGAACTCACAGAGATCCACCTGGCTCTGCCTCCCAAGTGCTGGGATTAAAGGCAAGTGCCACCACTGCCTGGCAAAATATATTGCTTTATTTTCTCTGAGTTTATCAAATGCAAATGGACTACACATTGTTTAAGTATTTATTGCTTGTATATATTGTATACAGTTATTATACTTATTGGATATACTTTTTCTTGCATTAGTTATAAGCTTTTTTAATTTTAGACAAAAAGGGGAAATGTGGTGATGTTGTGTTCCCCAAAATATTGTGTACCCTAATAAAATTATCTGGGGTCAGAGAACAGAACAGTCACAAGATACAGAGGCCAGAAAATGGTGGCACACTCCCCTTTAATCCTATCACTTGGAAGGCAGAGATCCATCCAGATCTCTGTGAGTTTAAAGCTATACTGGAAACAGCCAGGCATGGTGACACATGCCTTTAATCCCAGAAAGTGAGCCTTTAATCCCAGGAAGTGATGGCAGAAAGCAAAAAGGTATGTAAGGTGTGAGCACCAGGAACTAGGCTGTTTAAGCGTTTAGGCTTTTGAGCAACAGTTCAACTGAGATTCATTCTGGATGAGGACACAGAGATTTCCAGTCTGAGGAAATAGGATCAGCTAAAGAATTGGTGGGGTGAGGTGGCTGTGGCTTGTTCTGCTTCTCTAATCTTCCAGCATTCACCCCAATACTTGGCTCCAGGTTTGTTTTTTATTAATAAGCCATTTAAGATTCATGCTACAGTCCTCCACTGTCTAAGATTTGCTGTCCAGAAACTTGCTATGTAGATCAGCCTAGCCTCAAACTCAGAGATCTGCCAGTCTCAGCCTACCCAATCCTGGGATTGAAGCCCCACCACCTGGCTCTGAACTTTTCTTTAGCTCATTTACACAAGTTGGAAACTTAGCTGGGTGGGATCTTGCCCTAAGATCACCACTCCCTATATTCCATTTTTTAATTCATTTATATCCTTGAACATGGAACATAGCTTCATTCCATTTCCTGGTGCTCTTTTTCTCCTCCAATATTACAATTTTTAATTTATCCTGTTCAGCTTGCTCCTTTTCATTATAAATCTTTACAATCATGAACACTAGTAACCACATGACAGATTCTACACTAGGCTGTTTTAAGAGTTCCTCTGTCAAGGGAATTGATCCAAAATTCTTCATTTTGCCTCAGGAATAATCTTTGGACAAGGGCAAAAGGCAGCCACTTTCCAAACCAAAGTATCACAACAATTATCTCTCAGCAATATACTTCAATTCTTCTCTTTTAAAACATCTTGAATGAGCCCCGAACAGTTTTTTTTTGGTTTTTCGAGACAGGGTTTCTCTTGTGTAGCTTTGTGCCTTTCCTGGAACTCACTTGGTAGCCCAGGCTGGCCTCGAACTCACAGAGATCCGCCTGGCTCTGCCTCCCGAGTGCTGGGATTAAAGGCGTGCGCCACCACCGCCCGGCTGATTTTTGTGGGTTTTTTTTGTTTTTTTTTTTTTGTTTGTTTTTTTTTTTTTTTTTTTTTTGTTGTTGTTTTTGGTTTTTTTTTTTTTTTTTTTTTTGTTTTTGTTTTTGTTTTTTGAGACAGGGTTTCTCTGTGTAGCTTTGCGCCTTTCCTGGGGCTCACTTGGTAGCCCAGGCTGACCTCGAACTCACAGAGATCCTCCTGGCTCTGCCTCCCGAGTGCTGGGATTAAAGGCGTGCGCCACCAACGCCCGGCCCGAACAGTTCTTATAACACTTATCATCTCTGTCTTCCATTCTCCTACTAGTATGGCCCATTAAGCAGTGCTTAAAGATATTCTACTGCTTTCATAACACAAAGTACCAAACTCCAAATGCCTCCAAACAAAAACATGGTCAGGTCAATCACAGAAATACCCTAATCTATGGTACCAACTTCTGTCTTACAGTTTTTATTGCTGTGAAGAGACATCATGACCATAACAACTCTTGTAAAGAAAGTTTTAATTAGTATGGTTCACTTACAGTTTCAGAGTATCAGTCCATTATCATCATGGTGGGAACACGGCAGTATGCAGGCAGACATTGTGCTCCAGAGGTAGCTGAGAGTCCTACATCTTGTAAGCAACAGGAGGTCAACTGAGACACTGGGCAGTATTCTGAGCATAAGAAACATCAAAGCCTGCCCCCACAGTGACACACTTCCTCCAACAAGGTCATGCCAACTCCAACAAAGCCAAGCCTCCTAATAGTGCCACTTCCTATGAGATTATGGGGGTCAATTAAATTCATGGTGCTGAGGTCCTTAAACATTCTCTTTTATACTTTTATATACTTTATATATACAATATACTTTGATATTTTTTACCTCTATGAACTACTACCCTATCTTCCCCACCTCCCTGCCCTACTGACTTTATGTTTTAAAGTTTGACTAAACATTCAAGGATTGTTTCATGACAGCAGTCTTCATGATACTTTGCTTGGTTCTAGTCTTTTCAAAACTTCCAAGGTTATTGCTTATTTTCTCTGAACCAGTATTCAGTTTCATTTTTTTCAGCAAGAGATGGCATCCTAACAAAGGTTTCCTAGGAGTCCTATAGTTCTGTGTCATCAGTATTTCCTTGCTAGGGAGTAATCCAAGCCTGACTTGGTATATTGTTCATCATTAACTGAGAAAATATTTAAATATTATGACTGATCACCTTGAGCTTTCCCCAGGTTCAGGTCAAGCTAAAATGCCTCTTCCACAGTCTTTTTCCTGAAGTTATGTATGGTAGGTTTCTATATTGCTCAGGGCAAAACATCATAGAGATTCAAATTTCTAATTGTATGCCAAGACTCAGGCCTTGGATGCTGCCCTATTCCTACATTCTTATAATCTTAATCTCACAGCCTACTGAAACCACCAAGCAGTAGAGTAAAACCAGGTCCTTGCTGCTCTGAGCTGTCCAATGTTGAGTTTTACTTTGGTCTAGTATTGTTACATTCCATCGCAGATGATATTAAGACAAAAAAAAAAAAAAGAATTGTAATCTGGGGCTGGATTTACATGTGTAAAAGTGCTGGGTACAGGCAGGCTTGGGGATGAGAACTATTAGAGTCTGCCTAGTGTTAGGTTTCCCCAATATGTTACCAAGTTCCAAACATAAGTCCTGTGTTTACAACTGCCTCTTATTCTCAGTGAATGGATTCTTGCTACAAAATTATACTTTGTGCATAGTGTTGACCACCTGTGCTGATGCTGGCTCATGCTTGATTCTCATAGTTACTAGGACCTACATAATATATAAGGTACCCTTCAGTCTATGTTTCTACTGGAAGAAGTCCACATGGCAAGTGATTTTCCCAGTTGTGTGCCTACTGCTGTAGGTAGAAACTCTATTGCCAAGCTCTTGTCTAGTGATAGCTATCCAGCCTGTGGTGAAGGGTTGCAAAGTCTTACTAGTCTTGATATGCTGTAGATATGTTCTCAGTTGCCAAGGCAGATGGTAACCTGGTTCACATATTTTTCTCATAGCCACAGGAAAGTTCAAATCTATAGGTAGGAATACTAACCTATGCTAAAGTTGGCATAATATAAACTAAAGCATGAATTTCTCTAACTGGTGCTTATGTCTGGTTTGATGTTAGGGTAAGACTTGATGCTGCCTTTGATAATTTTAGTCTGAATATAGGAAGCTGGGCTTTCTGCTTATACTTGTACTTCAACACACTGCCTGATATTGACCTCTATGATAGTTTCCTCTTATGTTAGCATCCGTGCCCTTCACTTAGCAGTAATCTTGAGCCCTTCTCTACTCCCAGAGGTTTGTGAAGAGGTAACAAAGTCAGTCTTTCTCTCACCATGTCTAAATATCTCAAGAAACTAAGTTTATTTGTACTGACTTGGTGATATAGGACCAGAGAACTGTCCTACACTGACGCCTGTTCATCACAGTGAGCTTATTACTGAGTTGTAGTACTCCTTTCCTGTCCTCAAGTAGTAACATCAACTTTTCTGGAGAAGTATGACTTTAGCTAGGAGACCAAAGACAAAGAAAGGATTTCATTTAAGTCCAGCAAGATGAAGAATCAAGATTGATTGGGATTTCTTACAGAGTCACCGGTAAAAAGTTACCTAGAAGAACACTGACAGAATACTGGTGAGTTACACTACGGTAGAAAACGTTCCAGTGTCCAGAAACTGTTAACTCCTTACACACGCTTAGAGGGGTGGGGGAAGCAGGGCCAGGGTCTCAGATATTGCCTCAAAAGATACTTCCTGAGTAGTCTCTTGTGAGTTACTCTTGACCTGCTTGTGCAATGCCTGATGAGCCCTCCCATTCCTCCATAAAGAAATGCTCACCAGGACCAATCTTGAGATAGTCTCTTGTGCTAATTACAGCTACACGGAGGAAGGTGCAAGCTTCTACATCATTTGTGAAAAGAGACATGTGTTTCTGTATTTCACTGCTTAGAGCTTGGGAAGGTGGACATGAGCAATTATTTGCTTCCTGCTTTCTTCAATGAGTCATTGTTGCTGTTAAAATAAATCAAGCACAGTGGTCTCTCACTTGCCTCTTTCAGACCTTGGAAGTGTGTGAAAAGTTATTTCATGTGTGAATATTTATTCAAATTTCTAGACAGTAGGCAAAAATAACACAAGTATACTTTAGTTGACTTTGCCTTCTAAATCAATCATCCTAGTTTGAGATTGAGATGGAGAAAATAATGAAAATAATAAATAATGATTTCTTTGTTATAATTGTACAGCTTATAACTGTCTCTGTATAAAATAGTTCCTATATTAATTTATTTCATAATTCAAAACACATTAAATGTTATATATAGCAAACTGAATTTTAATATTCAAAATAGGTAAGTAAAAAGTAGTTGACTGATAGTTAAATTTGTAAAGATGATTTCTAAATTATGATAGAAATATATGGATTTAGTATTGGAATTTTTTATCTTAGGTTATATTTAATAAAATATTAAGTATAACATTTTAGTGAGGCTAGGGCAAGACAGTCATCAGAAGCATGAAAATTTGCCAAAATTTTGGAATAATGAAGTTGCTTTATCCATGAAAGCAGAGGAGAGAAAATAGCTATACAGATTTAGACAGATTCTGTGTAATAAAATTCAAATTATGAATAAGTCTTATCAGGTAGAAAAAAAGAGTGAATTGCAGGCTCAGTAATTAAAGTAATTACAAGTCTATTGAGACAAATAGCTGGACTATGTCTTTGCTCTAAGCATCTGCCCTTTCATCCAGAAGAAGAGGAGGCAGTTGTTGTAAAATAAAATAAAATGACATTTGTCAGAGGAATCTAAACTCTGTGTGTGTATTCAGATATATGAAAGAAAACTGAATACATAATGTCAGTGAATATCACCAAAACTTTCATTATTCTAGGTGATGATGCTTCAAGGTAGAATAGATAAGATCTCTGGTGAGGTTTCCCATGGGGGTGGGGGGTGGATTGCATGATGGTATAGCATCCTGAGCAGTAAAACAGATCTCTTAATTTCACAAAAATACATATCAAGGTATGAATTACAAACCCAAAGCATAGGGTTACTATATGTATATAATTTCAGCCTAGTTATCACAAATGCTTTTGGAAAAGTATGGGGAACTGTTGCTGAAGCAAATCTACAATGTAAATTTTATTGAGATGAGCCATGGAAGGTCATCAGCTAACCAGCAAGATTGAAGCTAGTTGTGGGTCTCACGAAAGTAATCATGGTAGCTCTCCACTAGAAACAACATGCTACACATCCATTTCAGTATTGACCATATTCCTGTGAATATAAATTAGATTTTATTGATAGGTAATTTAATTTTTCTCTTATCTCATGTAAATTAGTAGTAACCAGTAGCAAGAAGGATAAAGGAAAACTATTTATTTCACTAACTTTTGTTCAGGTTCTCAGACTTGACAGCAGGCACCTTTACTTTCTTAGCTGCCTTATTACTTATCAGAGTAATTTTTAAAACATCTCTACTGGACATGAGCCTGCAACTCAGAGCAAACCATTTCAACCAGATATCTGTACTTTTGCATCTTTCATTTTAGAATTTAATGACATCATGGAATACAGTACAGGCATATTATAGGCATTTACATAAACATTACTATTGGATTACATATGTTTGTAACCCTATGTGTCCCACTTTTGAATGGACAATATAAAAGAAGCACTGGATGGAATTTATATTGGTTGTTATAATTGTTGCCATAGTTAATTCATAATTTTTTTATTTTCTGCATTTCATTTCCCATGTTGCACTCATTAAGCTACCCACCCTTTTATACTATGAAGTCTAACTCACACTCACACACACACTTTCATACTATGAAGTCTGATAGCCACACCCACATCTGTTCTCATCAGACTTCCTTCCTTGACAGTTTTCTTGGCTCCAGGTTCAGTACAGGACTGGTCTAAATTCTCATTACAAACGATCTAAGTTTACAAGGTCACATGTTTCTCTATTTTGAGTATTGTTCAACTTTAATAGCTCTTTATCATTTGAAAGTCTGGAAATTAAATTAGTACCACAACGATAAATTGTTTTAATTTAATTTAATGATTTAATTGTTTCCTTTTGTAAAAGCAACTCAGCCATAAGTAAATAAACTCACTCATCTCAACAAATATTGAGTTTGTTGTAGCTATCTGTAATACTTGCTGGTTGGTGAGTTGCTTCTGTTTGAGACAAAATTTTACTCTATAGTTGTACTTATTCAGAATCTCTTCAAGTCAGTCAAGCTGGATTCAAACTAACAGCAATAATCCTGCAGCTGCTTCCTGAGTGCTGGAATTACAGCCCTGGGCATAGTAAATGATCCAGAAGTTATCATTAACTAATAGGTTGTCTGCCCTTGGCAATGGCTGTAGCACCTAAAGTAGCAGGTATGTGTATATTTTCTGTAGAAGTGTCTGCAAATACAGCAAATGACAACTTTTCATACTGAAGAACAACAGATCTTGAAGTTGAAAAATTATGACCTCTCCAGTCCCTGGGAACCCATAGGACACTCCTACCAGGAAGGTAGGTAGGCTAACTGCAGATTTTCACATTTTCCTCCATTCCAAGAACAATCCCCCAATCTCATTCCTAGCTCTGCAGAAGAAAACCTATAGCACTCCACCTACCTCATCTCTAGTGAATTCAACAATACTTGCCTCCTACCTGCCTCTGCCTACTAGCTAATTTGTCCAACTCCCCTGACTCCAGTGGACATTCCCTAGGAACACACATGCCACTCTGACCAGGGAAACAAGTAGGCTAATCGTTGGTCTTCAACTCTCCCTCCCTTGCTATAAGCCCAAACCCCAAGTCTTACCACCAGCTCTTTTGCAAAACTTATGCTGTGGCCCCTCCCCACTCTATTTTTCTATATTTAGAGGACTAGCTATGCAGATCTCATTGAACACCCTGTTTTCCTCCCTTTTGTGAATGCCCCCAGCTCTTTCCCTTTCCTGAGTCTCAGGTCCCAATACCTAGAAACAAATTTTGTATGGAACCCTGCCGGGGATGTCTTTCTGTATGCTGTGACTCTGTTGCTCTGATTGATTGATAAATAAAATGATGATTGGCCAGTAGCCAGGCAGGAAGTATAGTATAGGCAGGATAAGGAGAGAGGAGAATTCTCGGAAGTGGAAGGCTGAGTCAGGAGACAATGCCAGCTGCTACCACCATGAGAAATAAGATGTAAAGTACTGGTAAGCCACGAGCCACACAGCAAGGTATAGATTTAAGATATAAGAACTAGATAGCCAGAAGCCTGCCACAGCCGTACAGTTTATAAGTAATATGGGTCTCTGTGTGTTTACTTGGGTGTGAGTGGCTGCGGGCCTGGCAGGACTGGAGAAAACTTCAGCTACAGAAGCCCCGGTGCCCACACCTGTAAGGACCACAGAAGGTTTAACTACAGACAACACAGAGCTACTATTCTCCACAGAACCAGAGAGGAAACAGACAGCAAGAAACAAAATTCCTACCCAACAAAGACAAATAGAATCACCATCTTCACAACCACAAAACAGTCAAGACAAGAAGTCCCCCTTAGAGCCTAGCTGGGCACTCCCAGTGCAAACATCTAGGAAATTTGGACACAGTGAAAAGATAAAAATTAAGGATAACATGGATAGAGGAAGGAGAAGAAACAAAAGTCAAAGGCACAGAAAATACTTTCAACAAAATCTTAGAAGAAATTTCCCTAACCTAAAGAAGGAGATTCCTTTCAAATTACAAGAATCATGTAAAACACCAAACAGAGTGGACCAGAAATAAAAATCACTTAGTATATATTAATTAAAATACAAAGTATCCATAACAAAGTATGAATAATAAAAGCTGCAAGGGGAAAAGACCAAGTAGCATATAAAGACAGACCTATTAGAACAACAGCTGACTTCTCAATGGAGACTCTAAAAGCAAGAAGGTCCTGAACATGCATGCTGCAATCTCAAAGAGACCAAAGATACTATCCCAGAATACTATACCCAGCAAAACTTTCAATCATTTGGATGGAGATTATAAGACATTCCATATTAAAACCAAATTTAAGCATTATCTACAAATCGGGCCCTACAGAAAGTGCTAGAAGGAAAACTCCATCTAAAAGAGGTTAACAACATTCAAGAAAACACAGGTAATAAATAATCTCAGTCAAGCCATGTCAAAAGAAGGAAAGCACACACACACACACACACACACACACACACACACACACACACACACAGACCATTACTGCCAGCAAATAACAGGAGTCAATCATTGACCATTGGTATCTCTTAACATCAGTTGTCTCAATTCCCCAGTAAAAAGAAATAATTATAGAATTGATTAAAAAATAGGATACATCATTCTGATGTATCCAAAAAAAAATGCACCTTAACATCAAGGATAGATATCAACTCAGAGTAGAGGATTGAAAAAGCAAGCAAATGGAGAAAAAGCTGCCACAGCCACTTTAATATTTGACAAAATAGATTTCAAACCCAAAATAAACAGGAGAGATGGTGACGAACATTATATACACATCAAAGAAAAAAACAAAAAACACTGTCAGAACATGACTCAGGAATGGAGTTGAGTCAGGAGACTTCTGTGTGCCTGTGAGACTATGCTAAGAAAACAAGATGACACTCTTTGAGATCTTGTTAAAATCCACAGATTTAAGGAGAAATCTCACCAATCCAAACCATGGCCAAATTAAATTAAATTAAAGCAAGTTTTTATATCCATGTAAAAGGGGAGTCTCTCTCCAAGGTGAGGTTTAAGAGGTCAGCATTGAAGATTTGGAAGATAGACTTTTTAATAGTTCAGAAGTAGGGGTTTTCCAAATGGGAAATTTATTTGAATTACAAAAACAGATCATTAGCAATAGAAGATGGAAATAACATCCTGGAACAAAGACATGATAATAAGGTGGTCATTGTGGTCATAGTAACCTTCTGAAATGAAAACATGGTTACCTTTTTCTGGAAGAGGCTGTGCATAACCATTTGTAGTTAAAATTATATGTGGTGCATAGCCTGATCCTTGAGAAACAGACATAAACAAGAATGAGCCTAGTTTGTACTATAAAATGGCTTTCAAGCCTAAGATGGAGGCAGCCTGATTTATCAACCTGAGGTTTTTCAAAACAAGCAATTATTCTTGGAATGTGTTTTTGTGCTCCTCCCAGGTGTAATAGATAGCTGTAAGTTGATTCAGATTACCCATTATTGCTTGCTGTTGTTATTCAATTAAAAGTTTAAACTCTGCTTTATGTGCCTCTAAGGAAAAACATGTTTTTGGCAAGCATAGCTTGTCCTTCTGATTGCAAATAGCTCCAAATCATGAGAAATTCACTCATATGACCTTTCTAAACACTCAGACTATAAATTGCCTGAAGCTCTGAATAAGGTTGACTTTTGCATAAAAATTTAGTCTGCCCCAACATCAGCTCCATTCTTCCTAGTTCCACCAAATCTAGAGCAGTAAACAATCTACTAACAGGACCTTTAAATTATTAACATCTATACCCCAAATACAAGGGCAAGCAACTTGGTAAAATAAACATTACTATAGCTTTAATAACATATTGACCTTCATACACTGAGAGTGGGAGACTTCACTACCCCACTCTTTACAATAGACATATCATCTAGATAAAAACTACACATAGAAATGCTGAGGATAAATGATGTTATAAATTGAAGGACCTAACAAATATTACAGAAAATATTATCCAACAAATAAGAATATACATTTTCAGAACCTCATGAAATATTCTCAAAAATTGACTGCATAATTAAACATAAAGCAAGTCTTAACAGATACAAGAAAATCTATATAACAACATGCATCTTCTCATACTAATTGCAAATTAAAGCTGGATATCAATAAAACAGAAACAACAAAAATCTCACAAATTCAAAGAAAGTGAACAACACTCTACTTAATAAAAATGGGTCAAGACAGAAATTGATAAACAAATTAAGGACTTTGGAAAGTTGAATAAAAATGAACACATAACATACTCAAAGATATGGGACACAATAAAGGCTGTTCTAAGACACAAGTTCATAGCAATGAGCCTACATAAAAAATTGAAAAGGTCTCATACTAGTAACTTAACATCATGCCAGTGTAGAAAAATTTCTAAATGGTTTTATTAAATAAAAAACATGGAGCCAAATATAGGGGTGAAAGCTTTAGAAATCAGGGAAATAGTAAAAGGCACAGGCCAACCTTACCTCACCAACTCTGCAGCTTCCAAATGCAAGCCACTTTCTGTCTAAACATGCCTTTATATGTTTTGCTTTTCTGCCCTCTCATTGGCTCTTAGCCCAACTACCTTAGTTTCTCCTTGTCACTGTCTGTCTGTACAGACCTCCATGTCTCTATGGTTGGTACTGGAATTAAAGGCATGTGTCACTACACTTGGCTCTGTTCCCTAGTATGGCCTTGGACAAATAGAGACCCTGCCTGCTAAGTGATTGGATTAAGGGCATGTGCTGCCTGACTTTGCTTACGTAAAATGGTTGGCCCATTCCCCCTGATCTCCAGGCAAGCTTTATTTATCAAAGCACAAATAAAATATCACCTTTTTTGTCTAATAAAAATTAAAAAAATGTATATACCTAATATAAGAAAAACTATATACAATAAGTACAATAACTATATACAATATATATAAGCAATAAATACATTAACAATGTCTAGTCCATATGCATTTGACAAATTCAGAGATAATATTCCATTATCTATTCTATTTTATTTTGGTGAGTCCAAAATGTTCCTATCTTATTATGTCTTTCAAACTTATACACTGAACACCTCTTATTGAATTTCTTTTCTGCATTTCTTTTGTTTTTTTTCAAGACAGGGTTTCTCTGTGTAGTTTTGATGCCTGTCCTGTATTTCTCTCTGTAGACCAGGCTGGCCTCAAACTCATAGAGATCTTCTGTCTCTGCCTCCCAAGTGCTGGAATTAAAGGCATGTGCCACTATGGCCTGGCCTGAATTTCTTAACAAGGAAAACTGTAACTATATTTATTCTTCAACTCCATCAGAGACCCAAGAAGGAAATAATATTACCTAGTAGAACAGAAATGACTCCCCCCCAAAAAAAATGTGAGTAGACAGAAACAGCCAGCTGCCTGGACAGTCACCTAAGGTTTCTCTGCATCTTGGGGCATCATCTTCGGCCTACAGGTTAGTGTATCTGGCAGACTCATTTGTGAAGTAGGTTGTACACAAGGCCTACGGCCCAATCTCACATTCGGTGTAAGTATTCCATGTACCAGATAAATTTGGATTCCACCAGTGTCCTGTCATGATTCAGGATTTTAAATTCTGGAACTTGCTGTTGTTTTAAAATTCAGCTGCCCATTCTTCTCAGCTTGTGGGTGTCTTCATTTCCTTTATTAAATGCCAGACTAATATTGAGAGGTTAGACTCTGTCAACCTACTTACTCTTTCAAGAATAACTGTTTCAGCTGCTGTTCCACTGCAAAACAGAAGCCATTAGTCCACTGCCTGTTCAGCTGCCTTTGAAGAAAGGGGCACTGTATCTTTTCAGGATTGCAAAGCCATTTCAGTGATGGTGCCATATTATCCTGGCCTCAGAGGACAACTATTGCCAAAGCTTCAACCACACTTGTCTTGGCAAGGATCAGTAGTCATTTGTTGTGTGTCCTATTTGTCCATTTTGGATAGCATACTGTCAGCAGTCAATGTGAGGACACTTTGTTGCCCAGTGGCTAAGTTACCACAATGAAAGTTAACTCCATATGTATTTTCTTCAATGCCCAATCTCTGAAGAAGATTGGTGTTACCAGGAGCAGATGTGTCTCATAGTCATTAAAAAAAAAAAAAAAAAAAAAAAAAAAGGAAAAAAAATCTATGTAACTAAAACATTTTAAATACCATATTCTGTAGATCTCTGATGGGTTTAAAGATAAGCTGTCTATCTAAAATATATCTCTGCTTGACCTATAAGACATACCTAAGTACAAGTTCAATTGTAATATCTAACAAGTAACTTTTATTTCCTTATATCCTAATAGCTGGTAATAATAACTTTCAAGGATTAGCAAATTGCATTGCATTGTTAAATGAACTATATAGGTACAATATCCTAAACAATATTAGAAATATATGTACAGTATTTTCTAATAATATCAATCTCAATATATATAATTTGTATAAAATATATAAAAATCCAATTCAATGTAAAGTATTGAAAACTAGTAGTTGTTTTTTAAAAGTAGATCCAATAATCTACCTTTATATCTATATCATATTTATATCCTCTCTTTTTTCTTTTCAGAGTAGATTCAATTATCTACCCTTTATTCTATCATTTCTCTATATCTTTTTTTAAGAGTAGATTCAATAATCTACCTCTTTTCTATAGCCTCTTTTTACTTTTCTTTTCTTTTTTTTCAAACAAGAACCTTAAATCTAATGTGGTTTGTTTACCCTCTTTCCTGACCATTAACAATAACAACTTATAACTAACCCTCCTAAACAATGACAATTAGCTCAAATCCAAAATTCATAGAAAGACCAAAAACCACCTGCCTCACCTCTTGGGTGTCCTGTTATCAAAATTACTTCCTGCTGTTTGTGGGTGAAGGCATCTTTAGGGGATCCTGAAAAGAAAAAAAAATGGGTTAGCTATCAAGCTCCTGAATGGTAGCTGCATTTGTTGTCCAGACTCTGCATAATGCAAAAGTGCAGGGCTTATCTCAAGTCTTTGCTCAAATAGTCTGTTAGGCTGGATCATCTCAGATAGCCATCTCAAAATTGTCCTGAACAGTTTGTAGTCCACAGCTTATCTTTTGGTGATATTTGTCAGTTTAGTGAGATTATTATTGTTCATGTGTAATCATTGTTTTGGGGCCCCATCATCTTTATGGAGACTTCAAATTCACTGTTAGGCCCGGTCATGATTCCCTACAAAAAAACTAAAATTACTTCCTGGTGTTTGTGGGTGAAGGCATCTTTAGAGACTCCAACACAAAACATGTATAGGCAGCTAAATGAAGCCTTTTTTCTATAATTAGTACTCTATATGACCATTAATATCATGACAAAAGTTTAATATATGTATATATATATGTCTTATAAATTTTGATATAAAATTCATACTGTAAGAAAAGTATAAAGAATCAAAATAGAACCAAAGAATTGTGAGATTAGTGGCAATAGTCCCTTAATTTTTTGGTTTTCTTCTGTCTAATATCAGATGGTTCTTTCTTCTGACATGCTACTGAGATTTTGCATTTTCCTTTTAACAACATGATTGGGCTTAGAGAAGGAGAGAGCCATTCTCCAACTCCAAAGCCAGCTTTAATTTTTAATTGAACTGGGACTGCATAAAGACTATTTGTGTTAAGTGTCTGTAGAGAAGAGCAGAAACAAACATTTAGAAAGACTTGTGAAATTTTGTAGGTGATACAGGAATAGGCCAATTTACTCCTTTCCTTGTTACATTTTTTTTTTCTGGATGATTTGTCCTTTTTCTTCAGATGTCTCATTTGTACAGTGCTCTTCAGTTACCCTTCATTCTCCTGAAAGACAAAAGGAAAACCCTTACCCACGCCTAACTTTGGGGACATTCTGTTTTGGCAAGTTATATATGATTAAATGAAAAGCATTTGTTAGTGGTGTAAATTAGTTTGAATTGGATGGTCATGCTATTTGAAGAACTATCATCTCTTCTAACTAAGAGGTCTCTCTTGTTCAAATTGAACCTTTATCAATTTTGATGGTATCCACAGCTTATCTTCTCCTGTAGAAACAAAAACAAAATCTCCTCCCCCAAATAAAATATATCCTGGTTTCCATTCTGAGGTCAGCACATCTTTAAAGTATACAGGCTAATTTAATTCTGTAATTTTTTTCTATTATCCAATGTCTCTCTGCAGCTGTTGTTCCTTTCTCATTAGCATTGAGAAAATTCAAAGTCAATAGAGCAATATGCAATCTATTTCTGGTTTTTTTTGTTACCCCTTCCTTTTACTTATCATATCCTTTAGAGTTCAATTTGATCTTTCTAGGACTGCTTGGTCTGCAGGATTATGTAGTATACCTGTAATATGCTTTATATTGTAATAAGCAAAAAACGGTTTCATCTTACCAAATGCATATGCTGGAGCACTGTCAATTTTAATTTGTGCAGGTATATCAATGATGGCCATAACTTCCAGCAAGTGCATGATTACAGAATCAGATTTTTCAGAACTCAAAGCAGTTGCCTATTGAAATCCTGAATAAGTATCAATAGTATTGTGTACATATTTCAATTTTCCAAATTCTGAAAAGTGAAACACATTCATCTACCAGATTTCATTCCTCTGAGAAACCTTTGGGTTACATCCTGCTTGTAGTGGAATCTAATTGTAAAAAGAACAAATAGGACATTTCCTTATAATTTCCTTGGCTTGTTGCAAGATTATGGAAAAATCCTTTTTTAAACCTTTACTATTGACATGATGTTTTTTATGAAGTTCTGAGGCCTCAAGCACATTTCCTATCAATAGTTTATTGATCTCATTATTACCTTGTGCTAGAGGACCTGGCAGACCCATATGGGATCAGATGTGAGTTATATAAAGGATGCTTCCTCTTCCTGATTATGTCTTGTAACTGAATAAATAATAAAGTTATTTCTGACTCATCACAGATAAATTTTGCAGTCTCAATATGTTAGACAACCCTTTCAGCATACTGAAAGTCAGTAACTATGTTGATAGGTTCAGAAAAAATCCATTAATACCAACAGAATAGCATACAATTCCAATTTTTGAACCAAATTATAAGAACTTTGAACCACTTTACTTAAATTTTCTGACTTGTAACCTGCCTTAACTTGTTTGCTTACATCTGTATAAAATGTACAGGCTACAAATATGGGTGATTCCAGAGCAATTCACAGCAGAATCCAATTAGCTCTCTTGATAAGTTGAATTCTATCACTTTTGTGATATTTGCTATTAATCTCTCCCCAAAAAAATTACTGCAAGCTCTTTGCCAAGGTTCACTTTCTGCCCATAATTTTTCAATTTCATCCTTAGATCAAGGTAGTACAATTTCTACTGGGGATATACTTCTAATTGACCAAGCCTCTATTTTCCTTTTAAAATCAAGTCAGAGATCTTTTCCACATAAGTTTTTAATTTTTTACCCTGTTTATTTGGTAGAAATACCCATTCCAATACAATATCTGACCTCTTCATTAAAATTTCTGTAGGAGAATGCCTAGAGGGTAAAATAACAAAAATGCAATAAAGCTGGATCCACATGATCAACATGTACTTCCTGTACTTTCTTTTCTACCAAGGCCAATTCTTTCTCAGCTTCAGCTGATAATTCTCTTTCACTATTTAAGTCCTTGTCACCTTCTAAGGTTTTGAATGAATTAATCAGTTCATTATTTTTTTACCCCAACAACAGTTCATAAATGGGAAATGTCTCCAAATAATCTTTGAAAGTTATTAAGAGCCCATAATTGATCTGTCCTAATTTGCACCTTTTTGTGCCTATTTTTTGTAGATCTATTTTATATCCTAAATAATTAATAGAATCTCCTCTTTGTATCTTTTCAGGAGCAATTTGTAATCCTCAACAACACAAAATTTTCTTTATTTTTTCAAACATTCTTTCCAAGTTATCTTCATTTGAATCAGCTAGTAAAATATCATCCATGTAATGATAGATTATAGATTTAGTAGATAGTTTATGTATTACTTCCAATGACTTTTGTACAAACTATTGGCACATGGTTGGGTTATTCAACATTCCCTGTGGGAGAGCCCTGCATTGATATCTCTTAAGTGGCTGAGAATTATTATAAGTAGGCACCATGAATGCAAATCTTTCTCTGTACTTTTCTTATAAGGGTATTGAAAAGAAACAGACTTTTATATTGTTAACTGTAAGAGGCTATTCTTTAGGTAACAGAGTAGGCAAAGGAATTCCAGATTGTAAGGAGCCCATTGGCTGAATTACTTTGTAAATTGCTCCTAGGACTATTACCATTCTCCATTTACAAGATTTATTTTTAATAACAAATACAGGAGAATTCCAAGGGCTGGTTGATTCTTTGACATGCTGTACATTTAACTGCTCTTCTACCAACTCTTCTAAAGCCTGAACTTTCACTGTTGGTAAAGGCCACTGCTGAACCCATACAGGTTTCTCTGTTAACTATTTTAAAGGTAGAGTTGTTGTTGTCTTTGAAAGATCAACAATTGCTGTGCCTTGTTCTTGTATAATCTGGATTGCCAGTGACCATTCTTTATAATAATAATACCTTCTAATATTTTTCTCAGAAATGTGTTAGTTCATGATTTGTTTCTGACGTTAGAGGAATGTTAATCCAAGTATTCAATTGTTGGAATAGAACAAGGTCCCATAAGTTCATAGCTATATTAGCCACATGTGGCTTTAATTTGCATCTCTGTCTTTCTGGACCTATACATTTGAACTATGTTGCACTCTGTTTCACTTGAAATAATGTTCCAGTCCCTAACAGCTGAACATTTACCTCCTGAAGAGACCTATTTGGATGCCAAATTCTGGTACAATAATTGTAATAATCACACTTGTGCCTAATAAACCTTCCAAGAGAATGTCATTTATTTTTATTTTTAATTTTGGTCTTTGTTCATTTACAGAAGTTTGTCAAAATATTTGCTTTATGGTTTCTTCTGAATTTTCTATTCTCTCTGATATAGCTGTTCTTTCACCCTGAGCAGCCTGATTCATTCCAATAGCCATTTGGTTATTTAATTGCTCTGAATAGGGGTTTCTTCTATGAGGGCAGGAAAGATCTGAACTGGATTTGATATGAAGGTCTTCATAAGGCCCCTATGGGAGTTTCCCAAGGGTAGAGGCAAAGGATTACCTTGTCTGTCCCTTGTTGATCTACATTTGTTGGTCCAATGTTTATCCTTACCACACCTTCTGCTTAATCCAGAAAAGAGGGGCATTCTCTTGTCATTGTTCCTTGAATAAACATTCTTCCTAGAAATACCCTGTTTATATTCCCTTTTCAAATGACCTTTTTTACCACAACCAAAACATCTGACATTATTTTTCCCCAAAGTTTTTGAAATCACCTCTCCTATCCTCATATCATCATGGTCATGAGACTCAATATTGACTGTGTCCCTGATCCAATCCTCCAAAGGTGCTGATCTTGTCTTTAATGGCCTGATTATTCTTTTGCATGCTGCATTCACATTCTTAAATCCAAAGATTCAATTATTGTCTGTCTAGCTTCTGAACGTGGTCTCATTCTATTTACTACTGAAGACAGTCTTTGTAATAAATCCATGAGGAGTTCTCTGGGGCCCTGTATAACCTTTGTAAATGATTAAATTTTCTTTCCTGCTTCCTCAATTCTCTCTTATGCATACATGGCTTCCTTGTGGCATAGAATTAAGGTTTGGTTATTATATAAACATTATCTTTGTTTATCAGTGTATTCACCTTCTCCAAGAAGATGATCCTGGGAAATTTCCACACTTCTAGTCCTACATTGCTGCTCTATTGTTTTAGCCTCCTCTTTGAACCATGTTCGCCATTGTAATTGTGCCCCAGCGTCTAGGACAGCTGTAACTAATTCTTTCCACTCCTGATGGATAATTCTATTACAACTTGACTAGGAGTTTAACATCTGCTTTACAAATGGAGAATGCATACCATATGAAACTATAGCTTCTTTAAATCTCCTTAAATCTAACATTTCCACCAAAGTCCAACTACCTTGTACATGCCATTGAGCAGGTAGTTACTGTATGGCTACTGGATAGATTAAGTTTGGTTATTTGAAAACAGGCTATCTCTCTGAAACTATATAATTCAATCCTGAAATAATATCACCTTTAAATTCTTCTGTTTGGCTCTGAATTTCCCCATAATTCATTTTAACAGAGTTTTCTAAAGTCCATCCTGAGTTAAGTTCATCTTTAAATTCTCCTGTCTGGGTCTAAATTTCTCTATGATTCATTTTCACAAGTTTTTTCTAAAGCTTTTATTTTGGCACTTAAATTGACCAACCTTTTAAATACTAAAATAAGGATCGTTAAACAAATAATATTCATAATTGATGTTTCAAACATCCTATCAACATTAATTACCCTCTCATTTAATTGTTCCATTTTCAGACTGTGTTTCAGACTGTGTAATGTGTTATCAAACAGAGACCAAATTCCTTCCCTTGTAAAAATGTTTCCCTTTTTAATGTGGGGAAAAAATCTCTTTACTAATTTTATCCTTTAAGTTATATTAATGGACTTACCAAATCTGTCAACTTCATAGAACAGTGGAAGTCCAAGGGAATTTCAAAGCAGCTACCTAATGTGTTGGCAGTCTGAGATGGAGAGAGAGAGAGAGAGCTTACTACCTACCAGGAGAGAGAACACAAAAGAGATTCCAGTCACATCACATGCTAAGGCCTGATTCATGCAAACTGGCCTGGAGCCAGGGGCTCTGGAAGCTCACAAGCAGTCCAGCCATGTGTAGCTCCAGCTGCTTGTAGCTCCCGAAGAACTAGAGCCTGCAAGGCCACAGCCAAGTAACTTCTTTATGAATTCCTACTCCACAGCTGGATGCCAAATGTAGACAAATTTCTAAACAATCATATTAAATAAAAAAGCATAGAGCCAAATATAAGGATGAAAGTCTTAGAGATCAGGGAAATAGGAAAAGCCATCAGCCAAACTTATTTCACCAACTCTGCCATTTCCAAATGCCAGTCACTTCATGTCTGCTCATGCCTTTATATGTCTTGCTTTTCTGCCCTCTCATTGGCTCTTAGCCCAGCTACCTCACTTCCTTGTCACTCTCTGTCTGTACAGACCTCTAGGTCTCTATGGTTGGCACTGGAATTAAACATGTATGTTACCATGCTTGGCTCTGTATGGCCTTGAACACACAGAGACCCTGCCTGCTAAGTGATTGGATTAGGGGAATGTGCGGCCTGGCTTTGTTTAATTACAATGGCTGGTCTTTCCCCCTGATCCCCAGGGAAGCTTTATTAAAGCACAAATAAAATATCACCACACATCTGAAGACTATAGAATGGAAAGAAGAAATCACACCCAAACGGGGTACATGACAAGTAATATTCAAATTCAGGGCTTAAATCAATAAAACAGAAATAAGAGGAAAAAATTAAAACAAGAATCAATATAAATAGAGTTGATCTATTTAGAAAATCAGTAAGATGTTCTAATCCAAATTAACTAAAAAGTGGAGAGAGAAAATCCAAATTAACAATACTAGAAATGAGAAGGGAAATGTAACAACAGACACCAAGGAAATCCAGAATCTCATAAGGACAAACTTTAAAATACTGTACTCCACTAATTTAGAAAACCTAAAAGAAATGGATAATTTCTTTTATAGATACCACTCAGCAAAGTTAAATCAAGATCAGATAAAGACAGAGGGCCTATCTCCAAAATATAAAAAGAACTAAAAAACTAGTTATCAACAAACCAAATAACACAATTTAAAAATGTGATCCAGACCTAAACAGAGAATTATAGGTTGAGTTTTTCATGCAGAGTGCGGGCCAGGTATCTCCCAGCAGCCAGCTCCCTAAATAATCGCACAGAGACTTATTATTAATTATAAATGCTTGGTCAATAGCTTAGACTTATTACTAACTAGCTCTTACAACTTAAATTATTCCATATTTTTATCTATATTCTACTCTCTACATGGCTCAGCACCTTATCTCAGTATGGAATGTTCAGTTCCTGCTTTGCCACATCCCCTCAAAACTCCTGAGACTTCCTTGACTCCACCTTTCCTCCTCCCAGTGTCATCTCTCCCTGAAAGTCTTGACTATCTATAGGTCCTCAGCTCTTCATTAGCTAAGGAGAGTAATATATATTCATAGGATACAAAAAGATTGTTCCACAGCATAGAATTTGCAACAGAATAATCTCAAATTGCAAAGAATCATTAAAGAAATGTTCACTATCCTTAGTCATTAGGGAAATACAAATCAAAACAATTCTGAGAACCCACCTTACACTTGTAAGAATAGCTAAAATCAAAACTACAAATAACAGATAATGCTAAAGAGCATGTGGAATTCCTGCATTGCTGGTGGGAATGCAAACTTGTGCAGCTGCTTTGGAAACCAATGTAGCAATTTCTCAGAAATTCACAATCAGTCTATCTCAAGACTCAGCTATACCAATCTTGGTCATGTACCCAAAGATGTTCAATCATACCACAAGGACACTTGTTCAACTATGTTCACAGCAGCTTTATTTGTATAAGCCAGAAGCCGGAAACAATTTAGATGACATTCAAGCAAATAATGGATAAAGAAAATATGATATATTTATACAATGGACTCTTATGCAGCTTTAAAAAATAATGGCATCAGGAAATTTAAAGGCAAATGAATGGAACCTGAAAAAAAAAATCATGTTGAGTGAGGTAACCCATACTCAGAAAGACAAACATGGTATGTACTCACTCATAAGTATATATTATCTGTAAAATAAAGGATAATCATGCTACAGTCCACAGAATAAGGAGGTCCTAAGAGGGGACACACAGATCTCCCTGGGAAGGGGAACTGGAGAAGATCTCCTGGGTGGACTGAGGACTGGGTTCAGGGATGGATGGAAGGGGAGAGTTCTAAAGAAGGGGACCAGAGGGGCGTCATTTTTGGGTTAGGTAGAGACCTGATACAAGGGAGACATCCATGGGTCTGCAAGGATAACATCAGCTGAGAATCATGGCATTTGTAGATGAGTAGCCTGAACTAGCCCTCTCCTGTGATCAGTTTGGTAACTATTCCTGTTGTTTTTGGAGAGCCTTCATTTTGTGACTGCTTGAGGCAGATGCAGAGACTCATAGCCATGCCTTGGACCAAACTTGGGGAACCCTGCGGAAGAGCAGGGGGAAGGATGGTAAGAGCCAGAGAAATCAAGGACATCATAAAAAACAAACAAACAAAAATAGAAACAGAAACAATCAAACAATCAACCTGGCTCATAGAAACTCACAATGTCTGGGCCAACAACCAGGGAGCCTGCACTGGACTAATCTAAGCCCTCTACATATTTGTGATAGCTGTGTAGCTTGGTCTATTTGTGGGATTCCTCAAAATGGAAGCAGGGGCTGTCACTAAAGCTTTGGCTTGCTCATGGGAACCTATTCCTCATACTGGGTCACATAGTCTAGCCTAAATACATGGGGAGGTGTTTAGTCTTACCACAACTTGCTATACCATGCTTTGTCCATGGGAGGTCTGTCCTCTTAAACAGAAACAGATGAGGAGTGAATTGGTGGGGCAGTGAGGGAAAAGAGTGGGAGGAGAGGAGAAAGGAGAAACTATGGTCAGGATGCAAAATAAATAAATTAATTAAAATTATAACAAGATCAGATAAGCAATTTAAACAAACCTTTAACCACTAGTGAAAAAAAATTCTCTAAGACAAAAAGTGCCTGGGATCAAATGGTTTAGCAAAGAATTATACCAGACTTAAAAAAACAAAATGAAACAAAACAAAACAACAGTCAATTCAATTCAAATGCTCCTCAAAATAGTCCACAAAATAGAAACAGAGAGAAAATTGCCCAATTCATTTTATGAGGCCATAGTTATCCTGATATTCAAACCAAATACAATCCCCACAAAGAAAGAGAATTACAAAAAATTTTCTTTGTGAGCACAGATGCAAATATACTCAATAAAATACCTGCAAATTGTTCCAAGAACATATCAAATAGATCCTCTACTATGATCAAGTAGGCTACATCCCAGAGATGCAAGGATAATTCAACATACATAAATTAATAAATCACATAACATGATCATTTCATTAGATGCAGAAAAGGCCTTTGACAAAATCCAACACTGCTTCATGATAAAATCTTGGAGATATTAGGCATACAAGGGCCATATCTCAACATAATAAAGGCAGTTTATAGCAAGCCCATAACCAGTATCAACCAAAATGGAGAGAAACACAAATCAGTTCCACTAAAAACAGGAACAAGACAGAGTTGTTCACTCTCTCTATGTCTATTTAATAGAGTACTCAAAGGCTTAGAGTAATAAGATAACTGAAGGAGATCAAGAAGATACAAATTAGAAAGCAAGAATTTAAAGTATCCTTATTTACAGATGATATGATAGTGTACTTAAATTACCTGACAAATATTATCAGGAAACTTCTATATCAGATGAACACTTTCAGCAAAGTAGCTAGATAAAAAAAAATCTAACATATGTTAGTACCACTCCTATATAAAAATGACAAATGGTCTGAGAAAAACATCAGAGAAACAAAAGTCTTGTAGGATGAAAACTTCGATTCATTGAAGAAAGAAATTTAAGAAGATATCAGAAGATGGAAAAATCTTTCATGCTCATTGATTTGTAGGTTTAAAATAATGAAAATGGCCATCCTACCAAAAGTAATCTAGAGATACAATGCAATTCCCACCAAAATTTCAACACAATTCTTCACAAAAATGGAAAGGACAATTTTCAGCTTCAGATGAAAATACAAAAAACACAGGATAACTAAAATAATTCTGAATAATAGAAGAACTGCTGGTGGTATCACTATCTGTGATTTTAAGCTATACTACAGAACTACAGCAATAAAAAAATGTCATGGTATTGCCACAAAAACTACACATTCATCTATGGAATTGAATTGAAGACTCAGACACAAATACACAAACATATGGACACCTTTGTTTTTTTTATTATTTTATAAAATGATCAGAAAGACATACTGGAAAAAGATAGCATTTTCAACTAATTGTGTTAGTAAACCTGGATATCTTCATGTAGAATAATCCAAATAGATTCATACTTGTCGTCTCACACAAACTCAATTCCAAATGAATTACAAACCTTAACATAAAACCAGATACACTGAACTTGATAGAAGAGAAAGTGAAGAATAGCCTTGAACTCATTAAGACATCAAAGACTTTCTGAACAGAACATCATTAGAACACATGGGCACTAATATCACCAATTAATAAAGAGGGCTATGAAACTGAGAAGCTTCTGCATGGCAAAAGAAACTTGAACAAAGTTGCAGCCTACATAGTGGGGAAAGATTTTTACCAGCTGTACATACCATGGAGGGTTAATATCCAAAATATGTAAATAAGTCTAGAAACTGGACATCAAGAAACAAACAACACAATTAAAAATGGGATGCGTATCTAAACAGAAATTCTCCATAGAGGAAACTCAAATGGCTGGGAAATACTTAAAGAAATGCTCAATGTTCAATATTCTTAGTCATCAGGGAAAAGCAAACCAAAACTAGTCCGAGATGTCATATTAGAATGGCCAAGAACAACAAAATGACAGCTAATGTCAGTGAGAATGTGGAGTAAGAGGAACACTCATCCACTGATGTGGCCACTATAGGATTTAGTGTGCTAGTTCCTCAGAAAGATGGGGATCAATCTACCTCAAGATCTAGCTACAATACTCTTGGTCATATACCCGAAAATTACTTCATCCTACCAGAGACACTTCCTGTACCAGGTTCATTGCTGTTCTCTTCATAATATACAGAAATTGGGAACAATCTAGTATCCCCTTCAACAGAAGAATGGATAAAGCAATTTGGTTCTTTTACACAATGAACTATTACTCAGCTGTTAAAAAAAATGACAACATGAAATTTACAGGCAAATGGATGGAACTAGAGAGATCACCCTGCGTGAGGAAAACCCAGACTTAGAAAGATAAATAGGATATGGATTCACTTATATGTAAATATTAGCTATTAAGTCCATGAAAACTAAACTATAATCCACAGATCTACAGAAGATATGTACAGAATAAGGAACTAGAAGGAATGGATAGATCTCATTAGGAAAGGGAAATAAAAAACAAATATGGATGGAAATTGGTGTTGGAATTGGAGGTCTGGGTTGGGGGAAGAGGAGTTATTGGAGGGGATACAGGGAAACAACTAAAATTAAGGAGCATTTGGGGAGTAGTATGGAAACCTAAAACAGTAGAAACTTCTTTAAATATATACATATATGAAGGCTATCTAAATAAAATCACCAAATAATGGGGGAGATAGAGTCCCCACTGGGCATCTCCTGCTACCACAGGATGCTTCCAGTAACAGAATCAGGTTGGGTTACATATATTTTAGCTATTGGACAAAGGGGCCTCATTGAAATAACCAAACACATCCAGGCTGTTGCCAAGATTGTAGGTTGCTCTCCACAAACTGACAACAAGGCCCCATTGCTGAAGACAACACTAATACAACATGAACATGGAGAGCGTGAGGTGGTGCCCACATAGAGCCTTCACACCTATATTCCAGTGTCATTGGTACAGGAAAGTACCATAAACACTATCCAAACAAAGAAACAAACAGTAAGCCAACTACAAAACCTTCTTCTACAAAGGTGTACTAGTGCAATGGTGGCACAAACCAACCAATAAATAATTTGACTTAAAGTCCGTGCTACTAGAAGGAACCCATATTATACCCTGCATGGGTGACCAAGAACCTGAGAATAGATAGCCCAAGGACCTAGGGTAACACTAAATACTAAGGGAATAAAAATTTAAAGAAGAAAGAAGAGCCGGGCGGTGGTGGCGCACACCTTTAATCCCAGCACTCAGGAGGCAGAGCCAGGCGGATCTCTGTGAGTTTGAGGCCAGCCTGGGCTACCAAGTGAGCTCCAGGAAAGGCGCAAAGCTACACAAAGAAACCCTGTCTCGAAAACAAAACAAAACAAAACAAAACAAAACAAAAAAAGCTGTAGTGCTAAAATGACTCCTAATGATATTCTGTTATATTCATAGAGTCATATCTTGTTTGGTTATTATCAGAGATGCTTCCTCCTGCAGCAGATGGGAGTAAATACAGAAACCCACAGTCAGACAATAGACAGACAGTGAGAGACCTAGGAACATATGACCCTAAATGGGATGTCTCCAACAAATCCTAGGGCTCAGAGAACCATGAGGAAGAGGAGACAGAAAGTCTGTAAGAGTCAGAGGAGTTGGAGGACACCAAGAAAACAAGGCACAATGAATCAACATGAGGAAAACTTTTTAGGAGCCATTGTCATGAGCTATTGAGGGCCATGATGAAATTACAGTTTATAGAAATTGATAATTCAGATGTCATCCCACCAGTGGAATGTTCTCTGATGGGGTAACCTGTCAAGAAGGCTTGCAGGCCACTGACTCTGTACACTGTTGCTTCCATCTATAACTTCTTGTGCGATAACAGCTATGATATCTCCCTATTACCATGTATTTTCATCAAATGTGTATATATAATCTCATGATTACATCTTAATCTTATGGGCACATATATAGTGGTGGTCAGGAAGATGACTTTTCATTTATCTGTATAATTTTGATATATAGAAAATATACTAGAATATGCTTCATAGCCAGATCGATTGTCCCACAAGACTGTAGATACTTAAAGCCTGCCGCGTTCCTTTTACTCAGACTAACAAAATAACAATCTTGCCTCAGTCAAACACAAACTGCACACATTTAGCTCATATGTATCTCTGAGCAAGTTCAAACTAGACTAAAGGCCTTTGTAAATAGATCATAAGTTTAAAACTTTACAGTTATGCACAAGGTCAGAGTCAATGATGTCTACCAAGATTACTAACATAAAGCACCCTAAGAAAAGCATGCTAATTCTCCCCTTGTCAAGTCTCCTGACAACAAACCTATTTCTCAAACTTTTTCTCATTTGGGCAATATGGCCCTCTTACTCCTGAAACCTTGAAAATGTGTGTTGCCATGGTAAGCTCCTTATCGCTTACCCTAGGAATGTGGTTTTGATCAATGAGAGGTAACTCATAACTTTTCCTATTGCTTCAGGCCTTCTGCAAAAGAACAATTATTAGGTGAGATGAGAAGAGGCAGGAAGATGAGAACAGAGAACTAGAGTTAAGAAATTATATATAATTAAGCCAAGGAAATTAGGAGAAAGGAGAGAATATAGAGACATGCACAGAAGGATTATGGTGTGAGCATTCCTTAGCCTTCAAATCCCAGTTCCTTCACTTCTTGCAGAATCTCTGTCTCCTTCTGACCCTGAGAGGAAGTCTTTAAGTCTGGCCCTTAAACGCCTCCATTAAAAACTCATATGAACTCATGGAGACTGAAGCAATATGCAGAGGAACTACAGGGTCTGTACCAGGTTCTCTGTGTTTATATTATGGCTTCCAGTTTAGTGTTTTTCAGGGATTCCTGAGTGTGCAAACAAGTGGGTCTTTGATTCTTGTGTCTCCTCTTGGGCTCTTTTCCTTGTTCTTTCATTTTGTCCAACTTTGATGTGATAGTTTCTGTTTTATTGTATATCTTATTCTGTTAGAGCAAAAAAAGAATGAATAGAAGAACGAATTAATGTAATCCTAGCCAATAGGGTAAAGGTGTAACAACTGCATTATCCTTTATAGCTGCTGGAAGAGGAAAAATCAGTTTTCTTCAACAGAGTGACTGGGTAGAATATATCAAAAATTACAGGGCAGGCCTTGTGTTCATCAGTAGTTGACCATCATATAATAGACTCAGTATATTTTTGTGTGTGCTTTAATTTTGTTACAGTTTGATGGGAGTTTCCTTTCTTTTCTTTTCAGGTTGTGGTTTATTTTGTTTTATTGGGGGGGTTGTATTGGATTACTTTGTGTTTTTTTTTTTTTTTGAGGAAGAACATAAGGTTGAGTGGGTAGGGAGGGAGAGAGAAACTGCAGGGACTTGCGGAAAGAGAATAATATGATCAAAATATAATTAAAGTTAAATTTCATTTTAAATAAGAAAAATAATAAAAATATAAATTAAGAAGTGCTGAGCTGATATTTTAAAAAATTGAAAAACTTAAACATATGGTTTTAAGAAATGTTAGAAATAATAATTTAGGAAGAAATATAACATAAATTTTTTGGATAAAATACTATTTTAATACTACATATATGTTCATCTGTCTTATTATGAGAAAAGTTATAGCATTTTCTGGATTTGATACTGACATTATTAATGGGGATTTTTATTGTTCAGTTTTCTATGGCCCCACATTGGAATATCAAAATGTTGTTGTTTGTTTTTGCTCTTTTGGGAGACCTGCCACCCAGCTCCCAAATATATTACATGTGGAGGCTTATTTTTAATTAAAAATGCCTAGCCTTATCTTGGCTTGTTTCTAGCCAGCTTTTCTTGATTTAAATTATCCTATCTTTTGCCTCTCAGCTATTACCTTTCTATTATTTCTGTATATCATACTCTTACTCTGTGACTGGATGTGTAGCTGGGTTCTCGCCCCTAGCATCCTTCTCTCCTTGTTCTCTTGCTCTTTCTTCTTTCCTCTCAGTTTTCTCATTTTATTTATTCTCTCTGCCTGTCAACCCCATCTATCCTTTCTCCTGTCTAGTTATTGGCCATTCAGCTCTTTATTAGACCATCAGCTGTTTTAGACAGGCAAAGTAACACAACTTCACAGAGTTAAACAAATGCAGCAGAAAAGAATTCAACACATCTTTGCATCATTAAACAAATGTTCCACAACACAAGCAAATCTAACACATCTTAAAATGATATTCTACAACAGATTTTAGAATTTTTTCAGCTAACAAGGTGCTATATCTATGCTTTCTTAGCAGAATAACAGTTTGTTACATTGCATATAATGTATTTAGAAGTATTAAATGCAATTTTCTGTTAAAATATAAGGAATGCAATACATTAAAACAGTAGAATGAATGGATGGAGCTTAATAAAATACTGTATTAATTTTAGACAATTTAAGTTTGGGATGTAGTTTTGGAGCAAACCGATGTTCTTTCCAATTTAATGTTCTCTCTGAGAGATGGTTAAAGGTTCTAATAACTAAGCAACTCATAAAAAGTATATAAGTTGATTGTCTCCTGATATTCTACAAGAGATTAAACATACATTATCAATAATATTGTTGAGTAGATTAAGCAGAAAAATTATCATATGCATTTGGTAGCATGCAGGTCAATTAGATCTTCAAGAGAGTAGAGACTGATGAAAAGAGAAAATGAAAACAGAAGGAAACGCAATAAAATTGTAAAGTAACTCTACTCTTTTGTCCACATTGGTAAAAATCCTGACTGTCAAGGTTGCCTCTATAATTTCTCCTTCTCCACCAAATTTGGATTCTTCAGTAAAGTCATCGCAGTTATGAGCTAATACTGTTGTGAGGTAAACATTAGTTTGCTTAAATACCAGATACTATGAAGTTACTTTTATTCCACAGAAAGAAAAGAAGGAAACTAAAGTGCAATTGTGCCACATAAAAATGTCTCAATAACAAAAGTATACAAATTGGTAATGTTTTAATACTCTAATTGAAGAGCATTTTCATGATTTCTTGACATCTCTCATCACTGAATTTTAGGGGCAATCCATGATTTCCTTTACTGTCTTCTGGAATCTTCTAGTGCTCCTTATTTAAAATGTAGGTACACAATCCTCAAAGATCTTTGAAGGGCTCACATAGATCCCATTCCCAGCTAGCCACCATGAAAAAAAAAATGTATTCAGAATAGTATTTCTACTCTTATTCAAATTTCCATTAAAAATTTCCTTTTTATTACATTTTTAATTTTTAGACAGTAAATTTATTCATAAACTTCCCCCTGCCACAAGCCTTCTATTACCTTTCTTCACCTAAAATAACATCTTTGATCAAATACTAACTCCTTCCTTAAGTAAATAAATTCATCTGGGCATAATTTATAAGAAGGTATATACATGTACCTAATATCTAATAGCTGATATTTAATGTTCTTCAAGAATACATAAAAATTTAGAAATATTATTTAGCCCTTCTTTTCTCAATTACTTTACCTTTATAACCAGTGCTCTCACCTGCTGAGCCATTTCTCCAAGCCTGACTCTCCTTAACATTCCAGTTTTCTCACTCAATCATGGAAACCAGGAAACTAGAATCTTCCCGTACTTCCACTGACTCTGTACTAGAACACTATCTGGACTCTCCAGGTTACATGTGGATACGTTTCAGTTGAAATGTTCTCCCTCGGTTACGATGAGATTAGAATCAGGGCAGGAGATAATAGGGTAATCACATCAACATGATTGTGAACCTTTGCAGCTCTTTAAGGGCACCACTTTGTTTTCTCTCAGAAATTCCCATGAGAATAGAGGTTATCATAATATAGAAACATCATCACTTGGATATATAATTCATACAGTGATGAATGTTTTATCTAAAATTGGAAAAAGCTGTATTGTAATGTATAATCTTGTTGCAGGTGGCTGTTTGCTGCCACACAGCTGCTGGGATTCAAACCCAGGTCCTCTGGCACAGCAGGCAGTGATCTTAACCAATGAGCCATTGCTCCAGCCTCCCCTCCCCTGTCACCATTTAAATGTAAGTCTCCAGTTTTTTCTTAGCATTGTTTGAAACTATTTGAAAATATCTTTGTCAGGTACAGCTGTTGAAAAAAATACTGTCACCTTATTGAAATAGATTGAACCTAACTTTGGAATTACTTTTCATTTTTCGGGCAGAACTTATTCGTTCGTGAAATATAAACAAACACCTAGAATGATTTAAATGTTGAAAATAAAATGATTACATGAGTATTCTTGGTGTTTCTTTGGCATATGCACAGAATGAAAATGAAGAACTGGATAATATATACTAAAATTGTGAATATATTTCAAGCTGTCCTGATTTTTTTCTTTCATAACTCATGGAGAAAGTAATCTGAAACAAAGTATTTGGCTTAATTTGATTTCATATGAGTGATCAAATTTTGAGACATGTAGCTTATTTCAGAGCCTATAAAATTACAGTGAATGCCGTGTTATCACAAGGACACTCAGTTATAGATATATCCAACCGTCTTATTAATTAAGAAACAATGTAAAAGAGAAAGCCGAGAGGTCAGAGCTCAGAGCTAAAATCTCACCCTTCCTCCTGCTGTCCCAGCTTCGCGAAAAAAGACCTACTTCCTGTCGGTTCGTTTTTTTATAGTATGTTGTTCTGCCTTCTCATTGGTTGTAAACCCAAACACATGACTGCCTCGTCACTGTCTGAATGTACAGCCCCCTAGGTCTTAAAGGCATATGTCTCCAATGCTGGCTATATCCCTGAACACACAGAGATCTTATGGGATTAAAGGCGTGTGCCACCACCGCCACACTCTTGCTATGGCTCTAATAGCTCTGACCCTGAACACACAGATATCTATGGGATTAAAGGCATGTGCCACCACCGCCACACTCTTGCTATGGCTCTAATAGCTCTGACCCCCAGACAACTTTATTTATTAACATACAATCAAAATAATAATTCAGTACAATTAGATTACCACCACACTCAGTTCCACATAGAAAAACCCACTTATTATCAAATTATAAACCCACCACCAACACCAAACAAACCTGAAAATTGTTTGCTGAAACTAATGCTTCCCATTAATTTATTCCACTAGAAAGCCTCATTTCATTTTAGTAGTATATTTTAAAATTATGATTAACACCACCAGGTATGTCTTTTAAATTTTACATTGAAAAACAAAACCTAACTTGAGACATCTTGAAGATATAAAAGAACTTTGTTTTGAAAATATGAATGAACTCCATGTACATTTTGACAATGTAACATTAATCTATGATTGTAAGGGAGGGTTTTACACATTTACTTAAGTTCTAAATTATTGAAATTTCCTATTTCTCCTAATTATAAATTGTAATTGGTGGGGATGATGATTAATATTGATTTTCAAACTTACAGGATCCAGAATCGCCTAGGAGACAAGTTCCTGGGCATACCTGTGAGGTGGGAAGTTCTACCTTAAGTACAGACAGTACCATTAAACGGGCCCAGAACCTAAACTGAATAAAAAGAATGGAACTTAGCAGCAGCATTCACTTTTCTATTTCATGACTGTAGATGCAATGTGATCAGCCCTTTTCCAGTTCCTGCTTACATGTCTTCTCTGCCATAAGGGACTGTATCTGCTCTTAAATTATAAACCAAAGGAAACATTGCCACCTTAAATTGTTTCTACTCAGGTATTGGGACACAGCAGTGAAACAATGTAACAAATTAAGTAGAGAAAAGATAGACATACCTGACTACTCTTTTATATCAATCCATCTATCTATCTATCTATCTATCTATCTATCTATCTATCTATCTATCTTCTATATTATTTTTTTAAAAACATTTTCTTTCCTTTTACATTCTAACCTGTTCCCTCTTCCTGCTCTTCTCTCACTCTCCCCACCTACCCCTATTACACCCCCATCCTCTCCTCATAGAGAGTAAGGCCTCCATCAACACAGGCTATTATACCATGTTGGGGCTAGACCTAGCCCCTCCCTCCTGCATCAAGACTGAGTAATAAGGCATTACACCATAGGGAATGGACTCTAAAAAGCCAGTTTGTGTACTCTTTTAATTTTGAAAAAAAAAGTCAAATAGTTGTATTTTAACCTAAAGTGAGGAAGTTTTAAATAAAATCATAAATGAGAAATAAAACATAGGAATTATGCTATTGTTCATTTTGGGGAAACATGGCATTTATATGACTACCAAATAGAAAAACATAAAAATAAATTTCACATAAGTGAAAATTAAATGAATTTTTATTAATATTTTTAGATTTTATAATAGTTATAACAGGTGTTTTGTTTTATTTTTTTTCTCTTTATCCATTCACCATATCTAGAAAAACACAAGCTCTTATGATGAGGAAAAAACAATACAAAACTAGTAACTTCATATATTGAAGGTGATATATTTTATTTTAAATCTACAAATATTTCCAGAAATGTGAAAAATGACTTATAATTTTAGGAAAATATGCATAACTTTTTCCTAAAAAAAGTCACATTTAATCACTTTTTAAAAAAACATATAATTCAAGGTCTGCCTACTATAAATTAGTGAAAATCATGATATTAAATGCTATTCTCAAAAGAGTCTGAAAATTAAAGAAAAGATTTTTCAGCACTTCAATATAGCTTTCAAATGAGAACACATCTTTTAAAAGAATTCAATTCAATGGTGTTAAGTAAATGATGCTTCTACTTCTAAAAGGTTTCCTGTGTACATACCATAGGTTACAGTCTTTTAACACATTATCTTCTGGAACCAAGTTAATAGTTACCTACTCAGAGTGACAAGCTCTCATCCACAGACATCTCAAAGCACTTAGCATGTTTCACAAGTCAAGGATCTTACCTAGTCCTGCTTCTTGTTCTCCATAAAACTTTTCACAAGTTAACAGCATATGTTACATTTGCTTTTAAAGGGGACACCAGGGATGTATTTATGTTTCAAATACGTAACAATAGAATTCATTACAGAAGCTGAATAGACTACAAATGATGGGATAGACACAAAGCAACATTTTTTGTAATGAGTAATTGTAGCAATGGTGAACTTTAATAGCAAAAATAACAGGTTTGCTTCACTTCACAAATGAGGTCAGTTATTATATTATCAGAAGAAAATTACTATGGGCTCAATACACTAAAAACATTCTCACCATTAGGTGAGAAAATAGAATTTTGTTTTCAATATTCATTTAGTCAAAATACTTCTATTATCTGAAAATGCAAATTGGCATGGAGTAGGCAGTGAACTAGCTGAACTCAAGGTTTTGTTTCTTTTAAATTTAAAAGGGAAGAAATCTGAAAGGCTCAAAATGAAATTACTTCATCAGAATTCACATTTGATTTCCATCATTTCAACTGCTCAGCTGCATCAGGGCTCCACTGACTCCATTCCCAGCTGCATTATTCAAGGATGCTCTTCAAGAAGGAGTGTTTGCAATGTGTGCAGCAGTGAATCCTGAGCTAATTAAAAGAAGCATGCAGCTGGATTTTAGGAGCGCTTTCAGTGATTGTGAGGTGCTAAAAAAGCTTTTCGGTTGGATTTTGTTCTATACCCTGAATCCTTAGTCTTCCCTTTTAGGAAAATTAGTAAGACGTTTTCATGAATGAATGAATTCTGTGCTTTCCTCTTCCTCTTACAACCTCATCAAATATGTATTGTACATAAATCCTTATTTTTAAAGAAGTCTTCCCACTCCCAAATAATGGTAAGATAAAATGCTTCATCCTACTGGAAGCTTGTATAGCTTACACTTCTAAAGTCCTCACATTAAAACAGAAAAATGTGCTCTAAAACTGCATGCTCACCAGTGGAGAAATACAAAATATCTGTAGTTTTGCTGTGAGTTGATTGTCTCCCCACCACTTGTAAAACTCCATCATTGCTGAAGTGACTCCAACACTTGGGCTACATGAAAACTGGTAGGAGGAGAGAAAGATGAAATTTACAAAGAACGGTGACATCTTTATTTTATCTTATTAGACAAAAGTGAAAGACAGCTCTCTCTTTCATCCTACTAGATAAGGGTAATGAAGAGGCAACTGTATTCGGGTCTTCTAGTACAGTACTAGCCTTCTTGGGAAACACTATTTTGTCCTCAACTCTGGTTAGTAGAAGGTGCTTGCTGCCTTTTCGTATAAGAAAGCATGCAAGCAAACAAATAAATGGATAAATTAAATACTATGATAAAAAAAAACAGTGTTTTTTGAATTCTACTGCATAGAGCAATAAAATCCCTTGAGCAGTGTATGTGACCTGTGACCTTGACTCCTGTGACCTTGACTCCTGAATAGTGTCACTGTCTTCAGTTGCCAATATCTGAACCCTGTAGACCTGCTTTTTTGTTCATAAAGAAAATCATTATCTGTCATTTCTGGCTTAAGCAGGAGAGGAGGCACACTAATTAAAGCAGGGACAGAGACAACTCTTGGAATTGGAACTGTGCTGAACCATATTCCTAGAACCATATGGCCTATCTCTTGGTTCTGTCAGGGTTTGATATACACTTTATTCTTAGCTCCTTTCTCATCTTCAATTAATGTAGCAGGAATCTTAAAGGTTCTTATTATTAAAATCAAACCCGAGGCCAGTTATTGGGGTCCATGCTGGTAGATCAGAGAGACAGAACAAGCCACAGCTATCTCACCTCGCCGGATCCTCAGCTGGTCTTGTCTCCTCAGACTGGAGGCCTCTGAGTCCTCATCCGGAATGGGTCTCAGCTGAATTACTGCTCAAAAGCCTGAATGCTTAACCAGCCACATGCTTAACCAGCCAAATTCCTAACCAGCCAAATGCCTCTAGTTTCTGGTCCTCACGCCTTATATATCTTCCTGCTTTCTACCACCACTCCCTGGGATTAAAGGCTGGCTTTCTGGGATTAAAGGCGTGTCACCATGCTTGGCTATTTCCAATGTGGCCTTGAACTCACAGAGAGCCAGAGGGATTTCTATCTCTGGAGTGCTAGGATTAAAGGTGTGAGTGCTACCATTTTCTAGCCTTTGTATCTAGTGGCTGTCTGTTCTCTGACCCCATATAAATTTATTAGAGTACACAATATTTTGGGGAACACAATACCCCCACAAATTAATTCTTTTCCTTTCTGGTGCTATAATTGAATAAGTAGAACTAAGGTATCTTACATATAAATCCCGTACCTCCAAATTCATAACCCACAAATCAGACCAAATACATTGGAGTCCTTTTTGAACTAACGGACATTGAGAATGTGGGTGATGGAGCTCACTCTTTGCTCAATGGGAAACCAGACAACTGCACAGACAAAACCACAGTATGACAAGGAGACAAACATCCAGTCTCCCTTACTGAAGAAGAGACTACTATAAAATTTTGGAGATCAAAAATCATAGTATGAAAATCAAAATATTTCTTCAGGGGGCTGGAAAGATAGCTCAGCAGTGAAAAATACTTGTTGCTCTTGTAGAGGACCTGGGTTCAATTCCCAGCACACACATGGCAGATCACAACCATCTGCAGAACCAGTTCTAGGGGCTCTGATGCCCTCTTTTGATGTCCACAGATACCAGGCATGCACATGGTACACAGACTCACATGCAGGCAGACATTCATACATATAAAATAAAATAAATAAATAAATTTTAAAACTTGAGTTTTATGAGATCACTCAAAATAGTATCATTAATCTAAATACACTTAAATATTTAATATTAAGTGTTACTGGATAGACAGGATACATATAAAATTGCTGTAGTAATGAACCAATTGCATTCATTTTCCTGGTAAATTTAGACAAAAAGCAAATTCTAATCCTAATATTTTAGAGTTTTCATTTTTTTTACAAGATATGTTGAGCTGTTCCTATCTGGTCTTAATTAAAATTCAGAAAGAAAAAGAATTACTGTTCACTTTAAATCAAAAGAATGATCTAGCTGGGGATTGAATGTAGGTATACTCATATAATTTTATCTACCAAGAGGACTTTTGTAGAGCACTGTTCTCTTGTTCTCTTCTCCCCCAATCAGAGCCATCCTCTTCATCAGAACATCTGTGACTACATACAAAAAGTCCTTAACAACATGCCTGGTAATATCTCAGCTATTCTTTTTGTACCTCCTTGTTAGCTGTATACAAATCTACCCTAAATGCTTATGGCCTTCCTGGGGAAATATTAGAGAATATAGAATATGGAAGGTTAAGTAAAGCAGGGGATTCCACTTATGCAGCAAGAGAGACGTTATCATTTATGTTGGGGCTTTTGGGGAGTGTGGTCACCTATGTTACTGCAAAGAACCCCTTGCCCATCCTCTAATAGTAAACCCAATAAAAATATTGGCTCACCAAGTTGGATTAGGATATAATCATTATTTTTGTCTATCATTGGCACTCTATCTGTGATGAATAGACTCTTATTCAAATCTCCCCCAAAAGAGTTTGTACAACATGGGCTGATGATATAGGAAGATTGCAGATTCATTGACCAGCTGGGCAATTTAGTGAAATATTTTCTTTAAAAAAATATATGTATGTATATGTATGTATATATATATACATACATATACATACATATATATATATATATTACATTCTGAATCTCACCTCAAGATTCAGGTATCTTTAAGGAAGAGGGGACAAAAAGAGCTAGAAGTGGCATACGACTTTAAGGAAACAGTGTTTTCTAGACACAGCATGGCGGATGCACACGAGAACTCACAATGGCTGTGACAGCATGCATAAGACCTGTGTAAGCTCAAATCAGACAAAACTCCAGCATAAAAAAAGAAGAGTGGCCACATAGTCCCACCCCCCAGCAGAAGTAGTTGCTAGGAAAGACAGAATCAGCTTTCTTTAACTGTGTGACATCTGGTATATCACCCACATTCCTGGTCTGATTTTACTCCCATGAGTATTAGACCAACACCGGACAGATTGGTTTAAAAATAAATATATAAAGGAGAGAAGAGTGTGAAAGGGAGAGAAAAATGCAAAGCTGTATGTGGAGGAAGGTGGCTAATCCAGGAGGAGCTGAGGGCCTGGGGGCAATATAATAAAAATACATTATTTCAAACCCTATAAGAATTAATAAAAAATTGTTTTAAAAAATTAAAAGTACAAGAAAAGAACCCCCAGACACTGGGGTTTTGTGGACTTGCTCAGTGGAAGAGTTCTTACTTAGTCATATGCAATTCCCAACATTCAGTTGTCAGTATGCTTCCAAATAAGAAAGTTCACAACATTAATTATTACACTTACAGGTTTTCAGAAATAAAGACACAAAGCCCAGGCTTTGACTCTGATTTATACCCTTCATTTTCTATATTTTGCTTGTTATATGCACTGATAATTTCATATCTTCCTGCTCACATGCAATCATACAATTGAGGTAATATTTCTTTTTATTGTAATAGGAGCAATAAAAGTTTTGGAAGGAAATTAGTATGTCCTTTCAAATTATTATCAAATAAGAACCTACAGTGTAAATATATAACCAAATCTCCATAAATCTTTTCATGCATTATTGATGGTTCAGGTAAGTTTTTATTAAGTTTATTTGAATTTTATCCCGAGCTTCTGTATACTGTATAGGAACACACTGACATCCTCATTGCTTATTTTTCTCAATTAATCTCAAGTTTGTATTAGAATTCTAAGACTGCAAGGTTGGTTTCATACCAACATATAACTTAACTTTCCATGTTTTGCAAAAACAAATCTATCAATCAATAAATAATAATAATTGTTTAAATTAGCTGCCCCTTTTGAGGCATGATTCAGCCTGAATACTAGCTCATTTCAAAGACAAAAGATAATAATCAAAACTAATAACTATAAATTATTCCTTGCTTAAATATATTTAATTAGAATTATTTTACTGCTTGTATTAATATGAAATTTGAAAATAATTGTGAAAAACAATTTATTTGTATGTGTTTAGAGTCTTTTTTTTAAAGTCTAAATTATTTCTCTAGTATTAGCAGTCATGCAGACGTTGTTAGCATGTACTGATGAGTACAGATGTTCTGCTCTTCTCTCATTTCACAGGAAGGAAACTGAGGTATGAAAGCATGCTGTTTTGCCATATAGCTGACAAGCAGTAGAACTAGTATCTGAACTAGGATCTGAACGCTGGACATCAAGTTTCCTTAGAGGTCCTTTATGTGCTTTCACCTTGATAGGTGCTTAGATGTGGGTCAACGGGCAGGCATTTCTATGAGCCATTGGATTTCCCCTGTTGCTTAGCCATTGTTCTTCTCTAAATCCTTAAAAAACTCTTACTTTTGTTCATTGTTATGCTCTAAGTAACTGGTGTCTTTGTTTCTTTATTATTTCTTCTCACATTGAGCATATATTTCTAAGCTGAGTAAGAAACAACACAATCACACAAAAATTAAGGACTGTTAATCAAAGACAAAGCAATAGAGCCACCATTTGGATGATATCTCAATTTGGTCTCAATTTTGTTGCCAACAATATTTTTTGTGTTAGTTTCTCACTCATTCTGTTATTAGTCCTTTCGTACAATATATGTTGACCATAACTCTTAAGTTCAATCCCCCTTTCCTATCCACCCAACTTTTGTCTTTTTTTTTTTTAATAAACCCATCAAGTCCAAACTGTGTTGCCTATAAATTCTTCAATATGTGGCATTCCACTGTAACATGTTTGACCTACTAGGGGCTCCACTTTTATAGAAAACACCTCCTACCTTCCTATAAGTTACCAATAGCCAATATTTCCTCAGGTAGGGGTGCAAATTTGTGCCCAACTCCTATCTCTAAGATGGTATTTTATCTGGCTTGACATTTTGCATATTATTGGAGTGATTGTGAGTTTATATGTGCAACAACACTGCTATGTCTGGAAATCGGCTTCCTTGTACTTACCCATCACCTTTGTCTCTTACAGTTTTTATGACCTTCCCCCATGAAGGGTTAGACATGGATGTCATATTTAGGAATGGGAATTCTGCAGGCTTTTATTCTCTTCACCTTGACTAGTTGTTGGATTTTTGTTAATTGCCATTAACTGTAAAATATTAACAATAATGATAATAATAGAAATTTAAAAAGAAGTTTTTTTTGGAAGGCTGCAAGAGGCACTATTGTATGAATATAATGAAAAGTCATTAGGAATTGGATGAATATATTCTTTTACCAAAATAATGATGTAAGCTTCTCCCCTGGGGTTTATAATCTTTGGGCCATAGGTTCTTGGCCCTTTAACACTGCTAGGTATGAGATTCATCTTATAGGTCATGACTTACATTCAATTACCAAGTGTTTGTGTTTTATTCCACGACATTTAACCTGGTACTGTTGCAGTGGGCATGTCATGTCAGATCAGTATCCCTTGTAGCTGACAGGGCTCACAGTTGAGTAAGGCAGATGACTAGTTTTCTCCCCCAGGAATGTGTACAGCACCTTTTAGTACTATGAATTCGAGATAGTACAGAGGAATCTTCCAAGTTAGTACCATATTGAGCATTTTATGTTCTATAAAATCAAGTATGTGGTGTCTTCAGCAATAGGGTCTTACCATCAAGTTTCAGGGGATAACTAATAGCATTAGAAAGATCCTGTAATTGGAAGAGATCTATAAGACCTTGTGGATCAACACTTCCAAAAGAAGTCACCCATTCTGCTCCTAAGACTATTATTTTTGCCAGTGGTGTCTAATTGGTATATCATCACCCTATTTTAAGATAACTCCATTTTAATTCTTTTTGTATATGCCCAGACGCACAAATACACACATACTCACATGGGCACTTGCTTCTAAAAGAGTGAGTTTCTATATAACTTTAAAGTGTGTTTGGTATTATTCAGCCCTCCTCTATACTCTCCTTTACCCTATTGTTCCATCCTCCATGCAAATTTGACACTTCCTTTTCCAAATTTCCTCTATAACCACTTATAGCACTACAGTCCACCTGTGTTCCTTTGATAGCACTTACACACGTGATCCCTGACTACTTTGCTGACCTTTATAGGTTTCAAGATGAAACACGCTTATCTGAATATTGAAAGGTAAAAATTCACAAAATAAAAATGTGATGTTTTTCTTTCTGTGTCTTTGATACTACACTGAGATTGATTGTTCCCAGCTGTATTCATTTACAGTACAATTCTTCACATATATTGAAAAAATACTCTTAAACTTCACATGGAACACAAAGGAGCTAAGAGAGCCAAAACAATCCCAGATAATTAAAGAAAAAATCTACTGGAAGTATTGCCATCATGGGTTTTAGGCTATGTTACAAGACTATAGAAAAAAAGGAAAAGGAAAAAAAAAAAAGAATACTGGTGAAGAAACGCACTAACACTTTATGCAATGGAATAGAATTGAGGAGCCACATCAAACCCACTTTCCTGCACACACTTGAATTTTGACAAAAAAGTCAAGTGTACGGTTGGGGAAAACCTAGCATCTTGCACAAATGGTGCTGGTCAGTTTAGGTAACTGCATGTAGATGAGTGAAAATTGATCATTAGCTTTTAGCTCTCATCTGTGTTAACTCAACTCCAAATGGACCAAAGACATCAACTAAAGACACCTTGACTCTAATAAGGAGATGGCAGGGAATATGATTAAACTCATTAGCACATTAAAGGAATGAACATTCCTATTGGTAGTACTGGCTTTAATACCAATAATTAATAAGCAACACCACAGGCAACTAAATAGTAGTGTAGGACACAACTATTTGAGTAAAGAGAAAGACTAAAGTTTGGGGACAATATTTACCAGCTATCCATCTGATGAAGAGTTAATATTTACAATATTAAAAGAACTGAACAAAAAAACAAGCATCAAGATAATAAACAACTCAAAAAAAAAAAGAAAAAGAAAAACATTGCATGGAATTAAACAGATTCCTCAAAAGATGCAATGTAAATGACTTAGAAAAAATTGAAATCAACTTTGTTATCTCTCAGGGAAAAGTAAATAAAACTACTTTGTGTGGTGATATTTTCTTTGTACTCTTAACAAATAAAGTTTGCCTGAAGATCAGAAGGCAGAGCCAGCCACAGAGATAGCTGTGGAGGTCAAGCAGTGGTGGCACACACCTTTAATCCTAGCACTTGGGAGGCAGAGGCAGCAAAACCCCTAGATCTCTGTGAGTTAAAGAACACCATAGACTATATGAGATTAATCCCATCTAAAAGAGACCCAGTGGTGGCACACACTTTTAATCCCAGCACTTGAGATCTCATGCCTTTGCCACCAGTATTTGGGAAGCATACACTCTATTAATTTCAGCACTAGGAAGGTTGAGACAGGAAATGATATGTCTGGGCAGAGAAAGGAATATAAGACTGAAAGAGACAAAACATCCCCTTTTGGCTGAGGACTCAGGGACATTCAGTCTGAGGATTCATGGAGACAGGTTCTTCCCCTTTCCGCTGAGGAATTGGTGAGGGGAGAAGTGGCTGTGGCTTGTTTACTCTGATCTTTCAGCATTTATGCTGATATCTAGCTCCAGGTTTTTATTATAAGATCAATTAGGAGTCGTGCAATAACGTTGAGATTTCATTTTCCTTCAGACAGAATGACTATGATTAAAAGCATCAAATGTTGACACATACAAGTAAGGATGTGTGAAGGGGATACTACTTCACTGCTGGTGGGAGTGCATACTGGTGTAGTGATTATGAAGTTCAGTGTGGAGGATCCTCAAAAAGCTAGACATAGATCTACCACACCTTTCAGCTATATGACTTTTGTTCTAATACACAGATACCTACCCCTCCCTGTTCATTGATGCTATAATCTTAACGACCTGGAAAAAGCCTAGATCTCAATCCACTTATGAATGAATTGAGAAAATGTGATATATTTATAAAATGGAATAGTACTAATCTGCAAAAAAAGGAAATTTACAGATATATGGATGGAATTCTAACAAATATATTTATATTTATTTATGTTTAGACACTAAAATGTTCAGAAGAAAGAAAGCAAAACCATTGATGACAGACATTAGAAAAAAAAGAAAAGGGCCTTAAAATATGTTTATGAATCTGATAGAGGTCCTTAAAGAGGAAATGAAAAATTCCTTAAAGAAATTTATGAATACACAAATAAGCAGTGATATAAATAAAGCAGTTGAAGATCTGAATGTAGAAGTAAAATAAACAAAGAAAACCAAAGCTGAGGTGATTACTATTCTGGAGGCTTTGGGACTTTGGGAGAATGGAGCTGATAAATGAAGTGGACTGAAGTCAAACACAATAGTCCATGCACTCAACGCATCAGACAATTTGTATTCTAAGAGTTAAGAGGAGCCACATGTGTAATGTGTACCATCACAAGGGCAAGCTACATATGGCAGAGACACAAGACAGAAACATGTTTTTCATAGAGGCATATAAAATATAACAATAGCCAGTGGTAATGAATAATCTGAAGTAAACTCACTCTTATCCACTACACTTGAGAGGAGCATGAAAGCCTAATCTAAGAATAATGCTGTGTTTTTAAAGAAAGTGAGATTGTCAGATTCTTATCTTGTTTTCTTAGCATTTTGACACAAGCACTTAGAAATCTTCTCATACAAGTCCATTCTTAGAACATGTTCTGACAATGAGGAAAATCTAGAAATGAAAAACGTAGGAATGAGAACAAAAACCTTAGAGGTAAGCCTCACCAGCACAGTAGAATGTCATAAGAGAGAATATCAAGCATTGAAGAGAAAATAGAAGAAATGGATACCTCTGTCAATGAGAATTTTAAATCAAAAAAATTTCCAGTCACAACACATCCAGGAAATATGAAAAGACAAAATCTACAAATTATAGGAATAGAATAAGGAAAAGAATCACAGGTGAAGGAACAAAAACATTTTTTTTAAAAGCAAAGAAATAAATGTTCCTAATCTAAAGGGAGAGATAAATATCATGGTACAAAAAGTATAGAGAATATCAAATAGACTAAACTAGAAAAGAAATTACCCTTGGCACAAAATAAGCAAAAGATTAAATACACAGAACAAAGAAAAAACAATAAAAGCGGCAAGAAAAAAAAGATCAAGTAACATATGAAGGAAGAAATACTAGAATAACAACTGACTTCTCTGGACAGATGTCCTACAAACTCTAAGAGATCATAGATGTCAGCCCAGATACTATATCCAGTGAAATGTTCCATCTCAATAGATGGAGAATAAAGATAATCCATGATGAAACAGATTAAGTTGTATCTATCCAGCCCTACAGAAGGAAAACTTCATCCTGAAGAGGTTAACCATATCCAAGAAAACACCAGAAACAAATAATTGCAGACAAGCAAATCAAAAGAGGGGAAAATACACACACACACACACACACACACACACACACACACACACACAATTTCAAAAACCTAACAGGAATCAACAAATATTGCTCATTGACAATACTCAACAACAATAGTTTTAATTTTCTTATAAAGAAACAGATTAATACCTTGGGTTCGAAAACAGGATCCACATTTCTGCTACATCCAGGAAATACAATTTACAAGGAAGGATACATGCTACCTTAGGATTAAAGGATAGAAACAGATATTCTAGGATAATTGTTGTAGCATAATTATGTTGTACACTAAAGATCTGACTGACCAATAGCTGGGTAGGAAGAGGTTAGGCAGGAAAGTCAAACTTGGAGAAGACTAGAAAGAGGAAAGTGGAGTTGCCAATGAGACACAGAGGAAGCAGAAGATGAATATGCCATGTTAAAAAAGTACTGCCAAGTGGTAGAGAAAAGACAAGAAATATGTGTTAATTTAAGTTATAAGAGCCTGCTAGTAACAAGCCTGAGCTGTCGGCCAACTATTCATAATTAAAAAGTTTTTGTGTGGTTATTGGGGAGCTGGCAGTCCAAATAAAAAAGACCACCTACAGATAATGGACAAGATAAGAGCAAATTGATGTACTCATTTAATATCTGACAAAATAGACTTCAAACCAAAACTAATGATAAGAAATAGCAAAAGATGATATACACTGATCAAAGGAGAAATCCACTAAAAGGACATTGCAATTCATAATATCTATGCATGAAACACAGAGAATGCAAGCTCATAAAAGAAACATTACTATGCCTTAAAACATATATTGACCCCCACACAGTGATACTTAGTGACTTCAATGCTGCACTATAGACAATAGACAGGATATCCAGACCGGGGGAAAAAAACCTAAACAGAGAAATGTTGGAGCTAATTGATATCATTAACCAAATAGACCTAATCAGAAGACTTATCTACAAAGTAAACTGAGAAAGAAATCAGAGGAAAAAAATTTTACAACAGCATCAAAAAATATAAAATATCCTGGGGAAACCATAACAAAGCAAGTGAAAGACTTGTATTATAAAACATTAAGACACTGAAGAACAAATTTGAAGAAGATATCAGAAAATGGAAAGATCCATGCTTTTGGATCAGTAGGAATAGTATAACAAAAATTGTCATCATACCAAAAGTAATGTACAGTTTCAATGCAAGCCAACTCGAGGTGGTTAACTACACCCAAGAAAACACAGGATACAACCTCACACCAGGAAAATCAGAAGGAAAACACACACACACACACACACACACACACACACACACACAAACACAACTACCATCAACAAGAAAAACAAAATAATAGGAATTAACAATTATTGATGATTGATATCTCTCAATATCAATGGGATAAGTTCCCCCAATAAAAAGACATAGGCTGGCCAGGCAGTAGTGCATGCCTTTAATCCCAGCACTCAGAGGCTGAGCCAGGCTGATCTCTCTGAGTTTGAGGTCAGCTTGGTCTACACAGTGAGTTCCAGGACAGGCTCCAAAGCTACACAGAGAAACCCTGTTTCGGGGAAAAAAAAAAAAAAAAAAAGCAAAAGAACAATAAAAAAGACATAGGCTGAGAGTCTGTTGCATACAAGAAACATGACACCACAATATCAAAGATAGATATTACTTCAGAAGAAAGCATTGGAAAAATATTTTCCAACCAATCAACTCAAGAAACAAGCTGATATAACCATTCTGATATCTAATAAAATTGACTTCCACCTAAAATTAATCAAAGGAGATGGAGGAAGACAATTCATATTCATCAAATGAAAAATCCACCAACATGACAGCTTAATTATGAACATCTATGGACCAAACTCAATGGCACCCACACTTGTAAAATAAACATTGCTAAAGCTTAAATCATACATCAAATCTCACACATTAGTAGTGGGAGAATTCAATACCCAACTCTGACCAATGTACAGATCATCCAGACAAAAACTAAACAGAGAAACAATGGAACTAACTGATATTAGGAGTCTAATGGACCTAACAAATATCTAGATAACATATCACCCGAACAAAAAAGAATATACCTTATTCTCAGCACATCATGGAACATTCTTCAAAATTGAGCACATACTCAGTCACAAAGCAAGCCTCAACAGTTATAAGAAAATTGAAATAAGCCCATGTATCCTACCAGATCACCATGGGTTACAACAAAAGAAATAACAGAAAATCTACTAACTCATAGAAACTAAACAACTCTCTACTAAAAGACTACTGAGAAAAGGCAGAAATAAGGAAAGACATTAAACACTTCCCAGAATGAAAATTAGAGCATAACATACCTAAACCTATGGGACACAATGAAAGAGGGGCTAAAAGAAAAGTTCATAGCATTAAGTACATTCATAAAGAAATTAGAGAGATATCTTACTAGCAACTTAACAGCAAACCTGAAAGCTCTAGATGAAAAAGCAATCAAACACACCAAACAGGAGCAGACAGCATGAAATAATCAAACTGAAGACTGAAATCAATAAAAATAGACACAAAGATAACAATAGAAAGAATCACTGAAATAATTGGTTTTTTGAGAAAATTGACAAGATAGGCAAACCCTTATCCAAACTAACTAAAAGATAGAGAGAACATATCCAAAGTAATGAAATCAGAAAGGAAAAGGGGGACATAACAACAGGCACTGAGAATATCCAAAGAGTCATTAGGACATGTTGCTGGAGGGCTTCTCTCCAGGTTCCACCAAGCCCCGCAGTCCCACAATCCACGTATAAAATAATCACTCAGATGCTTATATTACTTACAAACTGTATGGCCATGGCAGGCTTCTTGCCAACTGTTTTTTTTTTTTTTTTATCTTAAATTAGCCCATTTTTATAAATCTATACCTTGCCACGTGGCTGGTGGCTTACCGGCATCTTTACATGCTGCTTATCCTGGCGGTGGCTGCAGTGTCTCTCTCTCCTCCTTCCTGTTTCCCTAATTCTCCTTGTCCCGCCTATACTTCCTGTCTGGTCACTGGCCATCAGTGTTTTATTTATATAGAGCGATATCCACAGCACTTCCCCTTTTCTTTTTTTTTTTTAAAAGGAAGGTTTTAACTTTAACATGGTAAAATTACATATAACAAAACAATTATCGAGCAAGAATTGCAGTTACAATATTAAAGAAGACGTCCTATCTATCTTATATTTGTGAATTTAAGTTTTTATATCTAACTTATCTTTTGTCATAACTGAGGAAATTACAACTATCTAGTCTTTAACCACATCAAAGACCTGAGAAGGAACATAATGGTACCTGAGAAATGGTAGATGGATGCAAGCAACTTTCGGGAATCTTGCAAGAGTAGACCAAGACAGCTGGCAGCCTGGACAGTCACCTAATGTTTCTCAGCATTGTTGGTGCATTCAAATTTGCTACAGGCCTAGAGTATATGACAGACCATTTTCATAAGCAGGAATTCTTAAAGACCATCTTACCCTGTCTTAGCAGAATACAGTGGTCACTTTCCTTGTGTTCCACTTGTCCAGAAAGGACAGCATTTCATTTGTACTGTCAGCCGTCAAGGCAAAGGCAGTTCTTTACCCAGTAGGCCCTTTTGTGCCAAGAAGACAAACTTCCAAATGGAAATTTCTTAGAAGCCCAACATTCTCTTGGGATCAAATTGGTGCAGCCAGGAGCAATTGTGTCTCACATCAACAGAATTCTAAGTTATTTAAATGCCATATTCTCTAGGTCTATGAAGTGTTTGAAGTTTACCTATCTATCTGAAATATATCTATGTATACCTAGAAGACTTAACTAACATGGCTACAAATATGATTATCATAGATGACTAATTATTAATCTATTTTTTAATTGTCCATTACAATTTTAAATGAGTTACATAAACATAATACCTCAAACAAGAATATATATATATATATATATATATATATATATATATATATATATATAGTATAACAAAATTAACTTCAAGTTTGTATCAATAAACTAAAATTTATACCAATGTAAAACATTTTAAACATAAACTAAAATCTATACCAATGTAAAACATTTTAAACAAGTTGTTCTTTAAAAGTAGGTTCATTAATCTACCATTTTATCTTATCATCTCTATATCTTCCTATATATATGTATCATATCCCCTTTTCTTTTTTAGAAAGAGATCACATTTATAATCAACCTGTTTTAAATAAAATATTGGTTTTTCTCTGTCCCACAACAGAGGGCTCTTCTGATTTGGGACACAAGAATCTCTTAACCATTTTTTTTAAAGAAGTATGTCTGGGTTTAGAGGGGGAGTGAGCCAATTTCACCTCCAAAGCCAGCTTGGTATATTTGGGAATTTGGGTGTAGCGTCTCTTACTACTTCCTGCTGGAGGGGGGCGCTGTATCTTATGGGGACACAAAGAAAATTTTAGGCCTATGGGGTAGTCCGTGAGGCTGTATTGTGTGAACCAGTTGCCTTGAAACTGCTCTGGATGTTAGATCATCTGGGCCATGGTATCATCGGAGACCTTTCAGGGGGTCTTGGCTGGTGAAACCTGATGTATCTTAATCTGGAACAAATCCATAGCCTCTGGCTTTCTGTGGAAACAAAAGCAGAACCTCTTTTCCAAAGCAACATATCCTTATATCCAAATTTTGAAGTCAAGGTACCTTTAAAATTTACATTTTAGCATAACTGAACAGCTTTTATAATCAAATGTTTTTCTTTAGTTACAAATATCAAAGACAACACAATCCAGATTTTTTGTGTGATAGCCATCTTTACATGGCTTATTACCTTTACTGTTTTTTTTAAACAATTTATTTTTAGATACTATTTGTTTATATAACGGTATATATATATTTTTTTATCTTTTAAGCCTACGTACATTTTTACATGCATTATAAACTATTTCATCTAAATCAGTCTTATTGTGAATATATTGCTTTAAACTGTAGCCTTCTAAGCCTGAAAGGCACTGTGGCTGCTGGCTCCACCCCCTTCAGCTTTTCAACATGGCGGTGGTACCTGCATTTTGCAGTGTCTAGCTGCCCGTATGAGAGAAGAAGCAGAAACCTGGTTTTGGCTCTACTTAGAATTGGTTATTAAATATTTTAAGGTTTAAGGTGGAAACTCGAGCCGTTCGGCGCCATTTGTTGCTGGAGGGCTTCTCTCCAGGTTCCACCAAGCCCCACAGTCCTATAATCCACGTATAAAATAATCACTCAGATGCTCATATTACTTACAAACTGTATGGCCATTGCAGGCTTCTTGCTAACTGTTTTTTTTTTTTTTTTTTTATCTTAAATTAACCCATTTTTATAAATCTATACCTTGCCACATGGCTGGTGGCTTACCGGCATCTTTACATGCTGCTTGTCCTGGCGGTGGCTGCAGTGTCTCTCCCTCCTTCTTCCTGTTTCCCCAATTCTCCTCTCTCCTTGTCCTGCCTATACTTCCTGTCTGGTCACTGGCCATCAGTGTTTTATTTATATAGAGTGATATCCACAGCAAGGACATAAAAAAAAAAAAAAAAAAAAAAAAAAAAAAAAAAAAAAAAAAAAAAAAAAAAAAAAAAAAAAAAAAAAAAAAAACCTGTACTCCACAAAATTGAAAAACCTAAAAGAAATGGGCAATTTTTTGATAGATATTACTTGCCAAAGTTAAATCAAGTTCAGATCAACAATTTAGACAGACCTATGGATGGCTTCATCTCAGACGTGCGAGGAAAGTTCAACATACAAAAATCTGTCAATATATCTTCTTTTTTCATTCCTTTTCTCTCTATTTTTTTCAAACAAGAACCCTGAATCTTATCTCCCTGTTTAGCTTTTTTCCTGACCATTAACAATTAACAATTTGTAACCAACCACCTAAACAATGACAATTGTCCATAAACCATTGAAAAGCCAAAAACCACCCACTCCACCTTTTGGGAACATGGGCATCATTTTCTTAAAATTACTTCCTGCTCTCTGGAGGTGAAGGCATCTTTAGGGGACCCTGAAAAGAAAATTAATTGTCAAGTCCTGGGAGAGTTAGCTGTATCATTTGTCCAGTCTCTGTATAATGGGAGAGTGCAGGGCTTCTCTCAAGTCCATGCTTGACTAGTTTGTGAAGCTGAATCATCTCAGCTAGCCATCTTGAAATTGTCCAGAGTAGTTTGTAGTCCAAAGCCAATCTCTGAGTGATATTTGTTAGCTTATTTGTATTATCATCGTCCTGATGGAATCTTCATTGTGGGTATCTCAGCTAGCCATCTCCAAACTGACCTAAGCAGTTTGTAGTCCAAAGCCAATCTTTGGGTCCTGTTTGTCAGCTTAATAGTGTTACCATTGTCCTAATCAAATCATCATTGTGGGGCCCCATCCTCTTTTTGGAGATTTCAAAGTCACTGTTAGGCGTGGTCGTGGTTCCCATTAGAATTTTTTTTCCTACTCTGTGGTTTGGAGCAATCTTAATTGTGTCTATGGCAGAATCCTGTCTCACAGCCAGTTTCAAGTTTGCAATACAATGGGTTCCATTCTTTTTCACCAAGATATTCTTTGATTTCAAATCTCTGTGAGCAATAGCTGGCTTCCCTTGGGTACCAACAATCTCCATGTGAACATGGGCAAGACCTCTTGCCATGGACAGATTGATCATTCCTTCCACTATAACAGTGTATCTATTCAAGCAACCAAAAAGGGATCCATGCTCATGGTAATCCATCCCCAGCCACAGCTGAGTCCATGTTCCATTGTCTTTGTTGTCTGCTGCTATAAATCCTAGGATGTTTTCATGATATAACATCACAGTCTGATAAATCTCTGCCTCTCAGAACAACGAGCATTCTTCCCTAGAAGAGAATATCTTCACAGCAACTTCTCTCCCCACTTGCCTGGCCGAACTTCTCCAAACTGACCTTTGCCAATGCTTTCTTATAACATGATCACCTGGCAATTGTTCTCTGAACTAGCAGCAGGAAACCCTTTGTCTCCCATAGCGGCATCACTAACAGGATGAGAAGCAGCTGGCAACTTGAAGGAGCAGCAGCCACCACCTCTATGGTCCTCCACCACCATTTGTGGCCTAGCCCCAGCCACAGCTTCTCTTCAGCAAGCCTCCCAGGCTGGTCTCAAACTTGAAATCATCTTGCCTCTGCCTCCTACAGCAAATCCTACTGGCATGTGCCACCACAACTGGCTGTGTGCAACTCAGGCCTGAGCTGGGGACTACAAGACCACAGGCAAGTAGATGTTTGTGAATTTGTACCACAAACATTGGGTCTCTAGATGTAAGATGAACTGCTAAATGATCTTATTAATAAAAACCCCAAGCCTAATATTGGGGTGAAAGTGAGAAATAGGAGGAATAGAAGAAGTCACAGCCAACCTCACCTTACCAACGACTCCTCAGCCTCCCAAGCGATAGGATTAAAGGCATGTGTGCCACCACTGTCTGACCTCTATGTCTAATCCAGTGGCTATAACACTCTTGGGCATATACCCAAGGAATGCTCAATCATAGCACAAGGACACATGCTTAACTATGTTGATAGCAGCATTATTTGTAATAGCCAGAACCTGGAAACAATCTAGATATCCCTCAACTGAACAATGGATTAAGAAAATGTGGTATATATACACAATGGGGTACTATTCAGCAGTAAAATTCAATGTCATCATGAAATTTTCAGGCAAATGGATGGAACTAGAAAATATCATCCTGAGTGAGGTAACCCAGACTCAGAAGGACAAACATGCTATGTATTCACTCATAAGTGGATACTAGATGTAAAGCCTTTAGGATAACCAGACTACAACCCACAGCTCCAGAGAAGCTAGCTAATAAGGAGGACCCAAAGAGGGATGCATGGATCGCTCTGGGAAGGGGAAATAGATGAGATCTCTATGAGTAAACTGGAGATGAGGGTTGGGCAATGGAGGGTAGGGGGTGGGGGATGAGAACATAAGGAAATGGGATGGTCATCTGGAACAGGGATAAAGTGGGAAAGCAATGAAAGAGATACTATGATAGAAGGAGATATCATGGGTATAGAGAGAAAACAGGTGCTAGGGAAGTTCCCAGGAATCCACAAGGATGATCCCAGCTTAGACTACCAGCAATAGAGGAGAGGGCGCCTTAACTGGCCTACCCCAGTAATCATATCAGTGTATACCCTAACTGTCATCATAGAGCCTTTCTCCAGTAACTGATGGAAGCAGATGCAGAGATCCACAGCCAAATACCAGGAGTCCATTCGAAGAGAGAGAGGAGTGATTCTATGAGCAAGGGCATTAAGATCATAATGGGGAAACCTACAGAGACAACCAAACCAAACTAGTAGGAACTCATGAAATTTAGACCAATACCTGTGGAGCCTCCATGGGACTGGATAAGATCATCCACATAATTGAGACAGTTGTGTAGCTTGATCTGCTTAAGGGCCCCCAAGGCAGTAGGATCAGGATCAATCCCTGGTGCATGAGCAGGCTTTTTGGAGCCCACTACCTATGGTGGGACACCTTGCACAGCCTTGATAAAGGAGGAGGGGCTTGGACTGGCCTCTACTGAATGTACCAGGCTCTACTGACTCCCCCCCCCATAGGAGGCCTTACCTTCTTGTAGAAGAGAATGGGAAGGGAGTTGGAGGGGGGAGGCTAGAGGAGCAGGAAGAGGGAAGAGGGGGATCTGTGACTGGTATGTAAAATGAATAAAAAATTTTCTTAATAAAAATAATAAACAGACCTATAACACCAAAGGAAATACAAGTATTCATTAAAAGTCTCCCAACCAAAAAAACAGAAACAAAAACAAACAAACAAAAAACCCAGAGCCAGACAGTTTTGGCACAGAATTCTACAAGACTTTCCATGAAGAGCTAAAACCAATACTCTTCAAATTATTCCACAAAATAGAAACAAAAGAACATTGCCAAATTCATTCTATGAAGTCACAGTCACCCTGATACCTAAACCACACCAAGACTCAACAAAGAAACAGAATTATAGATCAATTTCCCTCATGAACATTGATGCAAAAATATTCAGTAAAATACTCGCAAACCAAGTCAAAGAACACATCAAAAAAAAAAAATCATCTACCATGATAAAGTAGGCTTCATCTCAGAGGTGCAGGGATGATTCAACATATGAAAACTTATTGCTGGAGGCCAGCTCCAGTGGGGTTCTGAGACTCAGGACTGAAGTATGAGGCTGCTGTGGGATGTTCTGTATGTCCTGTGGGAGCCCGTTCTTGGGTTCCTCGTGGCTTTACCCAGCAGGTCCGCATAGAGAATGATTAGGACCACAGGCCTGAGTGCAGGTGTCTGAGATGGTCTGCACTTGGCTGTGCTGAGGAATGGTCTGTATGTCAAGTTTCTCTGATTGGTCAATAAATAAAACCTGATTGGCTGTGGCTAGGCATGAAGTATAGGCGGGACTAACAGAGAGGAGAAATAAAAGAACAGGAAGGCAGAAGGAGTGACTGCCTACAGCAGCCACCAGGACAAGGAAGCTGTAAAGTACTGGTAAGTCACGAGCCACGTGGCAGGGTATAGATTTGTGGAAATGGATTAATTTAAGCTATAAGAACAGCTAGCAAGAAGCCTGCTATGGCCATACAGTTTGTAAGCAATATAAGTCTCTGTGTTTACTTGGTTGGGTCTGAGCGGCTGTGGGACTGGCGGGTGACAGAGATTTGTCCTGACTGTGGGCAAGGCAGGAAAACTTAAGCTACATGAGGTTGGTGAAAAAAAGACTCTGACCCCCGGTTAGGTTATCTTTCTATCAGATGGCACCCTATAACTGAAGCAGTTTATATTTATGTAAGTCCTAATGCATTCAAGCATGATTAATTTCAATACATTTTCCCTTAGTCATTTTCCAAGAATCATTAACATTTACCCATTTTAGTTTCTTTTCCTCTTCCCGAGTCCCTTGATATCATTGAACTTTACCCCGTATCATTAATTTTTATATTGCAAGCCAAATGATTATATCTAGCCAGACTTACCTTATTCATAGTGTGCCCAGGCTGGCAGCAAACATGCGGTTACAAAATAAAAGAATTCAAGCCCTGTGGTTGGTTAGTCCTTAACAATGTGATACTTTTAAATTGTTGTGATCAGCAGCGTGTACTTTGCCATACCTAGGATATTATTTTCAAATGAGAGTCAATTTCTAAATAACTTGTTTATCATTTTTATGTGGACAACAGTTGTAATCCCTTTCTTAATAAGTTTTCAAAATGTTAATGATTACCTTGCTTTTTAATTGTTAGGGCCGAGTTTCTGCTCTTCCTGGCAGTTTCCAAGTGAACTTTTGCTTCCAGGGGAACTGGGAGATTTAACTGAAAAATTATCTAATCATTCATGTCCTGGCACCATAGAGATGTCTGACCTTTCACATTCTTTATCTTTTCCTTATATTTCTATAAGATTTTTACATTATCTTTTAAGAAACTGTCTCCCAAGTTCTTAAGTTCTTTGGAATACAGTTATCTCTTTTTTAGGATAGTTAAGCAAGCAAGAATCATTAACCTTAGTGAGTTCCTCCAACTTACTCAGAATGACTGCAAAGATAGCCAGGGGCGACTGGGAAACTGGTTTCTGTGATAGACTGCAGAGAGGCTTAATTTCTTTGTAGAAACTTTTAGAAAAATTAAGAGCTTTTGTTCCCAGTAAACTCAGCTACAATAACAAATGACAAAGCAAAACTAAGAATTGCCATAAGAGCAAGCATGACAAAAGTTAGAGAGGTCTGAAGCCCCTGAGCTCCCTAGGATCAGCACAGGGGTCTACAGTATGGCTTCCACCAGTCCTTGCCAGATGGGTGAGATTCTCCAAAGAGCTTTTCCATAAGGAGCTCCATTGGCAAAACATTCATGAGCTGTTCCCAGGGATGATACCATAGCTTCTGCCAATCTGTCACTGTAATCCACCATATAAAGAAAATTTAAAAAAAAGAAGAAAGAAAGAAAGAGAAATAAACCAAACAAACAAAAAACATAATTTCCCTTATTAGATGCTAAAAAAGTCTTTTACAAAAACCAACACCCCTTCATGATGAAAGACTTGGAGTGATCAGAGATGCAAGGGGCATACTTAAGCATAATAAGGGCAATTTACAAAAAGCAATTTACAGCAATCCAATAGCCAACATTAAATTAAATGTATAGAAAATCAGAGCAGTTCCACTAAAATCAGGAACAAGTCTAGGGTGTCCACTCTCTCCATATCTATTCAATATACTACTTGAAGTTCTAGCTAGAGCAATAAGACAACTAAAGGAGATCAAGAGGAAACAAATTGGAAAGAAGGAAGTCAAAGAATCATCATTTGCAGATAGCATGGTTGTATATGTAATCAATAACAAGAATTCTACAAAGGAACTCCTACAGCTGATAAATACCTTCTGTAAAGTGGATGGATATGAGATTAACTTAAAAAAATCAGTAGCCCTCATATACACAAATGACAAATGGTCTGAGAAAGAAATCAGGGAAACAACACCCTTCATAATAGCTACAAATAAAATAAAATATCTTGGGGTAACTCTAACCAAGCAAGTGAAAGACTTGTATGACAAAAACGTCAAGACTTTGAAGAAAGAAATTGAAGAAGATATCAGAAGATGTAGAGATTTCTCGTGCTTATAGATTTGTAAGATTAATCTGGTAAAAAATGACCATGTTACTAAAAAGCGATATACAGATTCAGTGACATCCCATCAAAATTTGGGAACAATTCTTTACAGACCTTCAAAGAACAATACTCAGCTCCATATGGAAAAACAAAAGCCCCAAGATAACTAAAACAATTCTGTGCAATAAAAGAATTTCAGGAGATATTACCATCCCTACTTTCAGGCTCAACTATACAGCTATAGTAACAACAACAACAACAACAAAATACATGGTATTGGCATAAAATCAGACAGTGGATCAATGGAATAGAATCAATGACCCAGATGTAAATCCACACACCCATTGACATCTGATTTTTGATAAAGAAGCCAGAATCATTCAATAGAAAAAGGAAAGTATCTTCAACAAATGGTGCTGATCTATTAGGGCATCTTATATAGAAAAATGCAGATAGATTCATATCTATCACCCTGCAAAAAACTCAAGCCCAAGTGAATCAAAGACCTTAAAATAAAACCAGATATGCTAAACCTGATAGAAGAGAAAGTAGAGGATCACTTTGGACCCATTGGCACAGAAGATTTCCTGAACAGAACACCAGTAGCACAGGCACTAATATCAACAATTAATAAACAGGAACTAATGAAATTGAAAAGCTTCTGTAAGGCAAAGGACACTGTCTAGTAAACAAAACTGCAACCTATGAAGGATGTTATTTTGTTTTTCAACAGCTAAGTAATACTACATTGTGTAAATGTATTAAGTTTTCTTTAGTCATTCTTCTGACTTCCTTGGAAAGGGAGGAAGGAGTCAGAGGGGTCAAGGTCACCACAAGAAAATGACATCAACTAACCTGGTTCCATAGGAGCTCACTGAACTGGCAATCAAGGAGCCTGCATGGGTGTGACCTAGGCCCTCTGTGTATTATGGTTGTGTAGCTTCACCTTTTTATAGGACTCCTAACAGTGGGAGCAGGGGTGGTCTCTGGATCTTTTGACTGCTTTTGAACCCATTTCCTCTAACTGGGTTGCCTCATCCAGTCTTAATATGAGGGGAGGTGCCTAGTATTACTGCAACTTGATGTCCCTTGTTTGGATGATATCTCTAGGAGCCCTGTCCTTTTCTGAAGGGAAACAGAGGAGGAGTATATCTGGGGGAGAGGGGAGATAGAATGACTAGGAGTAGAGAAGGGAGGGGAAACTGTGGTGTGGATGTAATATATGCAAGAAGAAGAAAATTTTTAATTAATGAGGGTATAACCCTCAGAAAGGATTAATGCAACTGTTACAGGCCTGGGTTAGCTATGTTTTGTAAAATAAGAGATCAGAGAATGTTTCCACACTTTTCCACCTCTCACATAGTATCTTCTGTACATGGTCTTGTTATGTTATGTCATCTGCCATGTTATAAAATAGTGATGACCCTCATAAACCTCACCACCCTCATTAGATGCAGTTGCCCAACCTTTAAATATTATTTGGCAAAATACCAAATATGTCCATAAATATTAGTTGAAATACTAAAATAAATCTCTCTTAAAAATAAAGGATTCAGATACCTCTTTTTCCCCTTTGATGCAGGTAATTAATCCACTTTCCCAACCCGAGTTTTGAGAAAAATACTGAAGCATTCTCAGGCAACCACAGCCTCAGGCTTAGGTATTTTCTCACATCAACACAAAATAAATAAAAACCTTCTTCTGTACATGGGGCTCAATTTAAGACAACTGAAAACTAGGAGCAAAATAATGGTCTCCACCACTCGATTACAGAGAAGAGCCTCGTCAGGTGAGAAGAAAGAAGTTTGTTTTACTTTATTCCCATCCAAACCACTCGTTACTTTTCACTTGAAAAATAAATCCATTAGGTAAATACATACTTCCTCATAAGCTTGAATAGCCTGGAGGTGTACCTGACTATGGAAAGCTCACAGAGATCCAGTACTCAACTGCAATTCTTGGTTTTAAGTTTTGTTTTGTTTTTTTTTCCCCCAAGAAATGTAAGTACTATCAGCTCTAATCTGGAGTTTCACTCCTGGAGTGAGATTGGGAACTGAGGAACTATTTGAACAGAGTATCTTCACTTGTGCCAACTGTGAAAGGAATCTTTCACTGAGCTAGCAAAATATTTTCTACAAATATTAGCTGACATCACAAAGTATATTTCCTTATTTGCTGGTCTTCTGTAAGAACATAGGAAATAAAAATTTTATAATGCATATTGATATAGCTCTGGTGTCTTCTGAGACTTTAGAAAATGATTGAAGGCTTAAAACAAAGAAACTGAGAGGAGATGAGGAACTACTGACTCAGCATGTCCATAAGAACATCCAGTGGCATCATTAGGCCTCAAAACTACAGGTAAAATGTTCACCCTTCAAGGTTCCCTTTGCTGCCCTTTAAAACCCAAGGCTTCTGTCTCTGGGCCCACAAAATCATGAAACATGAGGAGAGACTGATGTCCTTCAATTCTTCTAATTGGAGAATAATTTTGCTGCTTCTGTACAGGTCTCTTTCTCTTTCTCTCCCCCCCCCCCATTTTCGTATTACCTGCATCAGTCCCAATTTGAAAATTGCTTGATTTTGCTCCCAGATTTGGCTATTTATATTTTTAGATATGTCAGGAAATGACATTTGTTCCTTTGTTTTACATTTATATATCCATGTAACCTTGTGGTGATATATCGTGTACCCTAATAAATTTGCCTGAAGATGAGAGGAGAGAAAAAGCCACAAGATTAAACAAAGAAGTCAGGTAGTGGTGGCACACACCTTTGTCCTAGCACTCAGGAGGCAGAGATCCATCTGGATCTCTGTGAGTTCAAAGCCACCCTGTACTACATGAGATTGACTCAGTCTAGGAGAGAAAACAGAGCCAAGCAGTGGTGGCACACACCTTTAATTCCAGTACTGGGAAGCACACACGCCTTTCATCTCAGGAAGTGATGGCTAGGTGGAGAAAGGTGTATAAGGTGTGAGGAAGCAGGAACTAAAGGCTTTTCAGGCTGAAAATCACATAACCTGGTGATTTCATTAAGAAAAAAATAGACTGTGAAAACTGAGATTTGGATTGACAGTGCTATGGAGATGAACAGCAATGGAAAAACAAAAACAAAAACAAACAAACAAACAAACAAAATGTAACTGTACTAGGTCATCCAATCCCAAATAATGCAAATACAACAATGGAATTCTGGGACTTCAAGTATCTCCTAAGGAAAAGCTCATAATAGAATGTCATATCCTTAACATTAGCATGGCCCATGTAAAACTTTATGTTACCAGACTGAAGCTAGATCTTCCCTTTGTGGAAAAGATAAAAATCCCTTAAGCAATAAACAGAGGACTACCCCTAGAACCGGAGGCAGCTTCTGATAAACAATGTTTCAGAAGTTTGAACCTTTCCACATATAGATGGATATAAACAGTTGAACCAAGGACCTGAAGGAATCTGAGTGAATCCTCTTTTGGCATCTCCAAATGGGAATGCTGCCTTTCCCACACTTTAATATCAGTCTTTGAAGACTATAAAATGGATGACACTGAACTCTGCTTGGGCTCTGTCTTCTTCTGGGTTTCTATTTCTGTGATTAAGATCATGGCCACAAGCATGTTGGAGAAGAAAGTGTTTGTTTGGCTGACTCTTCCACATTGCCATGCATCTTTGAAGGAAGTCGGGGAAGAAACTCAAGCAGGGCAGGAACCTGGAGGCAGGAGCTGATGCAGGAGTCATGGAAAGTTGATGCTTACTGGCTTACACTCTATGGCTTGTTCAGCCTGCTTTCTTATACATTACAAGACCACTAGCCCCAAGATTGGTCCCACAATGAACTGGACTCTGCCACACCGATCAGTAAATATAAGAAAATGCTCTACAGGATGACTTACAGCTTGACCTTCTGGGGGCATTTTATCAATCAAGGATTCCTCCTCTCAGATAGCTACAGCTTGTGTCAAATTGACATAAAACTAGACAGCAAAGTCTCTTAACTAGCAAGGCATGGGATAACACATGTGTGCTTTTAAAATCTATTTACATATTACACCACCATGATTTCTCTTAGTATTTACTGTAACACCTTTCTCATTCTACAGTGTGACTGAGTCAAATGGTGTAGGGTGACTGACTAGAATAAGCACTAAAAGGGACTTGTAAGTGCTAAGCCAATTTGTTTCGAGATGTATGCTGGAGAATTTTGGGACACGATGCACATTAGATGATAGGAAGTATTAAATAATAGGGTGCAGAAAACTGACATTTTAAAAGAATTGTGGACAAAACGAACATGATGAGGACAGAATACAGGATTGTCTTTCTTATTTTTTTTTTTTTTTTTTTTTTTTTAGATTCTTCAGGATCAAGCTCAAGCTGACGGTCTCTGAGGGAAGTAGAAAAACTAGGATAGAAAGAGAAATGGAAAAATCCTAATGGGCTTTTTAGGGATAAAGTCAGTTGTTCAGGTAGCTGACATAAATGATTCTCTGTGCTGGAGTTCATATTTGAAGATGTGGAGAAATACGAAGTGAAATGGAGAACTGTGTAAGAAATCTCAAAGGACAATATTTATTACATTGTTGGTGTGAGAAACAAATGCAATGGATAGCAGTTAAGGCTTCATTTCCTTCCTCAGTATTAGGCACTGCTGACGGTGTATTTACTGAAAAATGAAACATGCATGATTTCTCTTCCAGTACAGGAACCAAGATAAAATATAAATAGAGATTTACAGTATAGCCCAAAAACTGAGGATAGTCTTTGAAACACACACACACACACACACACACACACACACACACACACACACACACTCACACAGGAGCCTGAAGCAGGGAATGACAGTTATGAGAGATCAGGCTTTATGATGGTATACCGAGAATTCCTCTCTGAAACATGGTGAAAGAAGTCTTTCGTGCTTGATGAAAGTGTTCAAGTAAAAGGTGGAAGGAAAACCATTCCACACAAGCACCCAAAAGAAAAGTGGAAGATTTCCCGGAGAAAACAGTTCGTTGTGTTGTTAAAGATGAAAGGACCAGCACAAAGCTGGAAATAAGTGAGGCCTTGACATGAGCCTGGGGGTGAAACAAGGGGCAGATCATACAGAACCTTGTATTGCTGGCAGAGAAAACTGAGTTTTGCTCTGTGTGTGATGTTGTCATACTGTAGTGTCTTAAGCAAAGATCAAATGTGATCTTTATTTTCTACAAGCCTATGGGGGAATAGTGAAGTAAACAATATTTTCTGGACTGAGATGATGGCAACACACATGAAAAAAAAGACTGCACAGGCTTGTGGAATATTCTGTATTTACAAATAAAATTATATGTGAATATGATTCCTTTAAGATTCAAGGGAAGGAAGACAGCAATAACAACTTTTGGATTTGGGAATTAGCTATCTTGGTGGTAATGGTATTTAAAGAGGAAAATTAATAGAACGTGCTAATTGTGGAGGAGATTTAGGTAGTAGAAGAAAAGGTGATTTTTGAAACTAAGGAGAAAAGACAAATAGTGATGCTGGCTGAGGCACTGATAAGTAAGGTTTAGTAGGGAAAAAAAATGAAACCCTGGAGACCAAACCTGCACATTGATGTGGCTTCTCTAATAGTGTGTGTTGGTTGACAAGAAGGAGAAAAGAAATCAGCTGCTTGATGGTGAACAAAAGGTCAGAAAGCAGAAGGCACCTGCATTGGATTGCAAGATTACATGTTAACAATTAAACACAAGGCACTGCTAGAGTGAATGGAAAATTAAAAGCTTCAGGTGAAAGACAGTGTATTGCTTCCAAAGTTCTTTGTGTGAGGTATAAAATGTACAGGTAACATAATTGAACCTTGAATGTAATTCTCAGTTGCCTCACAAGAAATAGACTTGGAAGCTGGTGCCTTGTAGAAAGCCAGGATACCGACAAATTCATTAATGTATTGAAATCATTAATCTTTAATAAAATATAAGCTATGAAATACTGCAAGCTACTTTCCAAATAAACTTGAAATTGCACAGTAGGGAAAGGCCATATATACTTCATATGGAGCTAAGGATTGAGGAGAACCACACTGGTATCTGTCTGCTCCTTCAGAACTTGTCATTAGATAATCACATAATTCACCACCTGGCAACCTAATGGCTTCTTTGACTTCACTTTAAAATACGTTCTATATAAAAAGGCAAAAAAACACCTGTTGATATTTTAATAAGAACAAATCATGTGTTCCTGCCCTGCAGATTCCTCTCATGAGGACCCACTATTAGAAAGTCTACCATCTCCCAGAAAAACTCCTTACTTTGCAGTTCTATAAAACCATCTCTGTCTCCTTTTCACATCACAGTCCCCTTCCCACTTTCTTTGTCAGTTCACGTTGCCTTTTGCATTAGTTTCCCACCTCCTGTATTATTCCCTGTTGAGGCTGTTACACACTGCCACAAACTTTTCTTGGAGTTTGAAGTCTCAGAGGGGCTAGCTTCCATATGTTCACAGGCATACATTCATCCTGAATTCTACGAAAGAGTCCGTTTCATTGCCTTTGGAACATGTAAGGGTCACCTTTCCTTCCCCTTCTTAGCACCTGGTACCTTCTTTAATCTTGAAAGCCATCAGGTTAGAGCCTTTAATACTCTCTGACCCTAATCTCTTGATCCATTGTTCATTTCTTTCTTTGAGTTTCTCATTTTCCTTTTTTCTATATGGACCTTTGTGATTCCATCAGGCACAGATAATATAAGAAAATTTCCCCATTTAAAAAATATTTAATTCAACCACACTTAAAATTGAAACATTATTATATAGTTATTACAATTATATCATTACAAAAATATCACTTATTTATTATAATCATAAGCAAAAGAAAAATTTGACCACAGAAGTAAAGGTTTGGTGAGTTGAGCAGCCAATTAAGAAGTCTCCTTCAGATGTATATCTCATGATTTAAATCATCATTGGTTGTCCATTTGCACCTTTCCAGAGTAACAAAAGAAAATGACTATATTATCATGTATCAAGCATGAAACTCTTTAGTTCAAGATAACCCCTGTGCTAATTCTCTATCAGCAAAGCTATTGAAATTATAAACAAGAGGAAATTTGAGCACTCACTGAAGTTTAATAAAGTATTTCCATTCAGTATCTTTGTTTAAAGAACCAAATTTGATGATTCAAAATATGCACCTAGAAAAATTAAGAAAAATGGTGCATTTTTTTCTTTTATGACATTTATGAATTATAGAACAGGAAATACATAGGAGGTCCTCCTATAACATAATATAATGAAATTTTTTTCTTTGTTTCAAAGGAGGAAAGATTACTACATACAGCTGGAAAAAAATTAGGAGATGATATTTAATGTATGAAAACTAGCTCAACCAAAACAGGATGAAAATCAGAAAGCGCAATGTAACAGAACATTGAATATAAACAACAGGCAAACAAGCAAAGAAATAAAAGGTAGAGATAATACAGAGCAACACAAGTCATGTGAATATGTTACTCAATACAGGTTTCTTCTTGACTCTTCAGTAACTGAAGTAATTTGGCATAGAGACAGAAAGTTTAATCGTATGTTTATAAGCAAAGGGTAAACTCACTAGTTATTCCTATGAGCTGTTTCAAAAGGGTTTGACAGCAAATTGAGATTTGCACTGTGGACTTTCAAGATGATTTTTTTTATAATATATATGAGGTGTATGTTATGTACATAGTGGTAATATGTGAAACTTTCCCTGGGAAGATATGACACAGATGTCTATTCATCTCAGACAGGGAACACTTCACATCAAAATAACTTATACTGAAGTCCAACAGGGGATCCAACGAATTTGTTTGTAATACTTACAGGAGTCTGAGAGAGATTGCAGCTGCACCAGGAGAGAAGCTCTATCACTAAAAGTCTACCCCAATATATGCGACTACTCAGGAAAGCCGCAACCCTGAGGCTCTTTGCATGACTTACAGGTAACTCCATAGGGTAGAATCTTTTCCGGCAGGCCTGCTGGAATGCCTCTACCCACAGCAGATGGTTAGCTGTTTACAGCTTTGTCAACCTTTGGGAGGGTTCTCAGTGCATCTTCTTCTATTTTTATTCTCAACAACATTATTTATTGAAGAATACAGGTAAAATATAAGATACAAGTTGTTGAATACCAAATGATGAAAAGAGGCACTAAATTAGTATCTTCATGTATTCCTAGAGGGAATGATATTGACGTAACTAACCGTCTTATTAAATAAGAAACACAGAAACAATGTAAAGGAGAAAGCCGAGAGGTCAGAGCTCAGAGCTAAAATCTCACCCTTCCGCCTGCGGTGTCCCAGCTTCCCGAAAAGAGAGCTACTTCCTGTCTGTTCTTTTTTTTATAGTATGTTGTTCTGCCTTCTCATTGGTTGTAAACCCAAACACATGACTGTCTCGTCACTGTCTGAATGTACAACCCCCTAGGTCTTAAAGGCATATGTCTCCAATGCTGGCTATATCCCTGAACACACAGAGATCTATGGGATTAAAGGCATGTGCCACCACCGCCACATTCTTGCTATGGCTCTAATAGCTCTGACCCCCAGGCAACTTTATTTATTAACATACAATCAAAATAATATTTCAGTACAATTAGATTACCACCACATTTCCCCTTTTCTATTTTAATAAAAAGAAAAAAAGCAAAAGGTTATAACTAACAAAAGAAAAACTATATACAAAAGTACAATAACTATATACAATATATACAAGTAATAAATACCTAAACAGGTATTTGACAAATCAGAGAAAATAACCCCATTATCTATCCTATTTTGGTAATTCCAAGATGTATCTAATGCACTTTCTATCCTAATTAATTTTCAACTATAACTAACTAATCTTCAATTCCCTCAGAGACCCAAGAAGGGAATAATATTAGCTAACAAAAATAAAAACAGGAAGTGCATGCAAGCAACTTCCAAAAAATTTGTGAGTTGACAGAAACAGCCAGCTGCCTGGGCAGTCACCTGAGGTTTCTCCGCAGTGTTGGGGCATCATCTTCAGCCTATAGGCTTAGTGTATCTGACAGACTCATTTGTGATGTAGGATGTACACAAGGTCAACAGTTCAACCTCACATTGGGTGAGAGCAGTCCACGTACCAGAAACACCTGAATTCCACTAGTGTCCTGTCATGATTCAGGATTTTAAATTTTGGAAATTGTTGACAGTTTTTGAATTCAGCTGTTCATTCTTCTTGGCTGTGTATATATGGCTTCATCTCAGCATCCCCTTCTTCTCCACATCCCTCTATTAAATGCCAGTCTACTTTCGAGAGGCATGAGCTTTCAGCTGCTGTTCCATTGTACAGCAGAAGCCATCGGCCCTCTGCCTGTTAAGCTGCCTTCAAAGAAAAGGGCACTGTACCTTTTCCGGATGCGAAGGCCACTTCAGGGATGGGGCCATATTGTCCTGGCCTCAGAAGATGCCTTTTGATAAAGCCATAATCACACTTGTTTTGGCAAGAATCAGTAGTCCCTTGTTTCGTGTTCTGTCTGTCCATTTTGTCCTGTTGATTCGAGGATACTTTGTTGTCAAGTGGCTAACTTTTGCCACAATGAAAGTGGACTCCATATGCAGTTTCTTCAATGCCCATATTTTCTCTGAAGTAGATTGGTACTGCCAGGAGCCGACATGTCTCAAAAAAGAAAAATTTTCTAAGTTATTAAAACATTTTAAATGCCATATTCTGTAGATCTCTGAAGGGTTTGAAGATGACCTATCTAAAACATCTCTGCTCAATTTTTAAAAATATCTAATAGGACTCCAAGTTCTATGGTAATGTCTAACTACTAGCTTTCATTTCTTTATATCCTAATAGTTGATAATAATAACATTCAAGGATCAGAAATTTGCATTACATTGTTAAATGAATGGTATAAATACAATTAGAAATATACATATAGCATTTTCTAACAATATCAGTTTCAAATTTGTATACAATATAAAACAATTCAATCCAATGTAAAGTATTTAAAACTAGTAATTGTCTTTTTCTTTTCTTTCTTTCTTTCTTTCTTTCTTTCTTTCTTTCTTTCTTTCTTTCTTTCTTTCTTTCTTTTTTTTTAAACAAGAACCTTAAATCTAATCTCCTTTGCTTAGCCTTTTTCCTAACCCTTGACAATAACTTGTAACCAACCCCTCTAAATACTGAAAATTATCCCAGACCCAAAACCCATTAAAAAGACCAAAAAACCACCCTCCCCACACCACCTCTTTGGGAATGTGGGCGTCGTATTCTTAAAATTGCTTCCTGCTGGGTATGGGCGAAGTTTTCTTTATCCTGGAAGAAAAATTTTAGGTTAATTGTCAAATTCTAGGAAAGGTAACTATATCCTTCATTATCCAGTCTGTGTATAATGTCAAAGTTAAGGGTTTATCTCAAGTCCTTATTCAAGTAGTCTTTGAGACTGGATCATCTCAGCTAGTCATCTCTAAATTGCTCTGAGCATCTTGTAGTTCAAAGCTGATCTGTGGATGATGTTTGTCAGCTTAATGATATTATTATTGTCCACGTGGAATTGTTGTTGTTGTGGGGCCCCATCTTCTTTCTGGAGACTTCAGTTGATGTTAGGCCTGGCCATGATTTCCTGCAGAAAACTGATAAGAGACTCGAACACAAAAACATATATATGCAGCTAGCCTTTTTTCTAGAATTAGTTAGTACTCTATATGACCATTCATATCTTAACAAAGTTTAAAATGTATATATATTAATCTTGTAAATTTTGATATAAAATTTATACTTTGAGAAAAGTTTAAAGAATCAGAATAGAATCAAAGAGTTGAGATTAGTAATAGAATAGTCCCTTAATTAATTTTGCTTTTGTCCTGTACCATAGCAGAAGATGGCTCTTTTATTCTGGCATGATACAGGGAGTGTGCATTTTCCTTTTAACAACATGCTTGATTTTAAAGAAGGAGAGAGCCATTCTCCAACTCCAAAGTCAGCTTTAAATTTTAATTGAACTGGGACTATTAGAAGACCAATAGTGTTAAATCTTTAGAGAAAAGCAGAAACAAACATTTAGGAAGACATAAAAAATTTTTAGATAATATATACCCATACACCGTTTCACTCTGTTTCTTGGGATAGATGATTTGTCACTTTTCTTCAGTTGTCTCATTTGTCCAGTGTTCTTCAGATTCCTTAACCTTCATTCTCCTAAAAGACAAAAACAAAAACCTTTCCCCAAGACTAATTTTGGGGATGTTTCCTTTTGACAAGTTATTATCTGATTAAATGAAAAGGCATGTGTTATTGATACCAGTTAGTTTAAATTGGATGTTCATGCTGGTTGATGAACTATCACCTCCTCTAATGAAGAGGTCTCTCTTGTTCAAATCGAACCTTTATCAATTTTGATGGTACCCACAGCTTATCTTCTCCTGTAGAAACAAAAGCAAAACCTCGTCCCCAATGTAATACATACCCTGGTTTCCATTCTGAGGTCAGCACATCCTTAAAGTATATAGGCTGATTTAATTCTGTAGTTTTTTCTATTATCCAATATCTCTCTGCAGCTGTTGTTCCTTTCTCGTTGGCATTCAGAAAATTCAAAGTTAGAAGAGCATTATGCAGTCTATTTCTGGGGGTTTTTGTTACCCATTTCTGTTTATTTAGCATATCCCTTAGAGTTCTGTTTGATCTTTCTATAACTGCTTGACCTGTAGGATTATGTGGTATGCCTGTAATATGCTTTATATTGTAATAAGCAAAAAACTGTTTCATTTTAACAGAGACATATGATGGAGCATTGTCAGTTTTGATTTGTGCAGGTATACCCATGATGGCCATAACTTCTAGCAAATGAGTGATTACAGAATCAGCTTTTTCAGAACTCAAAGCAGTTGCCCATTGAAATCCTGAATAAGTATCGATAGTGTGGTGTATATATTTCAATTTTCCAAATTCTGCAAAGTGAAACACGTCCATCTGCCAGATTTCATTTCTGAGTACCCTTTGGGTTACATCCTGCTGGTAATGGCGTTTGATTGTAGAAGGAACAAGTAGGACATTTCTTTACTATTTCTTTGGCTTGTTGCCAGGTTATGGAAAAATCCTTTTTTAAACCTTTACTATTAACGTGATGTTTTTTATGAAATTCTGAGGCCTCCAACACATTTCCTATCAATAATTTATCAATCTCATCATTGCCTTGTGCTAGAGGCCCTGGCAGACCAGTATGGGATCAAATGTGAGTTATAAATAAAGGATGATTCCTTTTCCTGATTGTATCTTGTAATTGAATAAATAGTGAAGTTAATTCTGAAGCATCAGGGATAAATTCTGCAGTCTCAATATGTAACACCACTCTTTCAGCATACTGAGAGTCAGTTACTATGTTGAGAGGTTCTGAAAAATCCATTAATACCAACAGAATAGCATACAATTCTGATTTTTGAACTGAATTATATGGACTTTGAACCACTTTACTTAAATTTTCTGATTTGTAACCTGCCTTTCCTTCTTTGATGGCATCTGTATAAAATGTACGAACTCCAGATATTGGTTTTTGCCGTACAATTCGAGGCAAGATCCAATCATCTCTCTTTATAAGATCAATTCTATTGCTTTTGGGATATTTGCTGTTAATTTCTCCCAAAAAATTACTGCAAGCTCTTTGCCAAGGTTCACTTTCTGTCCATAATTTTTCAATGTCTTCCTTATTTAATGGTACGACAATTTCTGCTGGGTCTATGCCTGCTAATTGACGAAGTCTCAATTTTCCTTTGTAAATCAAGTCAGAGATTTTTTCCACATAAGTTTTTAATTTTTTATTTGGTTTATTTGGTAAAAATATCCATTCCAATATAATATCTTCCCTCTGCATTAATATTCCAGTAGGAGAACGCCTAGAAGGTAAAATAACCAAAATGCAATCCAGCTTTGGATCAATACGATCCACGTGTCCTCCATGCACTTTCTTTTCTACCAAGGCTAATTCTTTCTCAGCTTCAGATGATAATTCTCTTGGACTATTTAAGTCCTTGTCACCTTCTAAGGTTTTGAACAAATTAGTCAGTTCATCATTTTTTACCCCAACAATAGTTCGTAGATGAGAAATATCTCCAAATAATCTTTGAAAGTCATTAAGAGTCTGTAGTCTATCTCTCCGAATTTTTACCATTTGGGGTCTAATTTTTTGTAGCTCTATTTTATATCCTAAATAATTAATAGAATATCCTCTTTGTATCTTTTCAGGAGCAATTTGTAATCCCCAGCAAGGCAAAATTTTCTTTACTTCTTCAAACATTATTTCTAAAGTATCTGCATTTGAGTCAGCTAGTAAAATATCGTCCATATAATGATAAATTATAGATTTAAGAAATTTTTTACGTATCACTTCCAATGGCTGTTGTACAAAATATTGGCACAGAGTTGGGCTATTCAACATTCCCTGAGGGAGGACCCTCCATTGAAATCTTTTAACCGGTTGAGAATTATTATAAGTAGGTATTGTAAAAGCAAATCTTTCTCTGTCTTTTTCTTGTAAGGGTATTGAAAAGAAACAGTCTTTTAAATCAATAACTATGAGAGGCCATCCTTTTGGTAACAGAGTAGGCAAAGGCATCCCAGATTGTAGAGAGCCCATTGGCTGAATTACTTTGTTAATTGCTCTAAGGTCTGTTACCATTCTCCATTTACCAGATTTCTTTTTAACAACAAATACAGGAGAATTCCAAGGGCTGGTTGATTCCTCAATATGCTGAGCATTTAACTGTTCTTCTACCAGCTCTTCTAAAGCCTGGAGTTTCTCTGTTGTTAAAGGCCATTGCTGGACCCATACAGGCTTGTCTGTTAACCATTTTAAAGGTAGAGCTGTTGGTGTCTTTGGAAGATCATCAGTTATTGTGCCCTGTTCTTGTATAATATGGATGGCTGTTGACCACTCATTAGAACAATATCTTCTAATATTTCTCTCAGTAACATGTGCTAGTTTATGATTTGTTTCTGAGATTGGAGGGATGTTAATCTGAGTATTCCATTGTTGCAACAAGTCTCGACCCCACAGGTTCATAGTTATGTTAGCCACATATGGTTTTAATTTTCCTCTCTGTCCTTCTGGACCTATACATTCGAGCCATCTTGCACTCTGTTTCACCTGAGATAATGTCCCAATTCCTAACAGTTGAACGTTTACCTCCTGAAGAGGCCAAGTTGTATGCCAAAATTCTGGTGCAATTATGGTAACGTCTGCTCCTGTGTCTACCAGAACAGACAACAAAACACCATTTATTTTTATCGTTAATTTTGGTCTTTGTTCATTAATAGAAGTTTGCCAAAAATTTTTCTTTATGTTTTCTCCTGAATTTTCTATTCTCTCTGTTTCATCATCCTGACCAGCGTGATTTATTCCAATAGGCATTTGGTTATTTAATTGCTCTCCAGAGCAGGCATTTCCTCTATGGCTGCAGGAAAGGTTTGAACTGTATTTGCACTGGGGGCCTGTGCGAGGCCCCTCTGGGAGTTTCCCAAAGACTGAGGCAAAGGATTACCCTGTCTGTCCTTTGTTGATCTACATTCGTTGGTCCAGTGTTTTCCCTTACCACACCTTCTGCATACTCCAGAAGGAAGGGGCATTCTGCTGCCATTGTTCCTTGAAGAAACATTGTTTCTGGGAATGACCTGTCTACAGTCCCTTTTCAAATGTCCTTGCTTTCCACATCCAAAACATCTAACACTCCTCAAACATTTTGAAATTACTTCTCCTACCCATGTATCATCATGCTCATCAGCTTCAACATTAATTGTTTCTCTAATCCAATCTTCCATAGGTGCAGATCTTGCCCTTAATGGCCTGATTATTCTTTTGCATGCTGCATTCGCATTCTCAAAGGCCAAAGATTCAATTATTGCCTTACCAGCTTCTGAATCCGAGACCATTCTCTTTACTGCTGAAGCCAGTCTTTGTAAAAAATCTGTAAAAGACTCTTTTGGGCCTTGCATCACCTTTGTAAATGACTCAGATTTTTTTCCTGGTTCCTCAACTCTGTCCCATGCATTCAAGGCTGACGTTCGACATAAAATTAGGGTTTGGACATCATATAAACATTGTGTTTGTGCTGAAGCATATTGGCCTTCACCCATAAGCTGATCCTGGCAAACTTGTATTCCTTTATCCCTCCATTGTTTTTCTATGTTTTTAGCCTCCTCCTTAAACCAAGTCAGAAATTGAAGTCTCTGGCTGGGTTCCAGAACACCTTGTGCAAGGTCCAGCCAGTCCTGTGGTACTATCCTATTATATGATGACCAAGAGTTTAACATTTGCTTTACATATGGGGAATGCATGCCATAAGATACTATTGCCTCCTTAAACCTTTTTAAATCCAACATTTCAATTGGAGCCCAATTATTTTGTGTAGCCATTTGATCAGGCATCTGCTGTACGGTTACAGGATAAATTAAGGGTGACTGTGTGAAAACAGGCTTTCTTTCTGCAACCTTATGATCCCGACTTGAAACAACTTCACTGTTAATTTCTTCTGTCTGAATTTTTACAGGTTTAACAAGTTCTTCTAAAGCTGTTATCCTGGCACTTAAATTGACTATCTTTTTAAATATTAAAATGTGGATTAGTATAGTGATAAGCTGCATAATTCCACCAATACTAATATTATATAGTTGTTCCATTATCAGACTGCCTAAAATTTCGAACAAAAACCAATTTTCTTCCAATGTACACATAAAACCCATTTGTTTTTTAATGTGGAAAAAATTCTCTTTTAGATAGTTTCCTTTAAAATATCTGATATGTTATGACTTACCAAATCTGCGTAGAACAGTAGAAATCCGAGGGGATTTTCAAAGCAGCCACCTAGTGTCCCAGGTGTAAATCCAGAGAGAGAGAGAGAGAGAAAGAGAGAGAGAGAGAGAGAGAGGAAAGAGAGAACGCACAAGAAAGCGTAGCCGGCTAAAGCTTAAATCCAGCCACGTGTTCCCTCTTGTGCCGAGTCAAGGCTTGGGTCTGGCTTCCTTAAGCTCCGACCACGTGCGTTGGCTTTACAGGCAGGGCCCTGTTCGGCAGGGCAGGTCTGAGTTGTTTGTAGCACCGGTTTTAAGCAAGCTGCTCACAGACCTAGGCCTGGGCTAGAAGCTGCCACCCGGACTAGGAAGCCGGCAGCTCAGACTAGGAAGCCAGAAGCTCGGACTAGGAAGCCGGAAGCTCGGACTAGGACGCTGGCCGCTTGCTGCCGCTTCCTCTGCCGCCTGCCGCCGCCTGCAGCCCTTGCGGGAAAGCGGACCTGCCGTCAAGCCAAGCGGTTTTTAATGGATTCTTGTCATGTTGGGCGCCATATATTGATGTAACTAACCGTCTTATTAAATAAGAAACACAGAAACAATGTAAAGGAGAAAGCCGAGAGGTCAGAGCTCAGAGCTAAAATCTCACCCTTCCGCCTGCGGTGCCCCAGCTTCCCGAAAAGAGAGCTACTTCCTGTCTGTTCGTTTTTTTTATAGTATGTTGTTCTGCCTTCTCATTGGTTGTAAACCCAAACACATGACTGTCTCGTCACTGTCTGAATGTACAGCCCCCTAGGTCTTAAAGGCATATGTCTCCAATGCTGGCTATATCCCTGAACACACAGAGACCTATGGGATTAAAGGCATGTGCCACCACCGCCACACTCTTGCTATGGCTCTAATAGCTCTGACCCCCAGGCAACTTTATTTATTAACATACAATCAAAATAATATTTCAGTACAATTAGATTACCACCACAGAATGAAAATGGTATAGCCTCATTGGGAAATAGTTCAAAAATTTCTTAGATAAGAAAAATACATGAATAGTTCAATAAATTTTGTGTTTGTTTAAATAACACAGTTTACTTTTTTTATTAAGCAATTTTTTTATTCATTTTACATGCCAACCACAGATCTCCCTCTAATCCCTCCTCCCACTCCCGGAGCCTTCTTACCAATCCAGCCCTCATTCCCCTCCTCTGAAAAGCTAAGTCCTCCCATGCAGAGTCAGCAAAGCCTGGTACATTCAGTTGAGGCAGTTCTAAGTTCCTCCCCTGCATCAAGGTTATGTGAGACGTCCCACCATAAGTAATGCGATCGAAAAAGCCAGCTCATGCACCAGGGATAGATCCTATTCCCACTGCCAGAGACCCCTTAAACAGACTGAGCTACACAACTGTCTCGCTTATACAGAGGGCCTAGTCCAGTCCCATGGAGCCACAGCTGTTGGTGTAAAGTTCTTGAGTTCCAACTAACTTGGTTTGGTTGTCCTCGTAGATTTCTGCATCATGATCTTGATGCCCCTTGTTCAAAGAATCCCTTTTGCCTCTCTTTGACTGGACTCCTGGAGCTCAGTTTGGTGCTTGGCTGTGGATCTCTGTATCTGCCCGGTGCATCTTTTTATAGCTGAGATTTGTGAGCTGATTTACTTCTCTGCATCTGCCCGGTGCATCTTTTAATAGCTGAGATTTGTGAGCTGATTTACTTCCTGATTCTCATGAGTTTCTTTCAGGATGGAATGCTTCAGCTAGGAGGAAACTGGTCAAAACAGATAGGCCACCTATTCCAAATAGTGGTAGATTAAATTCCAGTTTTGGAGTGTTTCTTCTTATGATCTCCTAATAAGTAAGTAGTGGGGTAGGTTCAGTGTTAAATCTACAGTGTAAGCAATATAATACTAAAAATGTTTTTCCACTCAGTGGCTTTTTGGTTTCATTCAAATATCAAGGGATGAAACTAGCTCCTTATCCATCACCCTGCACACAATTCATCTCCAAGTAGATCAGGGAGCTCACCATAATACCTGACATCCAGGGTCTAGTTGGACCATCAGTAAGAATTTTTTTTTTTTAATTTCCTAATAGCATTCCAAGAAAATATACATTTTTGTCTTAAATTTTTTTTTTTTTTTGGTTTTTCGAGACAGGGTTTCTCTGTGTAGCTTTGCGCCTTTCCTGGAGCTCACTTGGTAGCCCAGGCTGGCCTCGAACTCACAGAGATCCGCCTGGCTCTGCCTCCCGAGTGCTGGGATTAAAGGCGTGCACCACCACCGCCCAGCTTGTCTTAAATTCTTTAACCCTTCCCATATTGTTAATAAATAAAAGTTTAATATCTGGATAGCTGTTCAAATTTACCAGCACCAATCATTGACGATAGTGTCTTTTCTCCAATGTATATTGTTAGCCTCTTTGTCAAAAATCACATAGCTGTTAATCTTGTTTTTTAATTGAAAGCAGAACAGAAAATGACATTTTTTAGTTGAAAGCAGAACAGAAAATAACATTTAGAGCATTCCTATTTTAAATTGGAAAGACTGCATCATTAAATAATTACAAACTTCACAATATTATATTGATGAAAAACACTTTATTTTTTTTTTGGTTTTACAAGACGGTTTCTCTGTGTAGCTTTGTGCCTTTCCTGGAACTCACTTTGTAGACCAGGCCAGCCTCAAACTTACAAAGATCCTCCAGCCTCTGCCTCCTGAGTGCTGGGATTAAAGGCATGCACCACTACCGCCGGCAGAAAAAGTCATCTTTAAAATTACCTAATGAAATACAAAATTGCTAAATCCATATTTCTATATTTGACAGCTAATGACTGGAAAATAGAGGTGAGGTGACTTGTTTTCAGATGACACGAAAGATGTGTATTTGTGATTAAACTCCTTTATGTTACAGCATGCTTAAGTTTTCTTGGATGTCCTTTATAATAGAAGATAATTATGAATAATGATCATACATTATAAATAGATAAATTGAAATATAATTTCAGAATTTCTTCCTGAAAATTTATTTGAAATATTTAATGTAACTTATTATTAACTAAAGTGTATTTATTTTCATTGAAAGATTTGGCATCAGGTGTCCAGGCTTTGAATGATACTATACCCTGAAGTGACATAAAAATTCATGAAAGAGAAAGAAATATTGTAATTCCAAAAATTAATCAAGATCCATACATACTAGTATGAATATGAGTTTCTACATGAGATAAAAATATTTTAAATAACATCAAAGCACATGAAAACAGTAAAACATATGGATATGCAAATAGGGTTATATACCCAAGAGTGCTGAAAGTCTACAAAATGTTTTTCATGCCTATTCACGATTTATTTGTACTATTTGCTTACGAGAATGTACCCTAATAAAACCCTACAATCACATTTAACTGACTTAAAATAACCTGTAAACAAAAGCATATTTCAGAAAAAAATAAAGAAATGATAATTTGCTAAAACTCTTAATTCTTGTGAGGCAATTGCTGACTTTTTCTTTAATGTATTCTTTTACTTTGAAAGCAACACTGACCTTATTCATTGTTTATGAGATTATATAAGATTATATAATATTTTTCTTGCTTTTAGATAGGCAGCATTTCTATTGTCTTACAAATTATACACAGAAAGATAAAAGTTTAAGTAAGAGGGACCAGAGGAATGAGAAATCAGCATTTGTAGTGCTGTTTGATTTTTGTTTTATTTATTTGTTCATTTGGGTTTTTTTTTTTTTTTTTGAGACAACATTTCTCTGTGTAGCCATGATTGTTCTGGAACTCACTCTATAGGCAGACTGTCCTTGCACTCACAGATGTGTGCCTGGTGGTGGTGGCACACATCTTGAATCCCAGAACTTGGGAATATGAAGTGCTCCAAAAACCTCATGTGTTAAAGTTGTCCTTTCCAGGTGACGAGATATTGGGGAGGCATCATGAGGACTTTCTCCCAGTCAATGGACTAAATAAATGATGGATTCTTAATTGTATGTTCTGTTGAGTGATTTTGGTAAGTTTTATAAGTAATTGTCCTTGGCTGTGCCCTGCCCCAACTCCCTCTCTCCTCATAAAGGTGAATGTCCTCTCTGTCACATTGTCCCACCACCCTGATACCCTGCCTCAGCACCCAGAATCAATGATGCCCACTGGCCATAGGAAGCAATGTTTGAATACAATACCCAAAAGTCAATCTTTTATTTCTAAGTTGTCTTTTTCAAACATTTGATTAAGAGCATGAACAACTAACTAATATGTATTAAATTATGAAAAAGAGGAAACTGAAGACTTTATTTAACCAAACTGATATATTATCTTCATAAAAAAAACCCTTAATGTTTTAATTTACTAAATTATAATAGTGTGTACCATATTTATCTGATAATTGAAAAAAATAAGTTAATAAGCAATTAAATACTTTACAATTATATTATTATAATGTTACTTAGGAGACATATAAAATATGAGTACTCAAAAAAAATGCCATTTGGGACTGGAGCAATGGCTCAGCAGTTACAATCACTGGCTGTTCTTCCTGAGGGCCTGGTTTGGATCCCTAGCATCTACATTATGTCTCATAACCATCTGTAATTTCAAAAAACATATCTTGCCATCAATCATAAGTACCACTTTAGGATATGAAAGGATGAGAAAGATTATTTCAGCAAAACCTGCTGGGAAACAAGTATGTGTAGCTATACTAGTATACAACACAAAAGGAAATGGAGTTTTAGGATTGGTGCTTACAGTGGCAATAAGAGGGATGGGAAAAGAAGAGTACAGGGGTGGTTTGGCTAAGAGTAAACACATATGAGAAGCCTTAGGAAATCCGTTAATTTTCAAGCTAATCTTTAAAAAACAATATATTAAAATGAAAAGTTTGAACAGAACAATGGTGCTTGGTTGACAGTGCTGCTCCCAGGAGACATGGGTTATTAAATGAATAACAGTGCCCAAATATTCTCAAAAAACTAACAAAAAAAATAACATATAAGAAAAATAAATCTCAGTGCCCCAAACAGTATCTATCTCTATATTAGTTACTGGTCATGGAGGCTCTAAAGGAAGGATTTCATGATTGGTAATACAAACCAGATCAAAAACCTGTGACTGTGTCAATTAAGGACCCTAGGGCAAACCTTATCTTGTCCTTTTTCTTAATGATTGTGTTGTCACACCACCTTCTAAATATTTATGTTTCCAGCCAAGAATTTGTATTGCTCTCAATATTTGTCAGAAAAGCTTCTTTTTGCAGTGAGTAGTGGTAAATTCAGAGGTTAATATCTGGTCAAAATTCTATGTATAAATAACTATGAATCCTCACCTGTGGATGGATCATCTTTATGAACATCTTTCCATCCAAGAAATAGCAGACATTGAAGAAGATAGGGTTGAAAGAATGTAAGAGCAGGTAGATAGAGAGCAGAATTGTAAAATGCTAACTCCTGAACATGACAGTTCAGAAAAGGGTGTAAGTTCAGGAAGAGTTGGGACTGTGAACTTATAGAAACTATTGCACGAAACTCTCAAAAAACTAACAAAAAATAACATTTAAGAAAAGAATCCTACTACATATTATTAATAAGACCCTCATATTATATTTAAAGTCCACTTAAAAATCTCACTTTCAGCTGGAAATGAAAGGTTTTGACAGAATACATACCATACAAATAGTAGTCAAGAGAGCTTAAAAAAAAACTGTGATTAAAAGCAGGAGAGGACTGTAGAACTCAACATATTAGAACTATAGATTCATATATGTGGTATTAGATAATGGGATAGATTTTAAAAGGATAAATTCATAATTAATAAATCTTTAATATTATAATACTAAGATATATAAAGCAAACATTTGTAAAATTAAAAACACGCTTCTATAACACGGTAATAGAAGATTTTAAAAGCTCATTCTCAACAATGAATAGGGACATCCAGAGAAAAGATAAATGAAGGCAGAGGCATCAGGAAAAGCAGTATAAACTAAATGTGCCTAAGAGACACATAGCATTCCATCAAATGATAGGGTATGTTCTTTATAATCCAGAATACTCTTCAGGAAACATTAACATTAAAATTAAGATTTGGTCTTCTCAAGTATCATTTCCAATCACAGCAAAATTAAAAAAAAGAAGCCAAAATTGGCAAAAAGATAAGCTTAACAATTTAAAATGCATGTAGAATAAATAGCCACGAGCATTTCAGTGGATCCAAGAAGAATCAGAAAGAAAAACTACATGAAATTAGTTAAATTTTATTTAACAAGAAATAAAAACAAGGATATCAAAATGATGATATAGAGAAAAGCAATACTAAGAGTGAAATTACAGTGGTTGGGGCTGACAGTAAGATTAAGAAAGATAAGCAACTGAGTGTTCAGAGAACCAGAAAAATAACAGACTAATTAAGGTTAATAGAAGGGAAAGAGTAAAATATCAGAGTAAAGATAAATTATTTATACCCTACAAAATCAATAGGAAAAATCAGTAACTGAGCTCTTTCTTCAAAATATCAAATCAATTTACAAAATATTAGCTAGTCTTAATAGGAGAAAAGGGCATAAGTAACAAAATCAGTGGTAATAGATAAGACATTATACCCATTGTCATAGAAATAAAATATTATTGAGGCTTTATAAGTAATTGGACCATGAAGAACTTAGAAAATGGGTAGACACTTAAGAGAGACATCATGCACCACTAAAAGTCATATATAGAGCAAATAGTCAAAAAAGTAAATAATGCTTTCTGTTATGTACTTAACTTCACACAAAGAAGAAAATAAGTCTAAGAAGCACGTTTTTCTGTATTTAAAATAGTAGAATCAACAATAATAACAAAGTAAAATCAAACAGTAACATCAATAAATGAATTTTTTAATGTGGGAAATAAATATACAAATCAGCTGTGTTTGTTTACACTAAAAATGAACAATTTGTAAAGAATATGTTTTAAAAATTCAGCTACCTAAAAAGTGTAAAACTTAAGATTGCCTTTACCCAATGAGGTAAAAATAAATTGTTCAAACTATAAATCACTGAAAGAAACTAACACAAAAGTAAACAAATGAAAGCCACATACTTCATGAGTAGGAAGATCTGGTAGCATTACAATGTTTATGTTACTGTCCAAAGTGATCTATAGACTTACTTAATATTACCCCTATTAAAGTTTTAATAAAAACAGTATTGTCATGCAAAATATCCTAATATATATGGAACCACAAAGAACTCTAAATTAGCAAATTTATGCTAAGAACAAACACACCTGGTCTAATCAGAGAGCTTGAATTCAATGTGTTACAAAAACATATGCGCTTGTAAGGACCCTCAGAAAAATATTCTAATGACTAGGAAAATGACCTGAAGAATCGAACAGAGGGATTGAATCACTCTATACAGTGACGGAAATTACAGAGGGAAGAAAAACTCAATTGAAAGGGAGAAAATATCCCTAGCTCTACATCCTAGCTCTACATCTTTTAGGGAATTGATACTTAGAATCTACAAAGAAAGAAAGAAAGAATTAAAGAAACAAACAAACAAACAATTACACACCAAAGACACCATCCAATCAATAAATGGACAAAGAATTAGACAGTTTTTATAACAAGAAGTACAAAGAGCTAACCATATGAAAATGTTCAATATCTTCAGCCATTAGGGAAATTTAAATCAAAATTACAGTGAGTTTTTATCTACATCAATCAGAATGGCTACCAGGAAGTGAAAGCAAAGGCTAGTGATATTTTGAAGAAAAGCAGTTCATTAAAACTCTGCTTGATTGTGTGTGCAGATTAGTAAAAAGTCACTGTAGAAATTACTGTGAATTGCCCTCAAGAAGCTGAAAGAACTACTATTTTATCAAAGCCATATGACTCCTAGACACGAACCTGGTGGATGCAATCCAATACAACACAGGGATCCTTGTAATTCTGTGTTCATTGCTGTATTATTGATACCAACCAAGACATAAAACCAACCTGCTGTCATTCTACAGATAAATGAGCAAAAAGAAGTGGTGTGGTGGTGGTGGTGGTGGGGGTGGTGGTGGTGGTGGTGGTGGTGGTGGTGGTGTGTGTGTGTGTGTGTGTGTGTGTGTGTGATAATAATGAAAACTACACATAATTAAACTAGGAAGCAGAGTATGGCGGCTTGTACTTATGAAGGGCAGGACTCAGGAGAATGAAACAAGATTGCCCTTGGTTTGAGGCCAGTCAGCATTAACTAGCAAGACGCTTTGTAAAAGGGATTTGGGGGATTGTTCTGGGGAGACAGCACAATCAATAGATCATCTGTACAGAAAGGATACGTATCTCAGTTTGGATCCCCCTCACCCCACACACCTATGTAAAAGCCCAATGTACTGGTGAATGTGTGCAGCTCTAATGGTGAAGTTATGGAGATGGGCAGATCTCCAGAGCTTGCTGTCCAGTCTAGCCAATCAATGAGTTCTGGCTTCAGTAAAGAACCTGTCTCCAGAAGTAATGTGGAAAGCAATAAAAAAGACATCTTCCATTGATGAATGACTGAATACTGATACTGACTGTGGGTACAGGTCACTGGTCGAGTGTTTGCCCAGCTTATGTGAGACACTAACATCTACCCCCAATAACACACACACACACACACACACACACACACACACACACACACACACACACACCACACACTTTTTCTTCTTCCTCCTCTCCTTCCCCCTCTATCTCCGCAACTATCTTCTCTACTTCTTTTTGTAACTTAGGCATGGTGTCTCATTCATGTAATTTCAGTATTAGGGATACTTACCTATGAGTCCCATTATGAGTTGATTCCTGTCTGTGGTACACAGATACAGGCCATAGTAGATTACATATTAGACACTAAATGAAAAAGAAAAGAAAACCACAAAATTAATGGTAATGGAGCATTATTCAGCCTATAAATGATATGATAAATTATATACCTCTCTGATATGATGCAGAATGAATTGACATTTAATATATGACACTACGTAAACATGCTAGTCACAGAAAGACAAATCTTTAAATTTCTACTACTTAAAGTAATATTTTAGTAGCCTGTGATGGTATTGTGCTCACCAAAATATGGTGCACCCTAATAAACTTATCTGGGGTCAAAGAACAGAACAACCACTAGATACAGAGGCTAGAAAATGGAGGCACTCATGCATTTAATCCTAACATTCCAGAGGGAGAAATCCATCTGGATCTCTGTGAGTTCAAGGCCACATTGGAAACATCCAGGTATGGTGACTGGCCTTTAATTCCAAAATGTGAGCCTTTAATCCCAGGAAGTAAGGGCAGAAAGCAGAAAGGTATATAAGGTGTGAAAACCAGGAACTAGAGCTGGTTAAGCATTCAGGCTTTCTAGAAGCAGTTCAGCTGAAATTCATTTGGATAAGGACTCAGATGCTTCCAGTCTGAGGTAACAGGATCAGCTGAGGAGCTGGTGAGGTAAGGTAGCTGTGGCTTGTTCTGCTTCTCTGATCTTCCAGCATTCACCCCAATAACTGGCCTTGGGTTTAATTTTATTAACAAGACCTTCTAACAATTCCTGCTACAGTAGCCAATGGCTGTTATAGTAGAAAAGTTATACTTGATGTCTAATGGAACTGAAGTTGTAAGCCTACAATAAGAAATGATCTAGAAAATTCTCATGCGATCTCCACATACTTAACAGTGTACTGAATACTTAAAACTGCTAAGAAGGCAGATGTTGTTTTATGTGTTTTCTGACCAGTCCAATAACAATTAAATTAAAATTCAAAGAAAAAAATTAGTAATTCATTTCCCTCATATAAGATATCAAGAAAAAGGACATGAGAGCTGGAAATCTGGTTGTACAGAGCTTCAGTAGCAAGTTCAAGTTTTTAATGTGATTAAGACAGTGAATAAAAAAAGTAAATAGTAATTAAAAAGTTAAAAATATTAGATTGTTTTAAAGAATCATTCATTTAAAAGAAATCACTAATATTATCTGATTGAAAATGGAGCCATATACTCTAGTAATCTGAAAGTGAGAGGGTGGTCTATGTTTTGCTTGGAGCTATGTTACAACTAAAATAGCATGGCTACAGTTTAAATGTTACACCTTACAGTATAAATAATTTGACAAATCTGTAATTGAGGAAATGATCGTATCTAAGCTCCCTCATCTGTCCTGACACTTTATTGTAGAACAGGAGGAACAAAGGACTTTTTTTGCTAGAACTATCTATCACACGCTGGTTAAATCTGACTCAGTAGCCATTAAGCACTTCAATGTTCAGTGTAGAAGGTAACGTTGAGATTGCGTTGAAGGTTACTGTTGCCAACATCTGGAAAATATTGCCTTCAAACAGGAATGAAAAAGCACCCACAAGAATGTTGTCTAAATCTGGCTCCTTGACAGTCACAGTTTCAACCCGAGGTATCATGGGAATTCAGACTACAGCACACAATGGATTTTCAGATTTTCAGTAGAGAGCTGTTTTGCATCCTATCAGCATAGTACCTGATTGGACACACAGATATATGCAAAATACCTGAAAGACATTGTCCCCACATCTTTCTTTTCCTGTTCTTTTCTTTTCTCCACCCCTCCCAATTATGTGGGAAGTCATCCTGTGCCTCATGCATGTTAGGCAAAGGCTCTCCTACTGAACTTCATGCTCCACCCTTTATTCTGAACCCTTTGTGGAGTTTGGATGGAACTTTCTCTTAATAGCTGCATAATGAAAGCTCTAACTTTGTCTCTAATGCGTTTTCTCATTTCAGTTAACTAATACCACGGCTGCACTTCACTATCATGCGGGATTTCATCTTACAAATAGAATCTCCTGCTTAAGGGCCCAGAATTCCCCAGTGCAGTTAGAAGGCCTATAATCATTAGCTATTATTTTCACTTAGTACTTCCTCTTGAAAGTTAATCAGGTAAAATCAGATTTTGCTCAAAGCTAAATTCTTCAGCTTAATTCAGAAAGGACCTTAGAGCTATGAATCCTTGATTGGACATAATCTCTTATTATTCATCTACTGTTACTAGAAAGGAATTGAATTAAGTTTCTGTAAATAATATTCTATATCTTAAATCTTATTCTCAAAGGCAAATTCCATCACAACTGCACATTACCTTTGTACGGGTTTCCAAATTTAACTGCCTAATTTTCATCAATACTACCTATTAAGGGATCTTACTTCCCTATAAATTAATTCAAGTTTTATACCTCAAAGGAACAACTATATGAACTACATTTTAATTGTGCAATACAATTGATCTTTCACTACACCTTCTAGGCATTATTAAATTTATTTTAGGGAAAGATGGTTGAGATTCCTTTATTTTAATTTCTATTGCTCTATGAATATAAACATATGGGAAAACTATCATGTGGAACACTTAACATTTGTGCATTTAATAGTGTATCTTTATTAAATGTTTAAAATAAAAATTAACAAATTTAAGCAGGACAGTAGTAGTGCACACCTTTAATCCCAGCATTTGGGATGTAGAGGCAGGCAGAACTCCAAGTTCAAGACCCATTTGGTCTACAAAGTTTCAGGACATCTAGGGCTATACAGAGAAACCATATCTTAAAAAATAAAATAAGAAACAGAAAGAAAGAGTTAGAGTAAGGAAGAAAGAAAGAAAAAAGAAAGAAAGGAAGGAAGGAATAGAAATTAATTTAAAGGCTATCCATTGCTTACTATTATTTAAAATCTACTCATTAACAGGGATGACTGTCATATCCAGAGTTTAGTGTTAAATGACTGCTTCCAAATATTTTAACAGATACATTGTAATGCAGGAATTTGCTATCATTAAATAATTTCTCATTTTTAATGCTTATTTATTGATTATGTGTGGAAAATGCAGAGACAGGTGTGCTATGGAGTTCCCGTTCCCAAGTAGAATATCTAGAACACAACTCCTCCATCCAAGACTCAGGAAACATCATAGAAAAGGGGGTATAAAGACAACAAGAGCCTCAGGGTCAAGAGCTGCTGTGTAAGAGTATCTTCTGAATGTGACAGGGATGCTGTAACTATGAGCGATCAGCTATGGTTGGTGGCCTGCACCAGAACTCCACAAGACCACTGCAGCCAACACTTCAGCACGGATAGGGGGAGGCTCACAATGGACCCCCCACACACACCTGAGAAGTGTCAGGCAGCTCTCAGCTGCTGAGGGAAACAGTGGAGCCTAAAGAAAAGTTATGACTATGCCTAGCATTAGGGAAGGAAAATACTACTTGGGAGTTTCATTTCATCAAGAATATTTTTTAGAGGTAAAGCCCTGCCTTAAGTGATATGAAATATCATCTACTATTAGAAATTTTATGTGACTAATATCTACAAGTAACACCTTATTATTGTGTCAACATTTTTAAAAATAAAGTATATTAAGGAGAAAACACTGGAATTTGTTAACCACAGGACTGAATTTGTAGTAGCTACAATTCTTAAATATATATTATATATTATATATACATATATATATATATATATATATATATATATATATGTAGACAGAATCTTACATGAAGCTCTAACTGCCCTTGAAATCACTGTACAGCCCACAGGCTTTTCACTCAGGAAGATATTTGCCTCTGTTTCCCGATGCTCTCACTAAAGGCATGTACAGATACTACTAACTATTGTTTGAGTATTGTGGCTTGTAAAGTGCCAGTTAAGGTCTGCTGTACTTTCCAGTGGCAACAAAAATGTCTGCATGTAGCATGAATTTTAACAGGTCTCATTAATAAAATCAAACCTGGGAGCCAGGTATCGGGGTGAATGCTGAAAGATCAGAGAAGCAGAACAAGCCACAGCCACCTCACCTTGCCAATTCCTCAGCTGATCCTGTTTCCTCAGACTGGAAGCCTCTAAGTTCTCATCCAGAATGTATCTCAGCTGAACTGTTTTTCAAAAGCCTAAAAGCTTAACCAGCTCTAGTTCCTAGTTTTCACGCCTTATGTACCTTTCTGCTTTCCGCCATCACTTCCTAAGATTAAAGGTGTCACCATGCCTGGCTGTTTCCAGTGTGGCTTTGAACTCACAGAGATCCAGATGGATCTCTGCCTCCTAAGTGATAGGATTAAAGGCGTATGTGCCACCATTTTCTGGTCTCTGTCTATCTGGTGGCTGTTCTGTTCTCTGACCCCAGATAAATTTATTAGGGTGCACAATATTTTGGGGAACACAATATCACCACATCTGCAGATATTGTTACATATACCTGAAAAGGGCAAACTCACCCAAGGGTTAGAATTTCTGTTATCAAATGTGTTACCTAGTATATTACTACAGAGTCTCAAATATTTTCTGTGTAAGTGTTTGTCTGCATGTCTGAATGGGTACCACATGCATGTCTGGTGCATTCAGAGGTCAGAGGGCAGTAGATCCCCTACAATTGAAGTTATGGCTGGTTATGAAATACACTGTGGATGCTGGTACTGGAATCTAGGTTCTCAAGAAGAACAAACAATGTTATTAACCATTGAGCCAAATATCCAGCATCCACTTTATTGATTAATAATTCATAGAGAGAGGTATGTACACTGGGGGTTGTATAATCTCTTAGCTGGTAGTACCAGGGTGTATAAGACAACAGGCTGAACAAGCCAAGAAAAGCAAGCCAGAAAGCAGTGTTCATCCATGATCTCAGCTTCCGTTTCTGCCTGCAGGTTCTAGTTTTGAACTGCTTCTGTTTTTAACTACCTTGATGATTTATTGTTATCTGTAAGGCAATAAACACTCTCCTGCACAAGTGGCTTACAGTCAGTGGTTTATTTCAGAAATACAAAGTAATTAAAACAGCATGTTCATGGGGACACTAAATCTACTGTCACTATGTATGAGTAGTAGTATCAAAAGAACAGTAATTTTTTTCTAATTGAGAAAGAATATGAGGGCTGGAGATAGGGTTCAGAGGTTAAGAGCACTGGCTCCTCTTCAAGAGGTCTTGAATTCAATTCCCGGTAACCCTCATGGTGGCTCACAACCACCTGTAATGAGATCTAGTGCCTTCTTCTGTCATGCAGGCGTACATGCAGGTAGAACACTCTATGTGTAATAAATAAATAAATCTTTGAAAAAAAAGAAAGAAGAAAAATTCTCCAAAAAAAGAATAATTTCTAACAATCTAAAAAAATCAAGTATTTCTTCTTTATAAAAAAGTTTATAAGCATTTATCTAGTAATTCACATTTGTATAATTGACAAAATCAGTGTCTTAGCAAATCCCAATGAAATTGAATGGATAGAGATAAGACAGTTCCCATGCCATGCAGCTATACTCATAAGGAAAAAAATGTAGTATATCTTACAGTCTTCAAGTTTGAAAATGGTTACCCTGTTTATCAAATATTTTGAATAACAAGTATTTAGAATGGATTAATGTATGGTAAAACGTATTTTTTTGAACTTTTATGAGATTTGTTGCACAATATATATGCCCAATCATTGTCTTTGCAGCATACTTAACAAATTGCTTTTTCATTAATTACCATTATTTGCATAATTACCAAAGACATTCATCACTGTTATTGAGTCTCATTGCCAAAAAATAAAGCAAGTGGCCAGCAAGCAGTCACAAGACCCACACTGTATCCTGCATACTTATGTCAGATTTCTTTTTCCTAAAAAATATCGTACCTATCATATATATATATATATATATATATATATATATATATATATATATACATATATATATATAGATGTACATGCATACACAGAGATACACAGAAACTCATAACCTTCGACAAAACAACACAGAGATATATACATATACACAAAACACATTCACAATAGACACCTATAATTTCACACAAATACACACTCACACACAAAGATTCTGAAGTTTTCTAGTTCCGTGTATTTTATTCTTCCTCAAAAGAAGCAGGATCCTGATCCTCTGGCTATGAACCTATGCTGGTTTTTTTTTTGTTATTGTTGTTTTTGAATTGTAACACCTAATGAAGTGTGGCACTCAGAATGCTATACAACTTCTGAGATTACATTTTATTAGAATTTAAAAGCTCATTAATATCAGTTAATACAGAATTCAGCATGCTATATTTTACATGCTGAGAAGATAATTGCCTTGTAATTTCATATTTATATAGAAGTATTTATTAGTAAATAATAGAATCTTTAATTTTTTAAAGTAGAGTGGTGGGCTGTCTAGATTTTTGTCAACTTGATACAAGCTATAGTCATCTGAAAGGAGGGAATCTGAATTGAGAAAATGTTTCCAAAAGATTGGGCTCCAGACAAGCCTATATAGCATTTTCATAATTACTGATTCATGTGGGAGGACCCAGTTCATCGAGGTGGTGCCACCCCTGGGCTGGTGGTCCTGGGTACTATAAGAATACAGGCTGAGCAAGTCATGAGGAGCAAGTCAGCAAGCAGCACTCCTCCATGGCCTCTGCACCAGCTTCTCCCTCCATGTATTTACCTGGCCTGTTTGAGTTCCTGCCGTGGCTTCCCTCTGTGGCTAAAATTCAGGTATATAAGCTAATTAAACACTTTGCTCCACATGTTGCTTTGGTCATGGTGTTTCATCACAGCAATAGAGAGCTAAGACAAGTAGTAATCTACCAGAAAATGAAAGTGCTTTTATGTTTTCTATATTTGACTTCTGAGTAATAATGACAAATATTAGCTACATGTTGGAAATTATAGCAATCACAAATTGAAAATTGTTGGGGATGCCGGGCGGTGGTGGCGCACGCCTTTAATCCCAGCACTCGGGAGGCAGAGCCAGGTGGATCTCTGTGAGTTCGAGGCCAGCCTGGGCTACCAAGTGAGTCCCAGGAAAGGCGCAAAGCTACACAGAGAAACCCTGTCTCGAAAAACCAAAAAAAAAAAAAAGAAAATTGTTGGGGAAACTTCATTATATTTCCTAATCACTTTAATGCTACACCGTGTCTAGCACTTGAACAAAACACCATGTGTCAGAAGTCGATCAACCAGAGAAACCTTTAATATATCCATGAGGAAATCAATATATATAATGTTGCCAGTCATTAATTAGTTACAGAATATAAATATAAATATATATATATATCATATAATTTGTGTAAACAACTTATATGTTGTGATAATCATGAGGTAAGGAAACGATATTACAAATAATAAAACCATTATAAAGTTGAAAGTTACAAGAGTGACAGTATTTCCAACTATGCTGTGAATCATTAGTAAACTAAATTGTAAACACATCTAAGTATCTTTACTTTGAGTTAATACAAACTGAAAAGTATAGATTCATCATAACAGAACATTTTAAATAATTTCCATACATTTTAGCACGAAAGATAATCACTTAAATTCATACTCTCTTACACGACTATGAATATTAGAATTCTATCTTCATACTTCACTTGATTCTAAAATTCAAGCAACTCTTGTTGCTGACATTTCTGTTGACTGAAATATTCATAAATGCTTAAATATAGTAATGTAAATTGCTTTTCTCACTACACTAATTTTATTTATTTTCAGTTGAACTTCTTTCCTGTAAAGACCTGACTTATAATGCTCTGTAAGTGTCATATAATTTGACATTTTAAAAGCACTGCTTGATCACTTTTACTTGCTAATTTAGGGGACAAAATGATTAATTAAATATTTTTTGCCTTTTATGTATGCTGAAAATATAATTTTAATCTCAGAATGGAAAGATTATTAATATGCTAATAAAATATTTTAGATGTTAACTACATATCTTATGTAAAATTGATACTATCATGTTTAATTTTATGTTTAACTTCTAGAAAGAATAAATAAGATGCCAACCAGTATCACCCAATACATAAAATGACTAGAAAACACACATATTTAATATAACAGTATTATGAGATTTAGGTGAATATTATATCCTATCTGTGGCTAATTCACAATGAGATAAATATTTGTCAAATAACAGTAAAAACTCTAGATTTAAAATATAGATGCATTTTATATCTTGAATGTGATTCTTAGAATGAATGCATAACCCAGTGGAACTTTATGTCTTATCTTGAAGGTATCTGGGACAGATGAACTCAGTATCTCTCAACTAGGGAGTACTTCCTTGAATACATTCTAGTTTATACACATATACTCATAACATGGTTCCAAATCAACCTTATGCATGTATTTTGTGGAGGGGAATAACAAGTATATATTTGTTATTGAGTACTTGCATTGTTGATGATTATTTAAAATAGAAAATAAAAAGCTACCAGATTTTATTCAAAAATGTTGATCCACTTTAGTTACAGAGTTCATAAACTCTCTTAGCTTTAAATCATAGTAATTAAGATGGAATATAAATGAACTTGTGTGATAAATAATTTTCATATATAACAAAGTTGAACTTGAGACACTTTAAACCCAGTTTTGTAGTAGAAATGCTTTTCTGTCATACTTTTCATTGACAGAACCATGTTCCAATGTTTCTGAGAATTTACCCTGGTTAACTTCACCTAAGTCAAAGGGCTTAATTTCTTTAAAGTGAAAAAGTTAAAGAAGCAGGCAAGGGATTTCACAAGTACCACTATAGGGTTGTAGAAATAAAGAACATGTGGTTCTAAAAGAGAAATCTGCCTTAGCAGCATGTGTTATAATCATTCAGTCAACTTTATGGCCATGACTGTCTATAAAGAAACACCAGGGAAGGGAAGACTCATCCAATAACTGCCAGGAGCATCTTCTGTTCATAGACCACCTGTGAAAGACCCATAAAGAACTGCATTCTTTCTCTCTTTCCATTATGCCAATCTCAAATTTTAATAGAACTTCATTTGGATCATGCAAGCAAAATCTTCACTGCTCTACACATACATACATACATACACACACACACACACACACACACACACACACACACACACACACACACATGAATCCATTTGTGAATACACAAATATACATACATAAATATGTATGCATTTATACTTAAATATACATGTATATAAACATACACACAAAATAAAATTTACTATGAAATTCAGCAGAATTTAGTGGGAACCAAAAATCCCTTGCTAGAAAGAAAGCCAAAGATTAGAACAACAAATATGTCATACTAACAAATAAATATTTCAAATGTCTGATCCTACATTAGCACAGCTAAAGAATATTTTAATTCCAATTACCCTGACAAGTTAGAATGAGTATTAACTGTAATGTAAATGTTTACATGATACATAGAACACATTGAATAATTATTGTCTATTACAGCATACATTTCTTGAGAAGTCAGTTTTCTTATATTCTTTGTTAGAATATATCTACAAGCCAGTGTGAATGACAAATGATAGGGACTATGGATGTTTCCCTTAAAGTGGCACTTGTTATCATAAAATATTCTTTCTCTGTTTTTGTGAGCATTGACACTGATAACACTGTGTCTTCTCTGACTCCTTCAAAAGTATATTGACATAAAAAATTATTGTCTCCTCAAACATGTATTTGAGTAATGAAACGACAATTAGGAAATACACTATATTTACATGAATTGACTTTCAATAATTCTAATTCTCCCTTTGAATTCAATCACTGCCTCTTTAATATTATACATAAAACTATTTCTCTATGGATCAGCTATTCTGCTTTGACGATTGCTTCCATATATCAGTGCCTAAAATACCTTTCTGAAGAAAGGCTAAATTCCATATGCACAGATATGTACATCTGTATGAAAGTACTGTGCAAGAATACATATTTTATGCTAAATAATAAAAGTAAATATAAAGTAATTGTATTTTTGAGCTAACATGAGTTGTTGGAAAGATCCTTTTGAGTTTTTTGGGTTTCATGCCATTACAGCCCAAGAACCTGTCAAAGACAACACCTCATAATATTCTTGACTCTTGAGTTTATTACTTATAAATTCTTAATTTCATTGCCTGCAAGCAAAATAACTTAAAATACACTAAAGGAATAATTTTTTCACACATTCAAGAATTACAAATCCCTTACATTTCATCTGTATGTAGAACTTTTGTTGCAAGTTATCATGTATGTAACAAAAAATGTCTGTTTGGAGTAATATTTGTATTCATTTGAGTATTTTTCAGATATAGTATGAGATGATTCTGAAATTATTTATGATAGAAAATTTTGTGAACTGCAGCAGTTGACATGTTTTATAATGCTACCTGGTGCCGACTTTCAGTGAAATTATGTAAGCATGCACTGTTTACATAAAAGAACAAGAGTGAAACAGCCCAGTATTTCTTAAAATGTGCTTCATGACATTTGATATGTGGTATCTGGGAATTACTTTATATAAACTTTGAGCTCAAAATCGCTTCAAATGCTAAGTTACAAACCTGTTAGAGTAGAAATCAGAAGGTGACATGTAAGCTTTCCTATATTGTTCTGAAGTAAAGACACTCAAACCCTAGCCTCCATTTTCCTCTTGAAATGGAGCAGAAAGGCCTTCAGAAAAACAGAGGCCTTAAGAGCTTGTTTGCAGGTTCTAGCAGGGAAGCGCAGCTACTCCTATACCCTTGACCAAAGACCAGTCCTCCTATGCAAGGACACTTGGCTCAGTCTGGGAGGAGGGGACTGGACCTGCCTGGTCTGAGTCTACCAGGTTGATCTCAATCCTTGTGGGAGGCTTTGCCCTGGAGGAGGTAGGAATGAGGGGTGGGCTGGGGGGAAGGGGAGGGAGCAGGAGGGGGGAGAACAAGGGAATCCGTGGCTGATATGTAGAACTGAATGGTATTGTAAAATAAAATAAAAGGAAAAAAAAAGATAAAAGAAAAAGAGAGGCTACAATCCAGCTAACTCACTTGTAGCAATATTTAGCAACAGACACAGAAGAATTTCATATATACTTTTTCGAAGAACTATTTTCAAATGTCATTATACACAGAAAATGCAGGTTATCTGTTCTATACTTTTAAGTAGGCATAGTACTATAAATTTATAAATAAGATATAACACTTGCCAGTTGAATAAATTCAAACTAATAATTGTCCATTAGTATGACTTTAGAAATATAGTCACGGGCTGGAGAGATGGTTCAGCGGTTAAGAACACTGGCTGTTCTTCCAGAGGATCTGAGTTCAATTCCCAGCAACCACATGGTGGCTCACAACCATCTGTAAGGAGATCTGGTGCCCTCTTCTGGCCTGCAAGGATACATGCAGACATTACACTGTATAATAAATAAATAAATAAATAAATAAATAAATAAATAAATAAATAAATAAATAAATAAATAAATAAATCTTTAAAAAAAAAAAGAAAAGAAACCAGAAGTGGAAAAAAAGAAATATAGTCACAAATATTCTTAAATTTTTCAAATTAGTAAAAATGTGAAATATTTGCCTCATAGATATGTTTCCCTAAAATGTTCTCCACTCTAAAAGAAAGAAATGTTTTACTAAGGTAAATACAATTAAATTGTGAATTCAAAACTCAATTTAGAGTAAAGTGGAAACAGTGGCAATCTTTGGAAATGAGATAACTAGACTTTCAATAATCAGTTTATAGTTTCTATGCAGTAGAGTGAACTCCTTGCCTGAAATTCTGCCACAGGATTGTTTTATAGTGTCTGCTGATGGAAAGCAAGCTATCTACTTATGACATAGAAATATTCATGATCATAATTAAAAATTAGTGATAATTCTGTAAGTTATGTAAACCTGTCAATATAGTCACAACCTTAAAACTGTTGCATGTGTAGAAGCTTCCCAGTTCTGCTAAACAATTAATTATTATAACAGAATTAACATAGACTGTGCCCTGACCTTTTCAATGTTGAATCATTACAGAATTTTGGTTCTCAGATATACTTTTTTTATTCATCCATTTATTTTACATCCTGGCCATAGCACCCCCCACAACCCCCATCCTTCCCTTTACCTCCACACACATCCCAGACCCACATCACACACATGCCTGCAAGCCTGCTAGTGTGAGCGTGTGTGTGTGTGTCTTTCTGTCTGTCTGTTTGTCTTGTGTGCACATACACGTGCAATAATGAAAGTTTCAGAAGTCATCTATGATGTTGAAGATAGAGCACAAAGCTCCTACTTCAACTCATGAGGCTCATAACACTAATCTTGTTCCCATGCTTTATTTAGGTCTTTGTGTTATTCTGCCCTTTCAGTAGTTTGATAATTTATATCTTTACAGTGCTTTAGCTTTATGTCACACATGATTTCAATGCAAATATGTAAAGTGTTTACATATAAGCATAAACTACTGAATGGCACAGATAAATTGCAATAAACAAGAAAACCAAAGGTAGAGAAAGCCAAATCAGATACAAGTGTAAATGTAGTCTTAACTGCTCTGTGCCTTTTCCTTTCATGAGGTAAATGCTTGCTACATTTTTTTAATGACCTGGAAAAGGATAACTTTGTTAAAAGTCTGCCTTTTCACTGAGGTAAAAATATACTAACTGTTGGAAGAGTTACATATATAGGAACAGAGACACTACCCCTATGCCCTATAAAAAATAATGTAGACTATGATGTAGAGAAGAGGACTTCTGCAACTCTAGAAATAGAAAGATATATCTCTGTGGCTCTTTTTCTCCATTATTGGGCTCCATGTGGGCTGAAAATACTCCCCAGGGCATCCGTGAGGAGATCAGAAGATCCATTTTGAGGCAAACAGGATACACTTCCTGTTAGGTGGGGATTGATGGAGGTCTTGTGGAAAGAGGAGAAGCACCACCTCTTAGGAAGCAGATTTGGCTTTAATCAGAACAGTGAAGGGCAGAGGTCTCTCTGTGGGAGCATCGATTGTGTGTGTTCCCTGATGTAGGAGGACTGAGGGGTCTACAGGGTGGCAGAAAAGGAAACGTATGTGATGGAAAATTCCATTTTCCACATTTACTTATTTCACATGACCCCTATATATTAGTCATTCCCGTGGATCAACAAACAGTAGAGGGCTACAGTTGTCTCTTTTGGCCTTACTTATATCCTACTAGAAAACAAGCTCACTGAAGGACGTGAAGATAGAGACTATCAGAAATGATATTATAAAGCAAACAATTTCTCTTATAATCTACGTGTTGTAACACTTTATGGATCGGCCTTTGTGATTAAGTGGGAAGAATTCATAATTTAATAAATCAATATTGCTGGAAGCTGATGTGTGTGATCATTTGATATAAAGCTTACAAAACTGATTCATTAATTAAATGTGTGAGATTTTTTTAGTGGAATAATATTTTTTTAATTGTAGCATTTTATTTATCTTTTGTTAGGCTGATGTTCTATAAAAATACTCTTAGAATTTTGGATGATTGTCCATTGTTTTTCAGCATGAATCGCTTCAGTTCTACTATATAATGGATGACACTATGCTTTCTCATTTCCATTCTCTACAATGACCAATTCATTCCTTCAACACGAATTGTCTCTTTCCAGCTGCTTAAGTTTATGCGTTGTAGTATATTTTCCATTATAATAATGTGGATTTGAATTCCTTTGTGAAACAAGGTGTTTTAGAACTCTCTCCCTCTTCTTTTCTTTTTTCCCAGGCCCTCTCTCTAGTAAATATCTCCTTTTCCTATATAGAACAACATGAGACTGCTAAATAGTGAGTTACATTTACACTTTAATAATTGCTAGGGTCTGAATGATGGCCATCAATGATCCTACTCAATGTCCTTTTGTTTGTCAAATACAATGAATTAGCACCACACTTTCAATAACAGAGCGCACACCTGCTGATAGAAGTCAATTACCCACAGAGGCAGATGTTTGCATGGCCTCAGGTGGTGAAGGGAAAGCACATCATGCTGTTTTCTCAGTTACATGTGTATCAGAGAGTTGTGCTTGGCCTACTTCATGTCATGCAAAATGCATAGAACTCCAGTTACACTGGGAAATTAGAATTTAGTCATACCTCAATATGCAAAGAAAACAAACCTCACAGTCACTTGCAGCACAGTGAGCTAGTCTATTTTCATATATTGTCTAAAATTATTTATTTTGTGAACATATTTAATTAAAAGGTGTCAACTGCCCATGATATTGAAGGATCTAATAATAGGCATCCAGTTGGATGAATCATTAATATAATTTATTTGAAAATTTTGCTTTTGTTAAAAATATTTCCTGAAAAAAAATCACTCTGAATGGGAATAAAAGTTAATGTCTATGGTAGTTTTCAAGCTAATTTATTTGTACCAATTAGTTTTTAAAATGAGAACTTGATTTTTTTTTTTTTTTTTTTTTTTTACTTAACAGAATTGACAACAGTTGTTAACTTCATACAAAAATTGCACTAAGAGGACAATATAAATTAAAAATACTATCCTCTACATAAAAAAAATCAATGAAAGAAGTCATCAATTTCAAACCTGAAAGATAATATTTAATAATGAAAATACAAGGTACTAAAATTTTAAAACTGTGATAGTTGAATTTATACATCCACTTGGCTAGACTATATTATTTGGTCAAACCCTAGTCTAAACACTGTTGTGCAGATATTTTGCAGATATGAACATTCATAATCACTACTATCAATATTTTCTATTGCTTACACAGTTACTTATTCTATATGTTCTTATGTGTGGATGTACATATCCACAGCATGCCAGTAGACTTCATGGGACAACTTTGTCACCCCTTTGACCAAGTGGATCACAGTGCTTCTAAGATTAACAATTTGAGATTTAATGACCCCTGTGATTTTTACCTGCTGACCCTTCTCACCAGCTCTTTTACATTATGCAATCATTACTACTCTCATGATACAGGTAAGACTCATCCAAAGTGTGAAGATTTTAAATTCCAAAACTGATGTCGACAGCAACAGCATTCTGTCTCAGATTCCACATAGAAATCTGGCCCCAATTTCCAATTCAATAGTCAACCACAGATCCTCAGCTAAATCTCCAACTGAAAGTATTCTGTTGGGAAATCTCAGATTATTTCCAGTGTTCTGCCACAAAACAAAAGGAACAGAATGAGATTCAAACTTGGCCAACTTAGAGGAGAATGAACAGACCTCAACAGGCAGAAAGGATGATGAAGGGCTCCTGGGTAACAACTTTTCTACCCAAACTAAAATGATGTGATTGGCTGATGAACCAGAGGGCACATATCACTTTATGGGTCTGTTTCTAAATAATTTCACACTATGGATTTCCAGTGTCTTAGATTCAACATTTGAGGACTGACTATAAACCTGTTGGTAGTATTTTAATCGGCTGATGACCAAAGCTACAGTTGAAAACAGAAATTAAGCTGATTCAATTTTCTATTTATATGATTTTACATACTGGGTTTAAGAAAATAAGAAAAATGTATGCTCTATTCAACACTCAGTAATGATTTTTTTTTAAAAAATGTTCTACAAAAATAGTAATATGTAGAAACAATGTCAAATTGATGAAGTATATGAATATGAAAAAGAAATCATTTTGGGCAGGAATTGGATATTTCCTATTTATATCAAAACATGGAAAAAGTCCTTTCTCACTACTCCTATTTACTATTATCCACAAAGTTCTGGGTTATTTTTTAAGAAATACAACAAATTTAAATAAAATGCATAAAGTTTCAGAAGGCAGTTGTAAAGCCATTGTCTTAGTGGCCGTGAATAGACACCATGGCAAACACAACATATATGAGAAAACATTCAATTGGAAGTTTGCTTAGAGTTTTAGAGGGTGAGTCCATGACCATTATGACAGGGAGCATGGCAGAAGGAAGGCAGTCAGAGTTGGATAAGTATCTGAGAGCTTACTTGATCCACAGCTGTAAGGCAGAGCAAGGGAATGGCAGACCCATCATCTCCAACAATGCCATACCTCCTCATAGTTCTCAAACAGTTCCAACTGCAGAACAACCATTCGAATATAGGAGCCTATGAGATCATTCTCATTCAAATCACCACTCCATCAGTCCTTCAAACGTGACATGATTCCTGTGACATTAGTAAGTCATTTGAACATCCTGAACCACTACATGATGCATCAAAGTTAGAAAATACAGTATTATAGAACATTGAACTATTTTCTCCATGGCAAGATCAATTGGAATTAAGAACTACAAACAGTACAAGGTATATGACCACAAAATGAAATGCTTAGACATAGGTATTAGGTAAGTAAAGCTATGCCTGAAGGAATCTACAGAAGTATGAAAAGAATAAAAGGAGCTATAAATAGATGCTGACATGGATGATTGAATATTATTAAAATGTTACATTAAATGATATAGGATACTAGTAGTCCAGTGACAGAGTGTTGGCTCATTGTAGATAGGTGAGAATAATCATCCTTTTATTCTACTCTTTTCCCCCATTATCTGATAAATACAAAAGTTACCCCTAGGAATGCACTATAAAAACTTCAGAAGTCCCACACAAAGACCAAGTTCACAACTGTAACATATATGCAGAGCTCCCAGGTCAGTGATGCAGGTTCCCTGGTTGTTGGTTCGGTCTCTGTGAATACCTATGAGCCCAGGGTAGTTGGTTCGGTGGATTTTCTTGTGGTGCCCTTGATACCACTGGGTCATATGATCCTTCTTCCCCCCTCATCTGCAGGATACCCCAGCTCTGCCTAATATTTGGCATGGGTCTCTGCATCTGTTTCCATTAGTTGCTGGGTGAAGCCCCTCTGGTGACTGTTGGGCTAGAGGTGACATTAGGAGATGTCTCTTACTCGGTTGCCTGATTTGGGGACCCATTCCTCCTGTCAGATTGCCTCATCCAACCTTGGTGGAGAAGGGGGTGCCTGGTCTCAGAGAATCTTGATAGACCACGGCTGGCTGATATCCATGGGATGCCTGACTGTATCTGAAGAGAAACATTGGAGGAGGTGGGTAGATAGAAGGGACTGGGAAGAGTGGAGGAAAGGGAAGCATTGGTTAGGATGTAAAAACAAGAAAATAAACTTTTAAAAAGAATTCTAGAATGAAATAACTTTAGAAAGTTTTAATCTAGCAGGGAACTCAGTCACCTCATATTCAGTATGTATCTTAAATCCTTGGTCTTGATTGTCCCTGCCATCTAGGATATCATAAACAAGGGTATATTATTCTTCATCTGGTTTTAGTGGCAGAAATCAATAAAACAAAAAGTGTGAGAAAATATTGCATAACTTGAAAAGGTAGATAAATAGGAGACATTTCATAAAATATCTATGTTCCATGTCATAATCAGGATTTCTGCTGTTGTAATAAAACATCATGACCTAAAACAACTTGGAGAGGAAAGAGTTTGTTACACTTTCACTTCACAGTCTATCTGTAGCACGAATCTGAAAAGGTCTTATTAATAAAAACAAACCTTGAGCCAAGTATTGGGGTGAATCCTGAAAGATCAGAGAGAACAGGTCCCAGCCAACTTCTCAGCAGATTCTGTTTCCTCAAACTGGAAGTCTCTGAGTCCTCACCCAGAATGAATCTCAGCTGAATTGCTGCTAAATGCCTAAAAACTTAACCAGGTCTAGTTCCTCGTCCTCATGCATTATGTACCTTTCTGCTTTCTGCCATCGCTTCCTGGGATTAAAGGCGTGTGTCACCATGCCTGGCTATTTCCAATGTGGCTTTGAACTAACTCATAGAGATCCAGACAGATCCCCATATCTCTGTCTCCAGAATGCTAGGATTAAAGGTGTGTGTGCCACCATTTTCTGACCTCTATGTCTATCTAGCAGCTGTTCTGTCCTCTGGCCCAGATAAGTTTATTAGGGTGCACAATATATTGGAGAACACAATATTACCACCTTCATTATGAAGGGAGTCAGAGCAAAAGCTCATCAGGTACTGAAATTGAAGCCTGTAAGCCTGTTCTCTATGAGCTACATGCTCAGCTTAATTTCTTGTATACCCCAGGACCACATGCTTAGCAGATAGTATCATATTCATTGGCTAGATGTCCAGAATTCCATGAAGAAAATGCCCCCAATCTTTTGCCAATAGTGGGATCTTATGCAGGCATTTCACATCTAAGATTTCCTACTCTTCTCAAATGATGCTAGTTTATAACAACTTAATAAATAAAATAAATAAATAAGTAACTTAAAAATAATAAACAAGCAAAACAACTAGACAGAACAATTTGCTTTCCAGAAAATTTTAATGCATTTAATTTAAAAGCTTCTTATCACATATTTGCCAATACAGCAGGCTTAGATAACTATGATGAATTCTCAGCTTTTTATAGCTACAATTGGAGTCAGTACTTAGATAACTTTTGTAGGAAAAATAACTCATAGGCCCCATTCGAAAACCCAGGATAAGACTGTGCCCATAATAAATATTTGTGATAAATGAAAATTAATGTAGCTGTGATACACCTGAGCAACAATAGCGAAAAAAATCAGCAATTAAACTATTGTTTACTTACAATATTTTTATGATTCAAGGCAGCTACTGAAAGCCACTGGTCCTCAGATTATATATCAAGAACAATAAAAATAAAATTGAAAAACATAGTCCACGGAGAAAATATAGATATGCAAAGAGAAGTAATATTCTTGTGACTAATGTCACAGAGCCTATCTACCCAGTGTGAAGAACATACTGCTTTCACTTTCCAATGCTTCCAGGCACCACTGAAAACCTGAGAGCAAGCCAATGTGAGGAGGCTGTCTACAACATGCCCTGCTCATTATATCTTTTTTTTTTTTTTTTTTTTTTAAACAGAGTCTCACTGTTTCAGGGACTCACAGAGATCCTCCTGCCTCTGCATCCCAAACGCCCAGCTCAGTCTTTTTTTATAAGATTTATTTATGTATTATATATAGAGAGAGTGTTCTAGTCTGCAGGCCAGAAGAGGGCATCAGATCCTATTATAGATGGCTGTGAGCCACCATGTGGTTGCTGGGAATTGAACTCAGGACCTTTGGAAGAACAGCCAGTGTTCTTAACCTCTGAGCCATCTCTCCAGCCCCGCTCATTATAATCTTTAAGACAGTGTTTATTTGAATGGGAATGGCTGCTAGAGTCTCATACACTGGAATATTTGATCCCCAGTTGGTGGAAGTCTTTGGGAAGAATTAAGAGGTGTGGCCTTGTTGAAAGAGGTATGTCACTGGGGATGGGTATTGAGGTTTTAAAAGCCCATGGCATTCTCCATTAGGTCTTTCTGCCTTGTGATTTTGAATGGAGGTGTAAACTCACAGCTACTAACTACTCAAGGGCCACACCTTTCTGTCTGTCACAGTGCACCCTTGTCATGATGGTAAAGGATGCTAACCATCTAAAACTATAAGCTCCACATAATCTTTTTCTTCTATGAGTTGTTTTGGTCATGGTGCCTAATCAGAGCAATAGAAATGTAACTAAGACAAAGACAATTTTCCCTCTGGATATCAAAAGGTTTTACTAAAGAGAATGTGATCCCACAAATTGGTAAATATAGAAATCAGAGCATACACTATTGTTATAATGTTTACTATTCAAAATTTCAAAGACAATTTCAAATATGAATGAAATTTTGGATCTAAATAAACACTAATGTTCAATTTTCAGAGACATTTTCATCTATGTTTTTAGCATGTTCTTATGAAATCAGCATTGTAACTGCTGCTTGTCAGTTTTATATTAAAAAGAAAATCAGATTTATGTTGTTCTTATACTCTAGATTCAAATTAAAAAACATGCTTTATTAAAGAAGGAAAATGGTAGAAAGATAATTTTTTTTTACTTTAAACATTTTATAAAATAAAACTTACCTGTTTTATTCAGTCCAGCTTTGACTTCAATCTTACAATGGATGATTGTTATTGTGAAAATATTAAGAACTGAATTCTGTTGCTAGAGGGCTTCTCTCCAGGTTCCACCAAGCCCCGCAGTCCCACAATCCACGTATAAAATAATCACTCAGATGCTTATATTATTTATAAACTGTATGGCTGTGGCAGGCTTCTTGCTAACTATTCTTATATCTTAAATTAACCTATTTCTATAAATCTATACCTTGCCACGTGGCTGGTGGCTTACCGGCATCTTTACATGTTGCTTGTCCTGGCAGTGGATGCAGTGTCTCTCTCTCTCCTTCTTCCTGTTTCCCCAATTCTCCTCTCTCTTTGTCCTGCCTATACTTCCTGTCTGGTCACTGGCCATTCGTGTTTTATTTATATAGAGCAATATCCACAGCAGAATCCTTTTATAAAATACCAAGTCATAGGAATTCCACTCTCATTAACAGAAGAAAATCATTACCACATAATTTTAATAAGCTAATTATCATTATTGAGAGGTTATATAGGCAGGCAGGTGGTATCTTGCTGCAAAGAGACACCAAGACCATGGCAACTCTTATAAAGGAAAACATTTGCATGGAGGCTGGCTTATAGCTAAGAGGTTTAGTTCGTTGTCCTCATGGCAGGAAGAATGGTGGCATTCTGGCAGATGTGCTGGACAAGTAGCTGAGAGTTCTACATCTGGATCCTAAGGCAACAGGAAGAGAGATTGACACTGGGCAGGGCTTGAGCATCTGAAACCTGAAATCCCAGCTCCAGTGACACACTTCCTCCAACAAGGCCACACCTATACACCTCCTAATAGTGCTACACCCTATGATCCTATGGGGGCCTTACATTCAAATCATCACAGGAGGCCTTCTTTCTTTCCTGCTCTATGCTTTTCCTCTACCTGATACCCTTTGCCATGTGATTCATCAAGTAGATCCTCTTCTCATACAACCTTTGCTACTCTGGACTCCTAGATTCTTCCCTGGAGTATTAACAAGCATTTTTATTTACAGTTTACTCAGTTTCTGGTATTTTTTATCCACACATATTGCTATTTGCTTTACAAAGTTTGTCTTCATACAATATATTTGATAATATAGTTTTTCTCCCTTAACTAGTCCCAGGTTTTCACCACCTCTCCACCCACCCAACTGCATTTTCCTTCTCTCTGTAAAAAAGACAAAATGCACACACACACACACACACACACACACACACACACTCACACCACAAAAATTGAATCAAATTAGCCAAAAAGGCAAAAAAAAATAACAAAAAAGTATGCAAAAACCACTACACAGAATTTTACTGAAGATTAACTGGGAAAAGGAAGAATATTTTTTTAATCTGACTTAATTTGTAAAACTAGATATTTTAAATCCCAACCTACATATTTATTTGTTCTAAATCACTTTTAGTAAAAATGAGCAATCAACTATTACCACAATTTTTAACATGACAGCATATTGACAGCTACTGAAATTTTATCTTGCATGACTGTGACTGATTACCTATTGAAGAAAATAATTTTCTATGTGTCAAGAACAGAAATCAACTCAAAGAGAGTCAAATATTGCTAATGGAGTATACAGACAAGCTAATCACCTAAGCTAATGTGGAAAACAAATACTTTTGTATTTTATTCGATTTAGTTTCCCCTTGTTTTGATGGTATAACTAGGCATTGTAGTACCTATAATATTATGTTCTTAAGATTCATTTACTAGAGTGGAGCATGGGAGCCTTGGAGGCAAGAAAATCAAAAACTCTAAGGCAACCAGGGATGCAGGGGCTCTGTTTCTAAAACAAACAAATAGCAAACAGATATAAATAAAATATAACTTCATTGAATGTTGGAAAAATAAAAGGTGTTAAGGTTCAGGAAGTATCATGAAGAGTAGGCAGAAACAATGGGTGAGCCAGAGAAGCAGTTAAGTCTCCTGTGAGGTTGCATCTCTGAGAAACAACCCATGATGTCACAACAGGAATGATTAAACAAGACCTGGACAAAGATGCCACAACAGACAAGCTACACTTCTAGGGACCCCAGTTCTGGACAACGAACTAAAGGCAATTAAGAATGCTGAGATCTGAAGAGATAATAATCTTCTCCAGGAAAGAGCCTGCATAATGGTTATCCAACACCAAATGAACAAACCTGAAATCATATGCATGCAAGTAAACATTATACAGACAGAGAAATTGTATTTATGTAAGAATCATTTGTTATTTATATGGATGATTTCAGGGCTGGCCACTTTATGAGACAGGTTGTCTCCCATGTCTCAATGTGAGCTGCTCTTTTGGTAATCTTAAGTGTGAGTTTGAAGAATATAACTTGAATTTTTATTATAATTTTTGTATATGAAATTTGCATCATAGAAGTAGATTTACAGATGTTCATTTAATATTAAAGGTAAAAGAGAAACAGTATTAGAGCCAGTAACTCTGTAACTCTCATCTCTAAAACTGAGATGATTTATCTGGTAGTTTTGATCATTAAAATATAAATGACTTTTTATCTGTAGATGGGAGAAAGAGGGAGGAAATGGGAGGGAGGACTCAAAGAAATGAGTATTTGACTACAAATTCTTGCTGCCTTCTTTAACTAGTCTGATGCCAGAACCTGCCCCCAAATCTTTGTACTGAGAAGAATATTTTCTAGAAAGTGACTAAGAGGGGATTTGTCTTCCTCAGAGTCCAGAAAGACTGCACGATAGCCTTTAAATAATTCAGAGCAACTCCTTAAAATTCAAACCAGAAGGAAAAATATAAATATCTGAAATGAAATGCCATTAAAAACTCTCATCTGCATTCTTGGTTTAGATAATTCAATAATGACTAGAAGAGTCTCTGGCATGGTAATTGTCCATTTTGTAGTGGTATAAATCCCAATCACATGCGTACTTGGACATTTATATGAGTAAGGGTCACATTCATTTCAGAAGAGAGACCAACTTGTAATACAGCCTCAACTTCAAGGCTGTCTCCAGTGTCTCCGTGTGAGCTGCTCCTTTGGTGATTTTAATGGGGGTTTGAGCAAGTGTCCTTGCGGGTTTGAAGAATACAACTTACATTTGCACTATAATTTGCATATATGAAAATTTGAAATGTGAATCCTAGGAACAGATTTACTGGTGTTCATTTACAGTTAAAGAAATAAGTTAAATAAGCTCTTTAAATTTTCAAAGGAAGATTAAAACTAGAGGGAAGGGTCACATTGTATTACTATTAGGGTGGAAAAGATAGCCTAATAATATTGTCTAACAGTAAGAAACAAGCAAAATAAACATGTGCAGTGACCATTTCATATTAAACTGTAACACTTTAACTGTTATAATTGTAAATTTGTACAGTTCCTTAAGAACTGTAACATATATTTTGTATTGGTTGTAACTATATGAAGAAACAGAACAGACTGAAATAAATGCTGCTGGTATTTTTCTGTTCTCACACTATTGCTGAAATTAAGCAATATATTAAGAAAATTTTTATGCTCTCTAGATGTATAAATATTGAACTGTCTAGATAATGAACATTTCTAAGTGTAGTATTTTGCAATGATCACAGATTATTTTCTTATCACAATTTTGTTTTACTTGAAAGAGGCAATGCACTGAATTTTCCTTAAGTAATAAGTATAATGGCAAATACTGAATAAAGCTGTGCAAGTTAGCATGTATTTGGCATTCTAGCTGTTTAGTGGTGTAGACAAGAAGGTCATTCCCACTTTGAGCCATCTGGGGTTATACAGTTCCAAGCCAACCAGAGATAGATTAAGACCCTTTGTCACACAATAAACATACATAAAATTAATAAAAACCTCCTAATATCTTTACAATATTATATAAGACATTTTAAAGATTACACCAGTATGTTCATTTTAATAATGTGTTCAAAGTGCAGGAGGAGTTTACCCAGGTTCAAAGTGGATGGTGTTTAATGCACAACACTGTGTCTGCAGTAAGAATAGTGAGGAACTGCTCTGGCACAGATTTTGTCACATACTTCATCGTCTTTTCTCCATATGAAACTAGACATATAATGCAATACAAATCTTAATTTTATATACTACATTTTATATTTGCTTCTCACTTGCTGGCAAGCAAAAGAAGACAACTTATCCAGCCACAAATGCCATTGGATTAAAATCCCTTATTAATAATAAGACTTAAATATAAAAAATAAGAATGACCACAATTTACTGATCACTTAAAATGGCAGCTATTTATTAACATATGACTGTGTCTCTATGTTCTGCTACAGTAAGAAACACAGGACCAAGTAATTAAAAAAATTCAAGTAAATTAAACGTGATGAAACAAGTTAATGGAAATAAACTGGAGTCTTACATTCATTATATTCTGAATTATTTTTTAACTAGAATATCTATCTAGTCTACATTAAGCTCATTGTATGTATCTAAATGTTGATGTCTGCGAACACGACAAATATACATTCAGCACCAACTGCATTTCCTCAGACTCTTAGTTCAATACTTTTCAATCATCATTACTTTTAGTCCATATAAATGTAGAACTGAATTGTGTTATTACCATTATATGGGAAATAGTATAATAACAAAATAATCTAAATTTGTAAAACTATTTCCCACTAATACTTAGTGGTATTGTCTACCTAATGAACCTTTCTACATTCTTATGTGATATATATTTGTATGAAATTGCCAAGTGTCTCTTGAAACGAACTCCTAATAGAGAAACTTCTCTTTCATCTATAAAAGGACCATTTTTTTAATCCAATATGATACCTGAGGGCAAGTATCTAAATGTCCTCAGGTAAGCTAAGTCTTAGCCTACATTAATTATCATCCAAAGATAGGGTAGAAACAACTCCTGACACATACATATAATATTTACTTTTTTAAGAGTTAGATTTTTTTGTTTTATTTTTAATCTTAGAAAGACTGCTGACCTCATCCTCTAAAGCATAAATTATGCATCATGAAATCCAATATCCCTTTGAGAATGGGAAGACAAGCTTTTTAAAAAATATATCTCATTTATAAAATGTGTGTAAGAGAGACAAAGTGTGGGGTAGGGGTAGGGAAAGAGAGAAGAAGGGAAATGGGGGAAAAGGGAGGGAGAGAATGTATGTCCTCTATAATTGGGAACCTGAGGAAGCCAGGAGAAGGCATCAGATTTATGGAGCTGGAGATACAGGCAGTTGAGAACTGTATGATGTGGGCATTGGAAATTGATCTTGGTCCTCTGAAGGAGCAGTAATCCCTATACCATCTCTCCATCCGTAGGAGAAAATTTCTTTTAGTTTAAAATTCATCCATCTATCAAGTATAAATCATCCATTTATCACATTGTGTTCTTCTGTGATCCCATAGGTGCACTCTTTGGCCAGCTATCTGAATCCGTGTAGAAAAGCCAAGTCTGATGGTGGGCAATTGTAATGACAGTGCTGGATAGGTGGGGACTAAAGGTTCCTTGGGGCTTTCTGACCAGACATTCTAGACTAATGGACACTCTTGAGACCAATGAAAGGCCCGTCTTAAAGATAAGGTGAATGGAACTGGAATGGCAGCTGAGATTTTCCTTTGACCTACACCCACCCACCCCTACCCCCACCCCCACACCACATGTATCTGCACACACAGGAACATATACACACAATAAAAATTATTAAAAATAAATTAATAACTTGCTGTCCATGCTTTCAAGTAAAACACACATGTACCACAAGTCTGTTTCAACTGCTTTTCTATACATGATGTGATACATTAAAATTTCAATTTCTTATATTCTTAGAATTCTTTATGTATTTTTTATTTTGTCTTGATATTGTGTGTGTGTGTGTGTGTGTGTGTGTGTGTGTGCATGTTTGTGTGTGTGCATGTTTGTGTGCAGCCCTGAGGTTAATATTGGGTACCATCTTCAAATTCTTCTCTACCTTATCTTTTGAGGGTGTCTCTCACTGAACCTGAGTTCCCTGATTGGTTAGATTGGTTGGTCAGTGAATATCCTGTGTCCACCTTGCCAGTTCTTGTGCCATAAGTAAATATTTGCCCACACACAGCTATTGGTGATCCAAACAAAGGTACTTATCATTATGCAGGAGACACTTAACCCACTGAAACATCTCTCTAGTCCCATAGTCTCAGTATTTTTTGTTGTTGTTTTTGTTTGTCTATTTGAGACAGAGTTTCCCTATGCATCTGTGGCTGTCCTAGAACTCTCTATGCAGACCAGGCTTGCCTAGAACTCTTCATGTAGACCATGCTGGACTTAGACTCAAAGTAACCCTGCCTGCTTTTACCTTCTGAGTGCTGGGATTAATGGTGTGTGAGGTTATGACCAGATATTCCTAGTAATCTTTTTTGTTTGTTTTGTTTTTAAAGACAGTGTTTCTCTGTATAGTTCTGGCTTTCCTGGAACTCACTGTGTAGACCAGGCTGACCTCAAACTCTTAGAGACCTGCCTGCCTTTGCCGCCTAAGTGCTGGAATTAAAGGCTTTGCTACCATAGCCAGGCTCCCAGTATGTTTTTTTTTTTTCATTTTACATAAAAAATTAACTTTATTTCCATTTTCCTCAGGAGAAACAAGTTCAGAAGTGACTTGTTCAAGATCATATAGTCAATATAGGGGTGACTGTACCACCACTAAAAAAAATTCTTGTCTTTAAATTCTAATCCCTAGTACCACAAAATGTGACTCTATTTGGAGGTACTGTGATTAAGTTAAAATGTGGCCATTCCTGTGAACCCTAATCCAATCAAACAGGTTAGTGGCCTTAAAAAAAAAAAAAAAAAAAAAAAAAAAAAAAAAAAAAAAAAAAACAAGACAGAAACAAACAAACAAACAAAAACCCAAAAAAACAAACAAAAATAAACACTTTCATTCTTCTCTCACACACTTATATCCTGAGTGTAATTTCCTCTCTTTCAACTCTTCCAGTTCCTTTCTCCCACCTCCCTGCTCCCTCAAACCCATTTTTCCTCAAAAAAAAAAAAGCAGGCCTCTCAGGAATATCAACCAAACATAGTCTAACAAGATACAGTAAGATGGTACAAACCCTCATATCAAGGCTGGACAGGGCAACCCAGGAGAAAGAAGTGGTCCCACATGCAAGCAGGAGTCAAAGACACAAATCATCTGCTGGCAGTGGTCCAGAGGGTGCCTGGACCGGTCTACTCTGGTGACCAGCTTAGCAAATAACCTAACTGTCATTATAGAGCCTTTGTCCAGTGACAGATGGAGGCCGATGCAGAGATCCACAGGCAGGAACCAGGCTGAGTTCCGGGAATCCAATTGATGAGAGAGAGGAGAGATACTGCAGATGAGGGACGTCGAGATCATGATGGGAGGATGTGCAGAGGTGACAGACCACACTAGTGGAAGCCCATGAACTGTGGACTAGTGGCTGTGGAGCCCCCATGGGACTGGACTTGGCCCTCTGGACACGGAAGACGGTTGTTTGGCTCGAACTGTTTGGGGGGCACCCAGGCAGGGGGATGGGGATCTGTCTCTGTGCATGATCAGGCTTCTGGGAATCCAGTGCCTGTGGTCCGACACCTTGCACAGCCTAAGTGCAGTGAGAAGCCTAGCAGACCTGCCTAGGCTCAGTGTGCTGGGCTCTGCTGATTCCCCATGGGAGACCTCGATTTGGGGGATGTGGGAATGCGGGGTGGCTTGGGAAAGAGGGATGGGGGTAGGAGGAGGGAAGGGGTCTGTGGATAGCATGAGGAGTGAGTAAAAAAATTCTTAATAAAGAAAAATTAAAAATAATAATAATAAAAAAGACACCAATCATTTCCATTGTTGAGAGACCCACATGAATATCAAGGTACACAGCTATAAGGTATATGCAGACCTACCTCAGACCCATACAAAGTCCATGCTTGTCTCTTCAGTCTGTGTGAGTACCTATGAGCCTTGCTTAGTTTATTCTGTGGGCGGTGTTCTCTATAGTGTCCTTGACCTCTCTGGCTCCTACAGTACTTCCTGTTGCTCTTTTGCCGAGGAATCCCTTGCCTTTACCTGGTGTTTGCTTCTGGGTCTCTGCATCTGCTCCCATCAGTTTCTGGATAATGACCCTCTAATGAAAACAGCAGAATAACAATCATTTCATTGACTTTTTGTTTGTTTTGGTTGTTGTTGTTTTGCCAGTTGTGTTTAGTTCTATTCTGGGTTTCTGGGTTATCCTACCTCTGGTGAACAACCAACCAGGCAGAGTCAGGCATGGGACCCTTCTTACGTAGCGATCTTCAAGTTGGTCCAGTCACTGCTTGCCAACTCTCACAAGTTCTGCACAACTATTACTCCAGCACATCTTGCAGCCACGACACATCGTAGGTCAAAGGCTTTATGACCAGGTCGATATCCCAGTCCTGCTGCTAGGAGCCTTTCGTAGTTATAGAAGATGGCTGGTTACAGCTTTGTGGTGGTTTGAATGAATAAGGCCTATAGCATGAATCTTAAAAGTTCTTATTAATAAAATCAAACCCGAGGCCAGTTATTGGGGTCAATGCTGGTATATCAGAGAGACAGAACAAGCCACAGCTATCTCACCTTGCCAGTTCCTCAGCTGGTCCTGTTTCCTCAGACTGGAAGCTTCTGTGTCCTCATCCAGAATGAATCTTAGCTGAACTGTGCTGCTTGAAAGCCTGAAGCTTAACCAGCCACATGCTTAACCAGCCAAATGCTGAACCAGCCCAATGCCGCTAATTTCTGGTCCTCACGCCTTATATATCTTTCTGCTTTCTACCACCACTCTCTGGGATTAAAGGCTGGCTTTCTGGGATTAAAGGCATGTGTCACCATTCTTGGCTGTTTCCAATGTGGCCTTGAACTCACAGAGATCCAGAGGGATTTCTGTCTCTGGAATGCTAGGATTAAAGGCGTGTGCTATTACTGCCTAACTAGTGGCTTTTCTTTCTCTGACCCCAGATAAGTTTATTAAGGTACACGATATTTTGGGGAACACAATACCACCACATTTCCTCTCTTTTTGTCTAAAATTAAAGAAAGCTTGTAACTAATACAAGAAAAACTATCCAATATGTATATACAATATATACAGCCAAAACTTACATTAATGATGTCTAGTCCATTAACATTTGACAGATTCAGATGAAAACTCCATTATATATATTAACAATGTCTAGTCCAGTAACATCTGATAAACCCAGACCAAAAAATTTTCATTACTTATCTTATTTAAAACAAGTAGTTCATTTTTAAAAGTAATCTCCCTTTTTATCTTCTGCTATGGTACAGGACAAAAGCAAAATTAATTAAGGGACTATTCTATTACTAGTCTCAACTCTTTGATTCTATTCTGATTCTTTAAACTTTTCTTAAAGTATGAATTTTATATCAAAATTTACAAGATTAACATATATAGATATATATACATTTTAAACTTTGTTAAGATATGAATGGTCATATAGAGTACTAACTAATTCTACTAAAAAAAAAAAGGCTTTAATTACCTGCATATATATGTCTTTGTGTTCGAGTCTCTTATCAGTTTTCTGCAGGAAATCACGGCCAGGCCTAACATCAACTGAAGTCTCCAGAAAGAAGATGGGGCCCCACAACAACAACAATTCCACGTGGACAATAATAATATCATTAAGCTGACAAACATCATCCACAGATAAGCTTTGAACTACAAGGTGCTCAGAGCAATTTTGAGATGACTAGCTGAGATGATCCAGTCTCAAAGACTACTTGAATAAAGACTTGAGATAAACCCTGAACTTTGGCATTATACACAGACTGGATAATGAAGGATATAGTTACCTCTCCTAGAATTTGACAATTAACCTAAAATTTTTCTTTCAGGATAAAGAAAACTTCGCCCATACCCAGTAGGAAGCAATTTTAAGAATACGACGCTCACATTCCCAAAGAGGTGGTATGGGGAGGGTGGTTTTTTGGTCTTTTTAATGGGTTTTGGGTCTGGGATAATTTTCAGTGTTTAGGGGGGTTGGTTACAAGTTATTGTCAAGGGTTAGGAAAAAGGCTAAGCAAAGGAGATTAGATTTAAGGTTCTTGTTTAAAAAAGAAAAGAAAAGAAAAGAAAGAAAGAAAAGAAAAAGACAATTACTAGTTTTAAATACTTTACATTGGATTGGATCGTTTTATATTGTATACAAATTTGAAACTGATATTGTTAGAAAATGCTATATGTATATTTCTAATTGTATTTATACCATCATTTAACAATGTAATGCAATTTTCTGATCCTTGAATGTTATTATTACCAACTATTAGGATACAAAGAAATGAAAGTTAGTAGTTAGACATTACAATAGAACTTGTAGTCATATTAGATATGTTTTAAAAATTGAGCAGAGATGTTTTAGACAGGTCATCTTCAAACCCTTCAGAGATCTACAGAATATGGCATTTAAAATGTTTTAATAACTTAGAAAATTTTTCTTTTTTGAGACACGTCAGCTCCTGGCAGTACCAATCTACTTCAGAGAAAATGTGGGCATTGAAGAAACTGCATATGGAGTCACTTTCATTGTGGCAAAAGTTAGCCACTGGACAACAAAGTATCCTCGAATCAACAGGACAAAATGGACAGACAGAACACGAAACAAAGGACTACTGATTCTTGCCAAAACAAGTGTGGTTATGGCTTTATCAAAAGGCATCTTCTGAGGCCAGGACAATATGGCCCCATCCCTGAAGTGGCCTTCACAATCCGGAAAAGGTACAGTGCCCTTTTCTTCAAAGGCAGCTTAACAGGCAGAGGGCCGATGACTTCTGTTGTGCAATGGAATAGCAGCTGAAAGCTCACAGCTCTTGATAGTAGACTGACATTTAATAGAGGGATGTGGAGAATAAGGGGATATTGAGATGAAGCCATATATACACAGCCAAGAAGAATGGACAGCTGAATTAAAAAACTGTCAACAATTTCCAAAATTTAAAATCCTGAATCATGACAGGACACTAGTGGAATTCAGGTGTTTCTGGTACGTGGACTGCTCTCACCCAATGTGAGGTTGAACTGTTGACCTTGTGTACATCCTACTTCACAAATGAGTCTGTCAGATACACTAAGCCTATAGGCTGAAGATTATGCCCCAACACTTCGGAGAAACCTCAGGTGACTGCCCAGGCAGCTGGCTGTTTCTGTCAACTCACAATTTTTTTGGAAGTTGCTTGCATGCACTTCCTGTTTTTATTTTTGTTAGCTAATATTATTTCCTTCTTGGGTCTCTGAGGGAGTTGAAGATTAGTTAGTTATGGTTGAAGATTAGTTAGTTATAGTTGAAAATTAATTAGGATAGAAAGTGCATTAGATACATCTTGGATTTACCAAAATAGGATAGATAATGGAATTATTATCTCTGAATTGTCAAATACCTGTTTAGGTATTTATTACTTGTATATATTATATATAGTTATTGTACTTTTGTATATAGTTTTTCTTTTGTTAGTTATAACCTTTTGCTTTTTTTTCTTTTTATTAAAATAGAAAAGGGGAAATGTGGTGGTATTCTAATTGTATTGAAATGTGATTTTGATTGTATGTTAATAAATAAAGTTATCCAGGGGTCAGAGCTATTAGAGCCATAGCAAGAGTGTGGCCGTGGTGGCACATGCCTTTAATCCCATAGATCTCTGTGTGTTCAGGGATACAGCCAGCATTGGAGACATATGCCTTTAAGACCTGGGGGGGCTGTACATACAGACAGTGACGAGGCAGTCACGTGTTTGGGTTTACAACCAATGAGAAGGCAGAACAAAATACTATAAAAAGACGGACAGACAGGATATAGCTCTCTTTCAGGAAGCTGGGACACCGTAGGAGGAAGGGTGAGATTTTAGCTCTGAGCTCTGACCTCTCGGCTTTCTCTTTTACATTGGTTCTGTGTTTCTTATTTAATAAGACTGTTCTTTACATCTACATTGGCCCATAAAGGGAGGGGCATTATTTTGAGGTGTGGCCTTGTTGGAGGAAGTGCATCACTTTGAAGACAGGCTTAGAGGTCTCTTTTGCTCAAGCTTCACCTAGTATGATACATAGTCCACTTCCTTTTGCCTTCTGATCAAGAGGTAGTCTGCACCATGTCTGCCTACAAGCCGCCATACTCCCCACCATGATGATAAAGGACTGAAACTCTGAGCTGTAAGCTGCCACTTGAGTTGGTGTGGTCATGTTGTCACTTCACAGCAATCGAAATCCTAACTAAGACAGGCTCTGTACCTCCCATTACTAGAAGACATTGATAAGATCATGCTCCTAGGATCCAAGAAATTTCCACTGCACTAGGTTTCTACATCGCATCCCCCCTCCATACCCCCACACCCCACTCCCCCACCCACCACCACCCCCTCCACTCCCCCACCCCCAAACCCACTCCTCTCACCCCCACCCCCCCAATGTCCCCCAATTCCAATTGTCTCTCTCAGTACTCTTCTCTTCCTCCATCCCTCCCATGCCCCCACCCTGCCTGAGACCCCTTGTTCCTGTCCTCACCCACCCCCAGGCTATGCACAAAAATCTGTTCTATTTATGTTTCCCAAGGAGATCCATATGTCCCCGCCTTGAGCATTCCTTGTTACTTAGCTTCTTTGGATCTATGGATTATAGCACGATTATCCTTTATTTAACAGCTAAGGTCCACTTATAAGTGAGTACATTCCGTGTTTGTCTTTCTGAGTCTGGGCTACCTCACTCAGGATGATTTTTTTTTTCTAGTTCCATACATTTGTTTTCAAATTTCCTGGTGTCATTGTTTCTAACAGATGAGTAATACTTTATTGTAAAATAGTATCACATTTTTCTTTATCCATTCTTTGGTTGAGGGACATCTTAGTTGTTTCCAGTTTCTGGCTATTATGAATAAAGCTGCAATGAACATGGTTGAACAAGTGTTCTTATGGTAGGATGGAGCTTCCTTTGGGTGTATGCTGAATAGAAGTCCCCACTATCAATGTGTGAAAGTTGATACATGGCTTAAGCTTTAGCAGTGTTTCCTTTACAAACATGGATTCTGTGTGTATGAGACATAGATGTTAAGAATTAAAAGTCTATATAGGCTGATCTTTCCTTTGATGAGTATCAAGTGTCCATTCTTTTCTCTTTTGATAAATTTTGGTTTGAAGTCTATTTTGCTAGATATTAGAATGGCTGTAAACAGCTTGTTTCTTAGGAATATTTGCTTTGAAAACCTTTCTCCAACCCTTTACTCTGAGGTAATGTCTATCTTTGATGGTTTTGGTGGTGGTGGAAGTGTTTATGTGTGTGTGTGTGTGTGTGTGTGTGTGTGTTTCCCTTCTTTTGGCTTTGCTGGTGTGATATCATTTATTCCCTGTGTTTTCATAGATGTAGTTAACCTCCTTGTATTAGAGTTTTCCTTCTAATATTTTCTGTAGGGCTGAATTTGTGGACAGATATTGTTTAAATTTGATTTATCATGGAATATATTGTTTTTGCCACCTACAGTGTTCAAAGTTTTGTTAGGTATAGTCTGAGTTGGGATCTGTGGTCTCTAGAGTCTTCAGGACATCTGTCTTAGCCCTTCTTGTTTTAAGAGTCTCCACTGAGAATTGGGTGTAATTCTAATAGAGCTTACTCTATGTGCTTCTTGCCCCCTCCTTTTTTTGCAGCTTTCATTATTCTTTCTTTGTGCTGTATGATTAGTGTTTTGATTATTATGTGGCACAAGAGCTATTTTTCCTGGTTTTCTGAACTGTTATGAGTTGATTTTTTATCATAATGAACTTCTCTGATGAGGTCTAGGGACAACACTTATCTATAGAGAGAGCAATTTAGAGAGTAGTTTGATAATATGTCTGCATAGCAGACTAGTAGTAGCTTCACCTTAGGTCCTTTGAGTTTCTCAACCATGTGTCCTTGGCCAGATTTTCAGTAAAAACTTCATGGTTTCTCCTGTAGAATGGAACTCAAGTCCAATCAGAAAGTAGGATAATTACCCCCATAAGATTTATGAAACTATTGTATCCATGGACACCTCTTGCCATGATGGTCATAATTACAGTTCATTATTAAGTAAGACTTGTGATGACTTTGTGGATCCAGCAGCCTGCATAGTACCTTCCTCTATTATGAAAGCTAACCTGCAGACTGTTTCCTGGTCAGTACCAATTTAATTTCCCTGTGTTCTGTGTTCAAAGTATGCAGTATCTGAAAAAATAATATCTCATTACCAAGTTCTGGTGGGAAACTAGGAGCAATGGGAATAGCCTATATTGTTTTTGAGGATAGGGGAGTCATGTAGGATGCATCTGACCAACAATCCAAGGGAAAGTATACTACATCTAGCAATGGGCTTTTTATTTAGCAACCTGTGGCATTTGAGGTGAGCATGATCCCCTGCATCAACAGCTAAAAGCTGTCTTTTGAACATGACAGGATCTCGATAGTTATAAACTCACAGAAGTTGTGGTTACTTGCACTGGATCAAATTGTCAAAATTTTAGCATATAGTAGGAAGAGATTTACAGCCCCCATCCCTTATGAACAGCTGATGTTTTCTTTCAGAGGAATAGTCCTGTTTGTAAGACTGTGTGAATCCTGATAGATGGACCATATTTTATTAGATGACCCCATGCCTAGTAGCATATTGTAGCAAAACTTAGAATCACTGAATTAGTAAAAGAGGAAAAAGAAAAAAGAGAGAGACTATTAAGTGGTAGAGGTCTAGAAAGGTGGTTCTTAATCTAGAAAGAGATAGAGGAAGGAGTAGATGGTGAATATAATAAATAAAACAATAAAAAAAAATTCAAAAAATTAAAGAGGACTTGAATCTGAAAAGGAGATACATTAGATGGGTGAATGAACAGAATGGTTGAAGTGAGGAGTATATTAAAATGTGCTAGGGACATATGTAAGAATTTCAAAGACTAAAGTATGGATATGACTGTAAACTGACATAGTCACTATGGAAATCAGTGTGAAATTTTCTCCAAAAACTACAGTAAAATTACTATGCAACCTAGCTATACCACTTCCAAGAAAATACCCAAATTGCTTTATTCTACCACAGAGGTATTATCACATCCTTGTTAATAATTGCTCTATAGGACAAGTAGCAAGGAATTGGAATCAGCTTTGGAATCTATTGACAGATAGATGAATAATGAAAATAGAGTAATATAAATAACTAAATTTTATTCATCCATAAAGAAAGATAATTTTCATGTGAAAATTTCAGGAAAATATCCAATTAATTAAGGTAAGCCCAACTCAGAAAAAGAAATAGTTCATGATCTTTCTCATATACAAGCCCTATCCTCTAATTTTTGCATGTGTATTTTTGTGGAAGTGACTGTGGATAGAGATCAGAGGGGTTCATCATTGGGGGTGTGGCTATAAGAGCGGCATAGGGCCTGTAGCTGATGACATAGACCAAGAAAGTGGAAAGAGGAAGGCAGGGGTGAGAGGAAAGGACAAAATGGTTCAAGTGAAAGGGAGGGGGAAGGGATGGGGAGAAGAATGGGGATGGCAATGTCAGTCTAAATTAATTTTGTGAAAATAACATGTAAATCTCTGACTCTGTATGCTATGTATTTTATATATATATAATGCTATATGTAATTATATATTTTGTTATAGCTAATATTACATATAATTTTACAAATATATTATACATAGTGAAAATCATTAAAAGAGGAGTGGCAGCCTTGTTTCCTTTCATGTTAAATCCCCGCAATAAATGATTTTGTTTTCTATTGTTGCTATAAAAACATAAAAAATACAGTAGCTTTAAGTAAAGACAAAAAAGTTTTTTATAACTACAAATGCCAGCAACAGCTGCTAAATTACACCAAGGAGGAAGAGAAGTCTGGTGGCAAATTGCACAGTGGAGTGATGGGTGCTGTTGATAGCAATGAGGCACAGTTATGTTTCAAAAAGATGAATATACTTGCAAATTATCCCTGATGAATAAATTATAAAGATGTATGTGTGTGTAGACATTCTGTGGTACAAACTTATCAAAACCTGGCACTCCATTAGCATGGTTAATTTTGTTTTTGTAGTAGAAAATTTTGAAAATAAAAATATCATGAACAAAACATTTTTTTTTTTTTTTTTTGAGACAGGGTTTCTCTGTGTAGCTTTCCACCTTTCCTGGGACTCACTTGGTAGTCCAGGCTGACCTCGAACTCACAAAGATCCACCTGCCTCTGCCTCCCGAGTGCGGGATTAAAGGAGTGCGCCACCACCGCCCGGCACAAACAAACATTTAATATACGCATATATAACCAACACTGTAATAGTGTTTATAAACAGCACATGGTTTAGTATCAAATGACAGAATTCCGTAATGAGTGTTAATAGAAAAATTCAAACTATTATAAGACCACCATGTTTTGGTACTGCAGCAGGGATATTAATTTCTTGACGTTTTCTTCCCCTTAAAATGTCTGCAGTGTGTGTATTTGTGTGTGTGTCTATGTCTCTATATGTGTGTTCCTTTTGATCTCCAAAGACATGCTTTTTCTTTTCTCTAATTCTAAAGACCTACAGTCACTAATTATCTTCAAGCAACTCTATCAACTATAATCTCTCCAATTCAAGGCCTGTTTGATAGAAACTATCCTCAACCTTGAAAATTTCTATTAATCATATAACCTTACATGTTCACAGGTTATAGGTTTAATTCATGTATACTTACATGGATATTTTTCTTTTTATCACAGTTAAGAATTATAACAGAGCACAGATTAAGGTTTCAGCCCATAAACCTTCAAATTCATCATTCTTTGGTTGTTGTGTCTTGTATTTGCCCAAATTTAAAAAGATATTTTTCAAAGAATAAAAAAAAAAATATAACATCAAAAAAAACTTGTTTTCTGATGAGATGTTTCTGTGGATTTCAGTCTTAAGTATAAATTAAGCATGGGGTGTGTTAGCTTTCATTTTCAATTTTTCTTAGTAAATAACAGTTTGTCATTTTAAGAAAAAATCTATTTTATAAATTGGCAGTATTTGAGGAGATAAAATACAATTTTAAGTCTTATATTAAATATTTATACTAATTAGGATGTATTGAATCAAATAGAATGAAACTGTATTTTCAATATGTAAAATGTAATTTTTTTCTATATTTTGATAGTTCAGGTTTCTGTCAGCTAAACTTTATCATATATATGACATGTATGACTATTTGGGTGAAAAACTTCACCATTGAAAAGATAAATATTTCTGCTTCTTCAATATTTATCATTTAAATTTAATTTTAATTTTAATTTATGAATGTATGGGTGCGGTTGTTTTGTCTGTATGCATATTCATACACTTGATGCATGAAGTGCCCACAAAAGCCAAAAGAGGGCAGAAGATTTTTTGGAACGGGATGTACAGATGGTATGAGCTCCAAAATGAGTGCCGGGATTAGGATCTTGGTCTTCTTGAACACCAGTGAGCTTTTAACATGCAAGTCATTTGTCTAGCCCAATGTTTACCACTTTAATAGAGGAAAACCGAGAAATGGAGTACTCTAGGAATTACTATACAAAGTAATGATTTTTTGTTTGAATACTTTTTCTTTTACCATTCCCAACTCTCCCAACTACATATAAGGGCACAAAAGCAAGGCAGAAGGCAGCAACGCAAATTAAATTTTCATCTTTGTAATGAAACTTTGCTTTCTGAATTTAGCAATTCCTCACTTTGCTGAAATGAAAGTTAACCTACAAACTTCAAGTGTCAGCATTTAAAAGGGCCCTTGCATGCACTTCCAAAACTGTTTTGAATGTTTAGTGTTCTTCAGAGGACTAGGGGTACACAAATGAATAATTCATGCTCAGTCTGGGGATTGGAGCAAAGATGGTAACAATATGTAATTAAAATGTACAGTTTAGTTTCTGTAAGATGGCTCAGCACTCAATGTTGGGCATCTCACTTGTACCTGTAACTCCAGCTCTGGAGAATGTCATTCCCTCTTCCAGCCATTGCAGGCACCTGCACTCACATTCACATAACCACACACATACATAATGAAAAACAATATTTTGTTTGCAAATGCAATGTGTATTAAATATTTTATTTGCAAATTTTAAGGCAATACAATAAATAATAATCAAAAATGAAAATAAAATTTTGAGGAGAGTAATATGCAATATTATGTATCTCTAATCCTAGTCATGGCATGTCTTTTTCAAAGATAAGCTTGCTTTCAATTTTTTAGAATTTACTTTTCTACAAATATCATATAGTGGCAATAACTTTCTAATTTCAGCTAAATTTGTTCATGCAAGATTTTAGGGCAATTGTATACAAACCTTTATGTTCTAGTCTCTGATATGGGAAAGTACTCTGCATGCTACCAAAAAAGAAATGTGGACACCAACCCAGGCACAAATCCTTTGACTCACTATAGCTGGAGTTTTCCTGTGTCCACCCGGCTCCTGCAGCTCAGAACCAATTAAACACACAGAGACATATATTACTTATAAACTGTATGACCATGGCAGGCTTCTTGCTATCTGTTCTTATATCTTAAATTAACCCATTTCTATAAATCTATACCTTGCCACGTGGCTCATGCCTTACCAGTATCTTACATCATGCTTCTCCTCCTGGTGGCTGGCAGCGTCTCCTAGCCTCAGCCTTCCACCCCCCAGAATTTCCTCTATCCTTATCCCGTTTACACTATACTTCCAGGCTGGCTACTGGCCAATCAGCGTTTTATTTATCAATCAATCAGAGCAACACATTCACAGCATCCCCAGCAACTCACAATCTGCACTGTCTGCAAAATTTGGTGCAATGATGGCACAAAACTTGTGGGATTAGTCGCCCACTGTATGATTTGGTATAAGGCCCATCCTAGAGGAAGGAATCCATACCTGGTACTGCTTGGGTAACCAAGAAGCAAAGACTAGACAGCTCAGAGACCTATGGTAAAACAAAACACTACTGGTCTAAAAAATAAAAATAACAATCAATAAAATGATTCCTATTTATATTCTGCTATGCTCACAGATTAATGCAGATCAATGTCTTATCCAATCACCATCAAGAGAGGGGTCCTCTGGCAGCAGATGGAAACAAATGCAGAGAGACACAGCCAGAGCCAGACATTATGCAAAGAGAAAGTATGAATTGCAGGTCTCAACTAAATCTCTCCCTTCAGGACACTGAGAATCTAGCATAAAAGGATGAAGATTGTAAGAGCAAGAGGGAATGGAGGATACCCAGAGAACAAGACCCTCTGAATCAAGGAAGGAAGGGTCATATGAACTCACAGTGATTGAAGCAGTAAGCACAGAGCCTGCATGGGTATACACCTGCTGTGGATATCACTCTATATAAATAAAACACTGATGGCCAGTGACCAGGCAGGAAGTATAGGCGGGACAAAGAGAGAGGAGAATTGGGGAAACAGGAAGAAGGAGGAGAGACACTGCAGCCACCGCCAGGATAAGCAACATGTAGAGACTGGTAAGCCACCAACCACGTGGCAAGGTATAGATTTATAGAAATGGGTTAATTTAAGATAAAAGAACAGTTAGCAAGAAGCCTGCCACGGCCATACAGTTTATAAGTGATATAAGCGTCTTAGTGATAATTTTATAAGTGGATTGTGGGACTGCGGGGCTTGGGGAACCTGGAGAGAAGCCCTCCAGCAACAAATGGCGCCCAAGGGCTCGAGTTTCCACCTTAAACCTGAGAATATTTAATAACCAATTCTAAACAGAGCCAAAACCAGGTTCCTGCTTCTTGACTCATACGGGCAGCTAGTTGCCGCAAAACGCGGGTTTGAACACTGGCGGGTTCCTGGTATGTGCGTTTGACCAGCAGTATGGCGGAAATGAGGCGTCTGCCAGCGGCACATTAAGCTGTGTGGTAGAATTAGTCTTTACTATTATTTAAAAAAAAAAAAAAGATTTCTGGGCTACACGCTGCTTTGATAAAAGCTTAGACCCACTATTTCTGAGACTTGATGACTCCCAGAGCTGGCGAAAAATGTACCACTGCCATGTTGGGAAGCTGAAGTGGGCGGAGCCAGCAGCCACAGCTCCGTTTCAGTCTTAGAATGGTGCAGTTTAAAGCAATAGGCTCAAGGCTCAAGGTAATATAAAAAATAAGCCACGTAACGATGGCTACCACACAGAGAATCTGGATTATGTTGTCTTTGATATTCGTAACTAAAGAAAAACATTTGATTACAAAAGCTGTTGACTTATGCCAAAATGTATATATTAAAGGTACCTTGACTTCAAAATTTGGATTTAAGGATATGTTGCTTTGGAAAAGAGGTTCTGCTTTTGTTTCCACAGAAAGCCAGAGGCTGTGGATTTGTTCCAGATTAAGATACATCAGGTTTCACCAGCCAAGACCCCCTGAAAGGTCTCCGATGACACCATGGCCCAGATGATCCAACATCCAGAGCGGTTTCAAGGCAACTGGTTCAAACAATACAGCCTCACGGACTACCCCATAGGTCTAAAATTTTCTTTGCATCCCCATAAGATACAGCACCCCCCTCCAGCAGGAAGTAGTAAGAGATGCTACGCCCAAATTCCCAAATATACCAAGCTGGCTTTAGAGGTGGAATTGGCTCACTCCCCCTCTAAACCCAGACATATTGCTTTTAAAAAAAAAAAAATGGTTAAGAGATTCTTGTGTCCCAAATCAGAAGAGCCCTCTGGTGTGGGACAGAGAAAAACCAATATTTTTATTTAAAACAGGTTGATTATAAATGTGATCTCTTTCTAAAAAAGAAAAGGGGATATGATATATAGGAGGATATGGAGATGATAAGATAAAAGTATAGATTAACGAACCTACTTTTAAAGAACAACTTGTTTAAAATGTTTTACATTGGTATAGATTTTAGTTTATGTTTAAAATGTTTTACATTGATAGAAATTTTAGCTCATTGATACAAGCTTGGGGTTGGTTTTGTTATACTGTATATATATATATATATATATATATATATATATATATATATATATTTCTATTCTTGTTTGAGGTATTGTGTTTGTATAACTCATTTAAAATTGTAATGGATAATTAAAAAATAGATTAATAATTAGTCATCTATGATAATCATATCTGTAGCCATGTTAGTTAAGTCTTCTAGGTATACATAGATATATTTCAGATAGATAGGTAATCTTCAAACACTTCATAGACCTAGAGAATATGGCATTTAAATAACTTAGAATTCTGTTGACATGAGACACAATTGCTCCTGGCTGCACCAATTGATCCCGAGAGAATGTTGGGCTTCTAAGACATTTCCATTTGGAAGTTTGTCTTTTGGCACAAAATGGCCTACTGGGCAAAGAACTGCCCTTGCATTGATGGCTGACAGTACAAATGCAATGCTGTCCTTTCTGGACAAGCGGGACACAAGGAAAGCGACCACTGTACTCTGCCAAGACAGGGTAAGATGGTCTCTTAAAATTCCTGCTTCTAAAAATGGTCTGTCAGATACTCTAGGCCTGTAGCCAATTTGAATGCACCAACAATGCTGAGAAACATTAGGTGACTGTCCAGGCTGCCAGCTGTCTTGGTCTACTCTTGCAAGATTCCCGAAAGTTGCTTGCATCCATCTACCATTTCTCAGGTACCATTATGTTCCTTCTCGGGTCTTTGATGTGGTTGAAGACTAGATAGTCGTAATTTCCTCAGTTATGATAAAAGATAAGTTAGATATAAAACCTTAAACTCACAAATATAAGATAGATAGGACATCTTCTTTAATATTGTAACTATAATTCTTGCTCGGTAATTGTTTTGTTATATGTAATTTTACCATGTTAAAGTTAAAACCTTCCTTTTTAAAAAAAGAAGAAAGGGGAAGTGCTGTGGATATCACTCTATATAAATAAAACACTGATGGCCAGTGACCAGGCAGGAAGTATAGGCAGGACAAAGAGAGAGGAGAATTGGGGAAACAGGAAGAAGGAGGAGATACACTGCAGCCACCGCCAGGACAAGCAACATGTAGAGACTCTGGTAAGCCACCAGCCACGTGGCAAGGTATAGATTTATAGAAATGGGTTAATTTAAGATAAAAGAACAGTTAGCAAGAAGCCTGCCACGGCCATACAGTTTATAAGTGATATAAGCGTCTGAGTGATAATTTTATAAGTGGATTGTGGGACTGCGGGGCTTGGGGAACCTGGAGAGAAGCCCTCCAGCAACATAACCAGGTCCTGTGCATATATACTGTCATTATTAGCTTACTGTTTATTTTTATATGACTCCTAACTTTGAAAATGAGTTGGTCTCTGACTCTTGTCGCCACAATTGGGACTCTTCCTCCTGTTAGGTTGCCATGTTCAACTTCAGTATAATAGTTTTTGCATCATATCATTGTATTTTATTTTGATATGTTTGGTTGTTATAACTTAGAAGCCTGTTCTTTCCTAAGGAGACAGAGAAAGAGAGTGGATCTGGAGGGAAGGGGCTATGGGAAGGAACTGGGAGGAGTAACTATAATTATGTGGGAAAGGGAAACTATAATTTGGATATATTATATAAGAAAAGAATCTATTTACAATAAAAGAAAAAGTCCAAGTTGCCTTTCTACTATTTCCAGATTTCTGTGATATTTTTGTATTCTGTTCCACTTAAGTGTCTATTCTTTCAGTTCCAGTCTTGATGCTAATTACTGCAGCTAGATTAAAATCTGAAAACTCAAAGACAACATGGGGACCTATTTTTAAGACTAAGAGCCATCCCTATAGCCTGAATGCCTAAGAATAGACAACACTATTTTTTTTCCCTTGTCTGTGAAGTGAAAGTAAACAAAGAAAATGATTTTTATTAAAAACAGGAATTTCGACATTTGTGCACTTCAAACACCAATGTGATGACATTTGGGCATGGACCTTTTGGAAGTAGTTAGGCCATGAGGATGGAGTTTTCATAAAATTGTTAATGCCCACTAGAGAAGGGATACAATGAGGTGATTCCTTTCTTGACTTCTCTGTCAGTGTAAGATGATACTCTAAATCGAAAGAGCTACCAGTACTTAAGAACTGGGAAATTTTGATATTCTTGATTAAAATATCATATTATATTAACTTATTTTAGTATCACAACCTGAATGAGAGAGCTTCCTTGAAAAACATAGGAAAAGAAGCCACATCTTAATGTATTTATATACCTTTATTTTCTGTTTTGTAATGAAATATACATAGTACAAAATGATTAAATATTATGATTTCTTAAATAAGTTAAGTCAATGCAATTGAATACAATGTTATGTATAATTTATATTACAAAAGAATTGTTAATTTAAAAATCACTTCATTTAATCATATACTAGTTACATGCATACACGTTTACAGGTTTAGTTGTTGTTTCAAAGGTAAGTGGTTATTCAAATCCTTTTAAACCTTCAAAGTAGTGACATCCAGGTCACATTAATAGAACATGTTAGCACTTCCTTTGATGTACAAAATGCAGAAATATTAAGATAAAGACTATGGCAATTCTGTTTTAAAGAACGTAAGAATTCAGGAAGAGAGAAGTGTATGAAGGTGAACTATGAACCTATTATCAATTCCTTCTCAGGAACTCAAACTGACGGTAATCTTCATGACCAGCTGATTTCTATTGGTTCATAAAGAAAAACATTCCATTCTTGCAGGTCAATTATTAGTATCTAAAAACAGGAAGTAAAGTTACAATTAATTATTTATTTATAATTATGTTTTTCCTGTCATTTTTTAAAAAAATAAACCCCATTTCCATATCAGGTCATCTGTAAATAAACAGATATAGCTTCTCCTTATTTTGATGATGGCATTCATACATGATCCTTTTTGTGTGTGTGGTTCTCAAAAGGTGTGTGTGTGTGTGTGTGTGTGTGTGTGTGTGTGTGTGTGTGTGTTTTATCTCATAGTCCATTTTATAATTTATCATCCCAGGAAGTCAAAGTGGACCTTTTAAGTTGGACACTTAAAAGAACAAGTCACATCACATAACGGATACATGACCTCTTGCTAGTGCTCAGCTCTCTTTGTCTTAATACAGTCTAAGACACAGACTCAAGGAATGGAATGGTGTTCTGGGTCTTCTCATGTCAATAAACACAATCAAGACAAACTCCCATAGACATGCCCACAGGCCAACCTAGTCTAGACAATATCTCATAGAGATTCTCTCCCAGGTGATTCTGGAGTGTGTCAAGTTGATGATTTCTATATTGTCCTTTTTCAAATTCATGGCCTCTGTTTTCATTAGTTGTTGTTATTTAAATATATTCCTAAATTCCTAAATAAAATTTACTCAGTGTGAATAATGTTACTTGTGTGTATTTTTTTTCGGGGCTGACCATTTGGTATTGGATAACCAACACATGTGACTTTGAGGTATATATTCATGCATGAGATTTATTGACATAGACTTATAAAGAACTGTTTATAGTTGATATTTTAAATGGATATATTTTTAAAAATCATTAATGTTCTTAACATTTAAACTTTTGTGCAAAGGTGTATAATCAATGAAGCAAACTTCTTTTGAAAGAGTATGCTTTTAAATGATATAATTGCCCCAAAAGAATTTGACATAACACATGTCAGAATACCTCACTTGACCCTGTTCAGCTGTCATTATGTAATTCAATTTTATGGCAAAATTATGAGGTTTATTTATCATTGCTAAATAAATATCAAGAAAATATTAAAAGCATGTCATCTTCTTTTTTTCAATCTGACTAAAAAATACGCATTATAGCACAATTTATTTCAAACTGTGATTAATGGCCCATAAAACCTGAACCATGGAGAACCAGTTTGCTTTTACAGGGAAACAATTTCTTGACATTCTACCTCTGACAAAAGAATTATTAAATCTGTGTCATTTTTACTAGCAATTTTATAAGCCAGTACAATTTTCACGAATAAGGTAGATCTGAAAAGCTAAACTATCAACTATTACCAAGAAAGGGCACCAAATAGCCCAAACTGCTCCTCTGCCCATGTTGACACAATTTAAAGAAATTTAGGATAGTTTGACATCAAAGCAGTAAAAAGACTAAATTCTAAGTTAAAATGGAAATCCAACATGCAGAGGGGACATCAATATCAACAGAGAGTGTTCATTCAGAGAGTCCAGTAAAAGAGGTATGGACATGATACCCTTTAACACCAAAAGCCTGGGCCATTCATTAGAACCTAAGGTTGTTCAAAGCTGTCTTCCTTAAAATTGAGGTTGCACAACCTGTTACTCTGTAAATTAAGTACACTAAAAGTGACTGATTGATTGATAGCTCTTTCATACACAATTAAATTGGAAAAGTATGTTTTTCTCACAGTTATAGTCATGAAGACATGGCTTACTCAGAGGAAATTGAGTTAACTGAGTTCTGAAATATATATTCTATTAAATCCACACTTATGAGTCATTGAATTCACCCAACTTAGATGTGAAAGAACTTGATAGATTGCATACTTCTACAGATCTACCAAATTTGGAGGAAAGACCTAAAATTATAGTGGAAAATAAAAAGCCAATGTAGGCAGTGGTACTGTTGACACAAGACTCCTGATGCCTGGCTCAGAGTCTCTATTGTCTCTCTGATGAAATTATTCATTTTGCTAAGAGGAGTTATATTAATTTTGAAACAATTTCAGAGACTTTTTATCTAAGATACATTCAATGCTTAAAGGTAAACTTTTCTATTGAAAACAGTATTTGAGGAACTGTTCCTCTTGATAGCAATTTGGTGTAGTAATCTAAATTAATATTGCTTATTTTATATGAGGAAAATTATAGAATAGGTGTCATTAAATTGATTTGTATGGCAAGTTATTGAGAGTAATGACACATAAAAATGTGAATATAACAAAATTGACAACACAGTTAATTTGTAATTCTGTTTTTGTCCTGGTGATGCCCATGAGGAGTCATGGAGATGTTTTACAGACATGCTTGAGTAAAAGCACATCCATCCGTATGTCACTCACCTCCTTGTCTTGTGTATTATTAAATTTAGGTTTTCCTGTCACTCCACCATAAGTCAAATTAACCTCAGTGACGCTGGCTGTTCCTTTCCCCCACACATGGATGTATCCAAGCTTCATCTCAGCTTTGTTTTTATACCCATCTTTCAGTATAGTGCTTGTTAAATTTTTCTATAAAGGCAAAGAAAAAGTCTCAATTTGAAAATTCAAGTAAATAGTCAGAAAAATACATAGCTTTGAACCAAAATGAATCATATTGCATAGCAAATTAGTGATTCAAATATATTAAATAATGCACTTTATATCATGAACAGAGAATAAAACTCCATACATGGTTTAGTACAATTGATTATAGAAGGTATTACATACTTGTTTTAGATCAAATTGTACCAAGGTATATAGACCTGTTTCATAAGTGTCTGTAAAGAGAGAAAAAGGGGAAGTGATTTTATTTTTCAAAGAACAATAGTAAATACTAGTATTTTTTTTCTGGTTATAAATGGATCTATATACTACTGCAGCATTTCTAGCTAAAGTCACACACACACACACACACACACACACACACACACACACACACACACATAAAAATATTGTTTGGACCCATGACTTTATCTAAAGTCCATCTTGCCAAAATAATAATATAGCCAACACTTACAAAAGACTGTTTGGCAAATTTTATGTACAATAACAAAAACGCTATTGGAGATATGTGCTGTCATTATTATAATCATCATCATTATTATTGTTGCTATTCTTATTGTAGAAAGAAGTAATTTGTCATAAGAAAATTAAACCTATGAAGAAACTTAAAAAATACAAATATAAATAGGATTTTTCTTTTACTTATATAAGAACAGAGTCGAAGATGGAAAAAGAAAAGAACAGTCACATATATGATGGAAACATGGACTGGCATAATGTAGAAAACCTAATGTCTTTCAATTCCCCACCTACTCACATATGTTACTATGTACCCATTATAGTCTATTCATGTCATTACTTTTTTGAAAATTCATTTGTTGCTAATTTTTTTGATTCTAAAACTGATATTCTGCCACAAGCATTTTTTCTATATATTCACACAGAATACATGTATTTTTGATGTATTTGTGTATGTATACATACAGGTATATATACATGTGTTTTGTGCTCATTTATGTGTGAAAGGTGGATGATTCCAACTCATATTTTTTGAGACAGGTTCTCACACTAACCCAGAAATTGTCTCATAGACTAGACTGTTTATATCTCACCCCAAAGCTCAGGGTAGTTCCAATTCCGCAGTGAAGTATGGCAAGAGCATACTACTCTGATTTGGAAAAAAAGTAGGAGGTGCTATGTTCTTGGGACAGAAATCAGATTTTCCTGTTTTCAGGGTAAGTACATTAAAGCTTCAGTTATCTTCTCAACCTTCAGAATATGTACTCTTAACAGAACCTCTAGGTGTTCCTGATACCAATGGAGAACAAAACATATAGTGAGAGGTTTAGATATTTACTGTAATGTTGGGACACAGTTATGAATACAGTGAAAATAAATTTAGGTTTAAGATAGTTGAATATGTTATGGTTAAAAAAAAGAAACAATCACAACAAAAAACATGGTATGTTAAAAAGAAAGGCAAAAAGAAAAACAAAACAAAAATCAATAGTAACACTTTAAGGAAAGTAAACTTATTTCCGCCTGCTTTGCAGAGAATGCACTGATTTTGTTTGTTTGTTTGTTTGTTTCGAGACAGAGTTTCTCTGTGTAGTTTTGGTGCCGGTCCTGGATCTTGCTCTGTAGACCAGGCTGGCCTCTAAACTCACAGAGATCCTCCAGGCTCTGCCTCCCAAGTGCTGGGATTAAACGGCCACCCAGCATATCTACTGGTTTTAGAGATCACTTATGCACACGGAACATGGTGTGTTTGGCTCATGGATTTATGTCAATGTAAACAACACTGGGCCAGCTTCTGCTACAAGCAAGCTCTGCCCATGCAATTCTCTTAACTTATCTTTTAATGTATGAATTAAGTACTTTTAAAGTAAGAGAGGATTCTTTAAGGTTTTTTTTTTATTATTAAATTGGTGTGTACTGTTTCAAACAATTATTATACTCTTTTAACATTAACTGGTAGCTCTAGATTGGTGCTCAGCTTTCAAGTGCAAAGTTAACACAATGTAGGGAATGTGCATGTTGTCAGCTCCATTCATCTGGAAAACAGAACACTCACCTATACTCTCTCCATCATCCCAAAATAGAGTGCCTTGTGCCATTTGACTGTCATCTGCTGCAACGATGAGCTTCATGAAATTCTTTCGACTATAAGAAAGAAATATGTCTCTTGTAGTCTATCCATGTGTTCAGAGTAGGATATTGTATGATATGATAGTCATAAAGAGAATACGACTAGAATGGAAGTTAAGGAAATAAACATCTAAACAGAGAAAACTAAGAAGTTTCCTTCTATAAATTAGAAAAAAAAAGAGATACAGAAAAGAAATTCATTATATTCAAAATCAAATGTTGCATAAGTCACTGGGTTCTCAGAGTCCACCTACTGCCACTAATCAGAGAAGGACTTATTCATAGTAATTAAAATCATTAAATTTATGGATATCTTTACTTTTATGTGTCACTATTTTAATCCATTTCTCCCTCCCTCCCTCCCTGCTTCCCTTTTTCCCTGTCTCATAGTAACAGGATCAGAGATGTATGTCCAGTAGTCGCTACTGAGCTGCGGCCTCAGTACTATTCATAGAATTTTCAATATCTTAAGCTTAATATTTATTTACATTTCTATATATAAAGGATTCAAATATAATTACCAATGAAAAGAATAACTAGATAGTTCAAAGTTCAGTCTTTTTAATGGACAATGTCTCTCAGCTCATGCCTACATAGACTCATTTATGAATTAAAGACAGCTCACTCTAGCAATGTGTAAGAAGTAACTTGGTTTGAAGGCATCAAATGGTTAAGAAAGATCTTTCGTTACCAAACTATTTTTTTCTGTCTTGCATTGGTAATCACAGATATTGAAGCATACTGTCCTTAAGATTCCTAACATATACAGAGTTTTAAAGCTCAATTATTCAATAACTTCATATTCAATTTTTATATAAACACAGCAAAGGACAAATGTATGTGTGAATATTAATATTTACTTAGATAAAGGAAAGTATATCTTATAAATATAAAAATCTGATTTGGTGATATGCATAGTGTCATATAACTTTAATCCCATATTACCAAAATTTGAAAGGCTGAGACAGAACATCACAAATATATTGTTTACATCTGATATATAGCAAAATTCTGCCTGGAAAACAAAAATAAAATCTGGTCAAACCCACAATTTACAAATACTCATGAAAAGTATATTAAAGTGTCATATAGCTTACTCTTTAATTCTGTGTAATGTAATGCCAATATCCCACATAAGATGTGACCCTCACCCCATAAACAGAAAGAAGTAGAAGAAAGACCTCTCAGTGAAACTGAGAGTTCTTCATTCTACAAATTACATATTCTTATGTATACATGGAGACATGGCTCAAGTAGTTAAGCGGAGTCTGTTGAAGCCCGCTGGGTTTCATCTTGTAGCTTTCCAAGAAAGTAGCCATAGGAAAGCATAAGCAAGCCAAAGACTCACTCCTACATCAACCACATGCGCTGAATGTATTCACATTCCTCGGAGGTTGGACATATCATTAGGAGCCCTCAGGAATTAAGAAAGGACCTGATGTTTTGTTAAATAATGAATAACAAGAGTGAAATTCAAAGAAGCTTTGTCTCCATTAGTCTTATACATGTTAAGGTTTTATGAAGATAAAAGGTAAGTCCTGCTCCTCCAGATTTCAGAGAACTTAGTAGTTTGAAGGAACCATTGTTAACTACATTGCTAATGGATATCTGTATTTGCATAGAGTACAAGTTAGGAAATGGACCACAGGACAGAAAAGAAAGAGGTAGAAGCAGTGAAATAAAATGGAAATCAAAGGAAAACTTCCAAATAAAATCTTCCAAATAAAATGGGACTTCAAATCCATAAACTTCAGAAACATCAAATATTATTCAATGATAAAAATAAATGAAATAAGATGTTAGGAGATGGAGGGACTGTGTGAGTGTACTACCAAATGAATGAAATTCAGTTGAAAAGGCTACGAGCCATGTAGTTCCCAAAATATGTCATTGTATGAGCTGCAAATGATGAATGCTAAAGGCTCAGTGGTTGCAAAGGGTTCAGTGGGGTTGAGTGGATGGAAACTAAAGGCTGCTTGGAGTAATGGAACTGCTCTGATCTCTGTGATATTATTCACTTGTTTACAATCACAGATTGTAAAAGAGCAGGCATGAGCCCTGTAACAAACTACTGACACTGGATGATAGTGATGTGCTCTTGCAGGTTCATCAAATATGGTGAAGTTTTTCATGATAAAGAGGCTATAAAATTGACAAATACATTGAGATCTCTAAACCCTTCTCTTAGTTTTCTACAATTCACAGTTGTATTCTAGAATGTTTTATGATAATATTGCTTTCAGGTCTAGGAATGTAGTATAGTTAAGACAGCCAGTCCAGCATACATAAAGGACTGGCTGTGAGCTTTTGCCCTACAGAAGCTAGGCGGAGTGGAACACACCTGAAATCTCAGCCCTCGGAAAGGAGAGACAGACTGCGGGGTCAGAAGATTAAGGTCATCCTTTGCTACATAGCAAGTTCAAAGCCTGTTTTTAATATATGATACCTTGCCTCAAATATAAAAAAAAATTAAAGACCCCAAAATAATATTTTAAAAGCTGTAGTTATTTCCATGCCATAGTTAAAAATAAAGAGATGATGACCTTGCTTAGTTAGACACTCAAAAGACAAGGTATTCATTTACAAATGCTTCTGTATATTATACACTGAGCTCCTGGAGGTTTAGTTCATACTTAGTCAGGGAAGTCTTACTTTTAAAGAGGATGTGCCACTCAGAGATAATTTTCCATGAGTCTTCAAAATTTATGCATATTGCATGTGGAGAGCTACTAGAAATTGAATTTCATTTTAAAGAAATTTTTGAGTAGGTGTTGTTGGAAGATAAGATCATATCTTAAAATGGTATAAATTACTGTTCATTATTATATTCACTGTCCATTATACTAAAGAGAATGAATGTCTTTTTCCAAGCTCAGGATGGATAGGGTTTGTTTGCATCTCATAAAAACATATTCAACTCCCCTAGATTAGTGGATGCTCAGCTGACTCAAAGCTTCAATTTCAGGATCTACCTAAATAACAAAAGGTCATTCTTGTGGGAGGGAGCAGGGAAAACTGAAGTTCATCAAAAGCCTCTTTCTGTCATGCCTTCTGTTTATAATTGAGCACCTTTGCTATTACAGAAGGCTCACAGGGAAAAGGTCAGATCCTTTCTAAACACTGACTTTTAGGAACAGGATGTATTACAAAATGAAATGAAATTCCTACAAACAGTTCACTTACCTGTGATATGTGTTCTGTTCAGGTTCTTGGCATGGTAGAATATAACCTCCTCGGACATGTAGATTTATTGTATCAAAAGGAGCTGGAAATGTTTGTTGTTGGCCTCTGACCTTTATATCTTCCCCCTGGTAACAAGAAGGAGGAGAGGAATGAGAAATGAAATAATAAGTAATGTAAGAATGTAAAAAAAACACAGTTATGAAATCAAATGTTACAATTTTCTACTTCAAGTAGAAAAATTTAAAACTAACAAAACAAATATGACTTTAAAAAAGAAATCTTGTTTAAAGTGTATCCTTGGTTCCTGGTTACATTTTCATCCTCAAGGTTGTTATTTGTTTTCAAGATCTCCTAGGCACAAATGTGTGGATTTTGCAACGTCACAAAAGATGAAAAACTCTATTATTTTTAATGACCATTTTTTTCCTAACCAAAGGAAGCAACACATGTTTGCAATATAGTATACATTTTTGTGTTTATTTACTAAAATAAAACAATGACCCACATAACACACTAGATCAGAATAAACAAATTATTCCATGGTATGTTAATTTGATTCAACAATAATTAACAGCACATAACTAATTTTGAATTTTTGAGTAGAAAATAAACAGATACATAACTTATTATATGCATCATCCAAATATAACATATTTCAGGATAGTTAACTTCCAAGAATTCTTCCCAAACTTACCGTATAGAAGTCAAACCATCGGGCATTAGGGACATAGCCGTTCACACTGTTCATGTACTGGAATTGAAGAAAGGAAGTCTTTGAAATCACCCAAAATCAAATCAAATCATTGTGTGAACAAACACATGGTCACACTTACAGGGTCAAGGACAGGAGTCACCATGAAAGCTGGACCCCACAGGAACTGCTTATAGATTTTCCAGGTTGCTCTGTCGTCAAAGAACCTTCACAGAAGAATCAAAAGGTATTCAATTAAACCAAAGAACTTATTCTCTTCTGAACACCATAAAATGCTTATTCAGGCCCCAGACTGCTGGAACCATTGTGGATTTAATTAAAAACCATGCTCAAATATAGTTAAAACAAAAAGCTAGTCTGTTGTTTGGAACACAGTGTGGAGAAGTATATAATTTATGAGCAAAACCAAATTATGTCTAAATGTTCTAGTGAAAGGATTGTTAAGGAACATTTGAACAAAATAATGCCAAGTCACTATGAAGTAGAGTTTATACAGGAGAGTAAGTACAATTATTTAAATATCAACTTTGTCTAGTGGAGGATCAGCAAAATTGGAAACAGGAATTACAAACAACCTGCAAAAAGTCTGTAAAACTTTTGCTATGTGGTTATTTATTATTTCTTTTTAAAATTCTAAAATGGGATTTTTTTAAAAGACAAGGTGTATAGGTTTACACCTGTTATTCCATACACGAAAACTGAGACAGAATTGCCATGTGATGAAGATCAGTCTGAGTAGCATAATGAGTTCTAAATACACAAAGTAAAATTCTGTTTCCAAACTTCAAATAATCTTAAGAAAAATAAAAAGTAAGTGAGGCCCACTGACGTAGAGATACCACTTTAACAGGTATTGGACTAAGATAAGACCTTAGAAGTTAGGAGTTACACTGCTGCGTAGGGAATGTTTCGTTCAAAAAACGAAGATAAAAAATGTCATGGTGTGTGCGTGGCGGGAGAAGTTGCCTATCTTGCGCTCTTCATATTGTCTAACTTGCCAATATGTCTTTAAACATTTTCATATATGTAAGATGATTTCTAACACTGAAAAATAAATGATCATAGGAAAAAAAGTTACAAATTTGGAAAGCGTCACTAACAAATGTTCCCCTTTCTTATGCTATTGAAATGAAACAATTAATCATTTTAATAATTAGTTTTAGTTTTGCTTTTGCTTTATTTCATTAGCAACCAAGAGGAGTGATAAAGAAGCAGTTGAGCTTTAGCCGGCACTGAACTCTCCATAAGACAAAGGCTGAAGCATGACACACTCTCAGTGAGAAAAAAATAATGTTCAGAATCTATAACCAGGCTGTCAAAATGTAGAAATGCAAAGGGGATGAATCGGAAACATAAGAGTGCCTTTACGACGATGAGACAGAGGAGTGGCGACAGCTGAGCTAAGAGTACAACCTTGATGTACTTCAAATGGAGGCATACATTTTTTACTACACCCTTACTTCTTTTAAAGCATTTTATAATTTCCCTGAGAATTTATTTTGTATTTTAATCACCCTCACGACTTCCAGGTCCTTTCACTTCCACATCCTTTTGTTTTCCGTATCTTACCCTCTGTCCTCTTTTATATTATAAAAAGCTACTGGGTCCAAATAGTGCTACCTATACACTCTTCATTCTATGGCCATCCACTGGAGTGTGTTCATCCTACCAGGAGGTATACACATCAAACTAATTCTCCTCTCCTACCAGTCATTTGTGACTAATAGTTCCTTAGCCAGGAGTAGGATTTCCTGTCTACCTTCCCCTTCCATGTTTGAACTTTGTCTGGCTTGAGCTTGCATAGGTCTTGTGCACACTGTCACAACACTGAGTTCATATGTGCAGCTTCCCTGCTGTGTAGAAAACGTTGTTTGAGTGAAGTCATCCACAGCCTCTGGCTCTTACAGGCATTCCACCTCTCCTGCAGTGATTGCTGAGCCTTGAGAAAGGAGGAACTGCATGGATGTCCCATTTAGGGCTGAGCACACTACGGTTTGTTATTTGCTACATATTTTAATCTTTAATAAAAAGTGAAGGCATACAAGGGAAAATTACTATTTTGATAAATTTATTTTGAGTACTCAGTCTTAATTTATACTATACAGTTGTGATTTTTATTACTTGATTATTAGTAAAACTCAGTTAAAATAGTTGGAGAATTGAGAAGCAAAGTGCCTCATAATAAGTTAAAGACATATTTTAAAATAAGCATTACTTTTTTTATAATTAGGGCATTTATATGCTAAATGATTCCATTAGTAGGTTTATTATACTTATTGTTTGTAAACCCTTTATTAGCTCAAAATATATAGTAAAGCAACTACAATATATTGTATTAAAATAGATAATAGATTAAAGTAAATGAAAGCTACTTGTGGAAAAATTACAGCTTGTACTTACTCATGCATTAGGGGTCTGATGACTGTGCCACCATGAGCATGGGCTTCATGCATCTGTGTGTAGAAATAGGGCAGCAAGGTGTATCTGGTTTCTAGAACCTTCTTTGACATTTCAGCAAAAGTGTCATTCCAGGAAACAGGATCTTGTCTCTGAAAGAAAGCATAATGTATCAGCTATAACTCACTGTTTAAATCATGACATCAAATTGGAGAATAAAAGTAGCAAGTTATTAGTAATGTCACGTACTATGAACTATCTTTACAAAAATTCTGAATGCTGTCTCAGTTCTCCTTTTATGAAGAATGAAAGTGGTACAATATTAATACTTTAAAAAGATAATATATCTCTGTGAGTTCAAAGCCAATCTGTTCTATAAAGCGAGTTCCAGGTAAGGTGCAAAGCTACACAGAGAAACCGTGTCTCAAAAAAAATAAAAAAAAATAAATAAAAAACAAGATAATTTAAATTAAGCTGAATGCTTAATTTAGGTAAACATATATAACATGTAGTTCATATTTTAAAAGATGATGAATGCATTTTGATTCTCAGTTATGATAATACGGAGTACTGCAATGTTGAAGTCTAACAAGGAAATTACATGGCTTGTTATACAAAGGTGACCTGAAATACCAAGAGATAAACCAAGCTGTCCATGTTAACCTCACATTCCATGCATTTTCATGTGAAATGAGTAGATTACGGCACTGAATATTAATAATACAGGAGGAATATTACTGTGGTCTTAAATGATAGCATTTCAATATGCTTGAGAATTTACATTTCAAGTCAAAACAATAATATTGATGATGCAGTATTAAGAATCTACAAAAATATTGTTCATATTAGGATACAAAAATATTGTTCATATTAAGAAAACATGAGGGACAATGATTATTGTATATTTTAATTTGTATCATGTATACAAACTGCACTTCCTCACAATCACAAAGAACACCTCTCATGTGTGTTGATAGAGTCACTGGGGGGTCGTTTAGAGCTTCATCATGTTTATGAAGATTCCGACTTTACTAGATTTGGAAAATAAGAAAGTTTAAATGATAACCTGGTGTTCTCCCTGGCAGCTGCACCATTAGAATAATCAAAGACTAGAAACTACACTATCTGAACAATTATTAAATTATGCTTGATCCTATGTATAATATATGTTAGATATACACAATATATTTTTGTAGTTTCATAGTCAAGTATGTAGAAAGACACAAAAATCATAGGATATAGCCAAGTTAATCAATCTCAGCTTTTGTTCTTGTCTTACACTAGCATATATATCTAAGCCATAGTGTTAAGCTCAATTATATTAATTCATACTTAGGCAAGTTGAGTTTTATTTTCTGGGAATATTTACTTATAAATGTTTCTTTCATCTGTCCTTCCCTCTCAATGTTACCATCTTAGGGACTTTTGAATCTAGAGGTCTACATTTGAAAATTTCCTCCTCTAAATATTTATATTTTTCTCACTGAGATCTGTGTTCAAATGTTCTCTTTTACAAGATCTTAGGGGAACTAACATTCAGGTGCATAATCTCCACGCATCTCTTCAACTATATATTCCTTAACCCATGCTCATATGATTTTAAAATATTTTAAATGTAAATGAAATATAACTATAAATAAATCATATTAGAATATAATGAATCGCTAGAATGGATACACTAAATATTTAAAAGATACATCCCAATGCATATTCCCCAAATCACTCCTTTTTTAATTGGGCCTTTCTTAGTCCCTGCCCTTTTCCTCCAGTGTCTCAATCTCGTACATTAGTAACAAGTTTCTATTATATTTTTCATATTTCTTCAAACATTTCACCACAGTTTGTCTGTCTTTCAATCTGCTTCAATATGTAGTCATAACTTGGTTTGTATCACTGAATTTTGGCTATAAAGAAAATAAATCCACCTCTTCTTTATATATATATATATATATATATATATATATATATATATATATATAATTTTACAATACTATTCAGTTCTACATAACAGCCACAGATTCCCTTGTTCTCCCCCTTCCTGCCCTCCTCCCCTTCCCCCAGCCCACCCTCCATTCACACCACCTCCAGATCAAGGCCTCCCCGGAGGACTGAGATCAACCTGATAGACTCAGTCCAGGTAGGTCCAGTCCCCTCCTCCCAGATTGAGCCAAGCGTCCCTGTATAAGTCCCAGGTTTCAAACAGCTATCTCACACAGCGAGCCCAGGACCTGGTACCACTGCCTAGATGCCTCCCAAACAGATCAAGCCAATCAACTGTCTCACCTATTCAGAGGGCCTGATCCAGTTGGGAGCCCCTCAGCCTTTGGTTCATAGTTCATGTGTTTCCATTCGTTTGGCTATTTGTCCCTGTGCTTTATCCAACCTTGGTTTCAACAATTCTCGCTCATATAAACCCTCCCCTTTCTGGCTAATTAGACTCCCAGCGCTCCACCGGGGGCCTAGCCGTGGATGTCTGCATCTAGATTCCTCAGTCAGATTAGACATCAAAACGACCAACAGTCCAATTAATAAATGGGCTATAGAACTAAACAGAGAATTCTCAACAGAGGAAACTCAAATGGCTGAAAGACATTTAAGGAATTGCTCAACATCCCTAATCATCAGGGAAATGCAAATCAAAACAACTCTGAGATACCACCTTAAGCCTATCAGAATGGCTAAGATCAAAAACACTTAAGACACCTCTTCTAATTCAAATGAAATTTGGATTGTACAAAATGTTCTCAGCACAGCAGGCATTTTGTTGATTAGGAAACATGCTTTGACTATGTCTTTATATTGTCGACCTTTGACTGACGTATTTTATGCTCAGTTCACTCTTTTTCTGCACTATTAACTAAAAGTTTAGCACAAGCTAGTGCTTATTAGGATATTGCCTCTAATTGTCCACAGTTTTACATAAAATTAAGCACTGTTTCATACAGTGCTCAAAATTTGTATGGAAATAGGTTAATAACTCTCAGTGATTGGTATTGTGCAGAAATCTGAGCCTGCAATTTGTGCTATCATTTCTTCTTTCTCAATTTACCAACTTCCTCTTTAGATATTTGATTTTAAACCTTCCCATTTCATTCATCATTGCAAATGTCTCATACTTCTAACCAATTTAGTTCCAAGTTGACTTTTTCTTGTTGCTCTGTCCCAGTGTGGAGTAAGTTCTATAGTAGGACATTCTCCTAACACTTCCAACATCTTATAGAACAGCTACTGTATGTGTGTTCCCCAATCAAACATGCACCCTGAGTACACCTCAGGTTCTACAAGTCTTAAAAAGCTAGACTAAGTACTTCATAAACATGAAAAGATGTGAAGCATTCAAGTAAAACTCTGTCAAGTAAAATATGATTGAGACAACAACAACATACATTTCTAAGGTTGTGTAGGGGACAAAAACAAACACAATAGAAGAAAATTGACCTAAATGTAGTAATTACATACTCTAGTGAATTGGATGTTGTGGTTTCTTGAATATGGATAAAAGGCTCCAACTTGCATCCAACGAGCACAGAGATGATATTCTGAATCATTGAAGAAACCACAGATGTCTGCTCCAACCTAAAAGACAGTTATATTTAATGTATGTTATGTACTATTTATTAATGGTTATAGACTACAAATATAAAATGAATAGATTTACTTACATATGGTATCCCAAAAAGATTAAATTCCAGCATGCCTGAAAGTTAGAATAAAAATTTTAGTATTTTATTAAAGATGTTCTATTCATATATATATTATATATATATATATATATGTGTGTGTGTGTGTGTGTGTGTTATTACATAAAACATTTTGATATTCATGATAAATTATTATCTTATAATCATATTTATTGTACTTATTAGTGTCAATGACATTCTCAAAAATAAGAGATCATTTGCTTTAAGACAATAGAGACAATAGCACTAAAACATAATGTAAACACAATTAATTTATAAACACAACATAGAGGCATAAGACTGAGTGGTAGTGTTTTCCTTAATTTCATTTTTAAAAATAAATTGTTTTTCTGCTATTATTTAACCATTTATTTACAATATAAAACAAATATAATTGCTCTTATTAAATAATATTTAAAATGATAACTTCAACAAAGTAGAATGCATGTAATTTCTCAGCTCTTTAGTAAAAGAAACATTCTAAATATGGTTTTAACGAACCTTTCATTATTCAATAAGATTTAAGTCTAGAAGGAAACCAGTAATTGTTTATTTGTGGTTTGAAATGACGTTGCTATTTACCATGTTTCTATTTTCAGAAAAGGCTTTGATTTCATGTGTTTCCTTCTTGACCATTTCTCAGTGATTTATTCTCTAGCAGATAACTTCTATACATTTCTTTCTTAGCTTTAGAATAGTGTCTCTTCAAGCCTGTGCCTTCTTCAACTTGGAAACAGGGTCCAGAACAGATAGTGATTTTTTTTTCCAAATAAACTAGCTGAATATCACCAGTCATTTGTTTCTCTGAAGCATCCTTGATTATGCCTTTCTGACTAATGAAATTTCAATGATGTCCTGTGTCATAAAAACGATGTGAGTACTTTAATTCTTACAATTTAGCTGTGATATTTTTTAGCACAATGCAAAGCAATATTTATTGGAGAGCTTAAAAATAATAATAGAAGATAACTATCCCATACCAATGAGAGATTTTTCCAAATTGTCCCAGTTTGCATAATTGTCTCCGAGCCAGTGTCCACTCCATCTACCAGCCGTGGGATATGTAGACCGAGAGATGACTATCCCTCTCAGGCCAGTGGTCTTCTGTAATGCACTACACAATGAAGACATATGTTGTATGTTTACATAATTTATTTTCTTTAAATACTTCTTTCTACTGCTGTTTTACAAGACAGAGTATTTCTATGTAGCCCTGGCTGTCCTGGAACTTGCTTTGTTGACCAGGCTGGCCTTGAACTCAGAGATCTGCCTTTCTAGTGCTGGGACTGGAGGCTTGAGTTACCATGTATGGCTTAACTATTTCCATACAAACAACTTCCATGAACATACAGTATCTACTTTAGCATCAGGTTTCCTGTCATAGTCAACTCTTCATAACAGAGCCTTCACTAACTATGGAGTAAAATGCTCCAAGGTACAACAGATAAATTTCTTCTCTTCTAAAACTTGCTAGAGTAAAATGCATATATAATGTGAAATTTTCCTTTCTTAATCTTTCAATGCATGTAACTACAAATATTATTAATTAAGCTAATTAATCGAATAGAGCATTTTATTCTACTTAAATTTGCAACATTTGGTAGAAGTATGGATGTGATAAATCAATGCAGTTCTTCTCAGTTATAACCTATCACTTTTATTGTACATATTAATATGAAAAATATATATGCCAAGGCCTCCCCTGCTTTACAGTAAATAAAGAATGAAAATATTTAGTGGATTATTTGTTTTTTTAAATAAAGAATCATCATACTTTAGTTGTGGAATTTATCCCAAGTCAAATCTCATCAAGAAAGTAAACAAATTTGTTTATAATTTGTCTTCTCTTTCTTTTCTACCTTTAGAGAGAGAGAGTAGCATTGATGACTTATGTATCTTAAAACATATTCAAGTTTAAAATATAATGCACTATATTACATTAGTTTATGTTCTCTGCATTTCTTTCTTTCACTTTTCTCTTTTCTGTCATTCCTCGTTTGCTTTCTCATCTATCACTCTCTTTCTCTGACTAGCATATATATATATATATATACACATATATATGTTCTATTAATTGAAATAAAATTTGCTCTTGCTCAAAAATAACTTTATATGAATACAAAATATAAATGTATTTCAGAATGGTCGACAGAGGTGATTCATGCTCTTAATAATAACACTCAGGGTGCAGAGGCAGACAGATCCTTGTGAGATCAAGGCCATGAGATCAAGGCCAGGCTGAAATCTTCAGAGTGAGTTATAGGACAGTCAGGGCTACAAAGAGAAATCTAGTCTCAAAAGCAGAACAAAACACATAAATAAAACAACCCAAGCATATCAGGAGATGACAACTCAAATACATAATTAGGTAGATTTTAATATTGACTAAGTTTGTTGTCAGAATCATACACTTTTCTGGTCATAGCAAGAAACACAGTGATTCTTAGGATCAGCTTAGCTATAACAACTCATTGTGTTGCTTTGTTATTCAAGTGATGGTTAGTGTTAGTTGCCAGCTTGATGTAATCGGGAATATTCTGGAGGTCTGTTTGAATGCTGGTGGGAGGTTATGTGGATTATGTTAATAATTAGTTTAAATTGCATATTTACTCAAGTTTTATTTACTCATTTGTACATTCAACATTATTCACCAAGTATTGTGCTGAGCATATTTTGGAAAAGAAATAAATATGGCCAAGAATTTTTTGGAATAACATGAAAGAAATATAAACAATAAGGCTATAATGAGGACTGATAGATTTTGTTCCATTGCTCAACTGACTGATAGATAGAAATTACTTTCTTCTGAGACTTAGGTAGGAATAAGTAATTTACAAAGAACAATTGGAAAAGAAAGAAATTCGGCAAGACTCCTGAAATATGAAACCTTGAAGCTGATATCATCAATAAAAAAATGAACTAGAAAGCCAGAGGAAAAAAATGATAAATATTACTTACTCCAGAGTAGGTTTTATTTGTGACCATCCATATAAATTGTGCACATCATAATGCAGAACTGATGATCCGTCACTAAGAATCTGCTCAGTCTCCATGCACATGGTCCGGAAATGTAACCCCTCTGTTCTTTTTGTGAGTTCTGGTAAAAAAAAAATGTAGTAATAATACTTTGAAGAACAGGACTTTAAAAGTGTAGCTCATAACCACACATTCTTTAATACTTAATTTTCGGACTCTAATTTTACTAATGATTTGAAAGATACGTTTGAAGTGCAAGATAATGTTTTAAGCAAATATAAACTGGATAGTAATTAATTCAGATTACTATAGCATACTGTATAATGATCACTCAATGCTTTAAACATTTCTTTATCAAGATAAGTGAACAACCTGTTCTTATAAATATTCTGAAACACATAAAAGTGAATTGAGTAATATGCTTCCATGATACAAATTATATTATATATTTTAAAACCTCCTCCTCTCTAGCCCTTCTTCAAAGTGACATCAATTGTTGTGGGAGACAGTTCTGTAGTTTGGTCTGTTTGAGGGGTCCCTGGCAGTGGGATCAGGATCTGTCCCTGGTGCGTGCACTGGTTTTACTGGAACCCATTCCCTACAGTGGGACACCTTGTTCAGCCTTCATGCAGGGCAGAGGGTCTTGGACCTGCCTTAGCTGAATGTACCAGGCCTTGTTAACTTCCCATGGGAGGCCATATAAAACAGGTATTCTTTCCCTCAAATAATAAAATTGCATCTGCTCACACATTTTTGATATTCAAATTATGAGATTTCAAATAATTATTGATTTGTAATCATTTGTACACTTTGTGTATACTAATTTTAAGTCTCTTTAGTGATCTGTGTAATAGTAGCTGAACCTTGTATAAAAATCTAAAACATGAGTGTCTGTTATACACATTTTTCAAGATTTCCTTTTTACTTTTTATTTGTGTATATGTGCAAATGCACATGAGTACAAGTGCCCATGAAGTGCAGAAAGTCCAGAAAGCAGTATTGGATCCTGTGGATCGGAAGTTACATAGATAGTGTTAAGCTGCCCCATGTGGGTGCCAGGAATCAAACTGTAGTTCTCTGCAAGAGCAGGAGGCACTCTACCTTTAAGCCATCTGTCCATCCCTGAGATTTCTACTTCTTTTTATTCATTTAAATGAAAAGTACTGATTCAGTACATTTTCATTAAAAGAATCCAACTGGAGCACAAATCTCAGGACTAAAGCCACTGTTGTCACCAACAAACATTGTGTTTGTTGCCTCTTTCCAGACATTAGCTGTCACCAGACCACAGATGAGCACAAAATAGTTTTCTTCCATTTTCCCTTCATTAGAATAGTTATTGCAAACAATATTTAATGAGTAAAGGGTATTAAATCATTTAACATAGAAAATTCTTAGGAAACTGTAACAAAACAAATTAAATTTAAGATAGAATTATGGGTACATAAATAAAACATTTACTTTTCTTCTCAAAATAATGTTTAATTATTAGATATTGGACCTGAGGTTGAGTGTATTGGACTGTGTGACTGACTACTTAATTTTAGAATGAATTTCCACTTACTGCAACTTAAGGTCTAAATCAACAATAAACAGTAATAATAGTACCATATTATATAATGTATAGCCATCAAATTATACCTGGGAAATAAGGTGGGTAATTTAGTGTATGATTTCTGCATTGGTTACTAACTGTTCCATTTACAAAACTCGAAGGCTCATTCATATCCTGAAAGAGAAAACAAGGGGTTTTACTGCATATCTGTTGAAAATAATAATTTGTAAAGTTTCATAGGTAACACAAGTTTGTAATTTCAGAACTCAGGAGACTGAAGCAGTCCTGTCATGACTTTTAGGCAGTCTGGGATACCTTGGAGGTAGGGAGTTCCAGGTAATCAACTTGAAGGACTAAGGTGCAAATGAATTAATTGGGTTTGAACAGCCTTTTCTTTACTCCATATTTCAAAATTATAAAACATTTCATCAAGATGTATTGTTTTCTTCAGAATACTTAAAGTGATTTCCATAATCTACCTCACTATAAAAACATAAAATACTGTATTCCCCACTGTAGATTATGCACATAAATGTGAATTGAGTAATATGCTTCCATGATACAAATTATATTATATATTTTAAAACCTCCAAGCCGGGTGGTGGTGGCACACGCCTTTAATCCCAGCACTCGGGAGGCAGAGCCAGGCGGATCTCTGTGAGTTCGAGGCCAGCCTGGGCTACCAAGTGAGTTCCAGGAAAAAGGCGCAAAGCTACACAGAGAAACCCTGTCTCGAAAAACCAAAAAAAAAAAAAAAAAAAAAAAAAAAAAAAACCTCCTCCCTCTCTAGCCCCTCTTCAAAGTGACATCAATTGGGTTTGGTCTGTTTGAGGGGTCCCTGGCAGTGGGATCAGGATCTGTCCCTGGTGCGTGCACTGGTTTTACTGGAACCCATTCCCTACAGTGGGACACCTTGTTCAGCCTTCATGCAGGGCAGAGGGTCTTGGACCTGCCTTAGCTGAATGTACCAGGCCTTGTTAACTCCCCATGGGAGGCCTTATCGTTTTGGAGAGGAGATTGGGGATGGGTCAGGGGGGAGGCAGTGGAGAGAGTAGCAGGAGGGGTGGGAGGGGGAATTGTGGTTTGTGTGTAAAATGAATACAAAATTTTTAAAAATTAAAAATAATAAATAAATAAATACAAATGTAGCTTAAAATGTAGCCAGTTTCAAGGGGCATCTCTATGCTTGATCTCAACCAAAGGGCCAGGAAACAAGGAGCGCCTCTACTGAGCACATGAACTAGAATCTCTGTCATCCTGCAGAATGGACAAAAACCTGAGTAGCTCTCGTGAAATGATTTCTCACACCCATTGTGTGAGTAATCTTCTCTGACCCATTAGTAATTTTCAAGGACATATTTATGAAATATTCCTTGTACTTCAAATATTTGAATATCAAATAAATATTGATTTTTGAATTCGATATTATGCAAATTTTTATCCTATATGTATGCACATAGCAGTACCTACACTACATGTTCCTCAGTTAAAATCGAACTAAATACAAGTATTCATATGCAAAGCATCACAGCAAGCAATGCCATTCTAAACAGCTAGTCAAGCATCATGTACATTCTCCTGCATTAAATATTTACTTATAGAAAAGTTGATTCTTTTTATACCATCTCAAACCTATGCAAATATATTTTTATTAAGATAGGAAAGTTGTTCAAAAGACATTACTTTGGTTAAATTTTAGTATTTGAGTGTGTCATTTTTGCATTAGGTAAAAATAAAATAAGTGGTTAATGTATTTTCATAGCCAGAAACATAGTCTGTTTTGAATAGTTGGACAAGTTGAGAGGCCCAAGAAATTACAGTCATACATATATATTAAATTGTTAAATGTCTATTTTTAGCATTCTTTTGTATAACAATGCTGAGCAATGAAAGAGTGAGCTAACCTGCACAGGGTTATACAGGCATTATTAGATTTACAAAACCTCTATAGAATAAACATAAAATAAAATCTTAAAAGCTCACTTACAATCCACAAGCCATCAAATTTCATTTTTTCATGGTAGAAGTCAAAAATTTCGGTTGCCCACCACTCTGCTGTGGCATTCTTGAAGAAATCTGGAAATGCTACATGTGCTCTGGAAGCCTAAACAAAACAAAGTGGAGGTACATGCTCATATTCAAAAAGTCCTCAGAGAACATGCATATGTGAACAGAACTTTGTTTTCAGACTCTAGTTACACGTTTCTCTCCAGCATCCAGGGGCAATGGGACAGGGATATACATGCAAAGAGAAAGTGAGTGATAAGAGAACAGCCTGCAGGGCAGTGGTGACACATACCTTTAATCCCAGAACTCTGGAGGCAGAGACAGGTGGACCTCTGTGAGTTTGAGGCCAGCTTGGTCTAGAGAGTTTGTTCCAGAACAGCCCTACATAACTCAGTGAAAACCTCTTGAAAACTCCCCCCGCCTCCCCCCCCCCTCTCTCTCTCACACACACACACACACACGCACGCACGCACGCACGCACGCACGCACGCACGCACGCACACAGAAACCTTTTGGGAGAAAATAAAGCAGTTTCACATATGAATCACAGGCATGTGACAGCATACACCAAATCTATGCAAGTTCAAACCAGGTGAATTCCCAACACAGAGAGAGGAAGTGTGGGAAAAGTCCAACTCCTAGCTGGAGTTTTAGGTAAATGATATCTTCTGGGAGAGGAAGAGCCAGGCAAATCTCTGTCTTTTGTGTCTGAAAATCTATTTTCTTTGAGATAAGCATAATACTTTTTATTTTATCATCACTGATAATTCATGAGTATTATGCTAACTGATATAAGAAAATCAAGGGAAGAAAAATAAAGCATCAATCCAATAGCAAGATATTTAAAATTATTGTAAAGTATATCTCATGTTATGCCTTAACATAAAAATCTTAGATATTATTGTCACATGAAAACAATGTAAAACATACAATTGCTTTATCTAATTATTCCTAAAATTTCATATTTTGGAAAAGTTCATTAAAAGTGATTAAAATTAATCAAATGGAAAATATTTTAAAGTAAACTTCCTCCATTTAAAGGAAAATACTCAGATTCCATCATACACTAATATGACCTTTAATCCCAAATTCTGAATGTGTTTTAGCTATAAAGTCCAATAATACAAAACTTACATTAACAGCTTCATCTTCTGTTAAGCTCTCATTTATTTCAATACCAGGTAAATCTGGCCAAACCTATAAGAAAATATAAGTGAATTAGTAATTCAAAATGAATAAGGAATGAATGCTATAAAAATTAGGAATATGTTACTAGAGACATAGTCTAACTTTGAGATCCCTGGCCCTCTAATCCTTATAGTTATATCTTATCCATTTCACTTTACAATATATTTAGACTTAGAGAAAAAGAATGATAAAAATTAGTCTATTTCCTTTATTTACCTTCCCTTTAACCGCCACAGATGCAATATAATTAACTAATGTTTAGACTGTGCTTGAACTCCATTATTTTCATAATTAATGTCAACACTCTGATCCTGTGACAATGTTAAAACCACAACCCTAAATCATTAAATTAGAAAAAAACCCAAAAACGTAAATAGCAAATTATGTCACCAACATAGCAATTTGTAAAATTAATCTATTTGGAATGTCATTATTGGATGTTTGGGAATATTTTTCTTAAATATGAAAGAAATCTTCCAAGTCCAGGGACCTAAAACAGGTCCAGGGTTCCAGGAAGTTGTTATTTGTAGAATTCCCAGGAAACAACCAACCCCATCACAGGCCATGAAGCCCAGAGGCTGCAAAAAGAGGCACTTTGACTTAGCTCTATCACAAACACAGTTACACATAAAAAGGTTCCTGGTCTGGCTAAGCTCTGACTTCCCTCCTTCCCACTGGCAGTGAGTTCCAAAGCCCTTTACACTGACAGCCCTTTACTCTGCACCCTTGGGACTAGTCCTGCTGGGTCTTGACATGCCCCTAAGACACCAAGGAATGTCTCATATCACTGTAGAAGTCATTCTGAGTTTTCCATCTTTCAATTCCCTCTACCTGCTTAATCCTTGATAGTGCCATAATTCACTGAATCTCCATATCACTGCTTTGTAACATCCAGTGAATGAGTTTCCTTCTTCACTTTCATCATATAAGTTCAGTTCTCAAAGCAAAACAACAGCAAGACCGAAAAGCATTTTGCTCATACTAAGCATTTGTCACAGCAGAGCATCCTGAGCAGCCACTCCATTATTGGAAGTTTTATTATTAAACATAAAATATATCTAAAAGTTTAATAAAAAACCATTTAGTGATAAAAATTTATTTTAGGATTTGTGTGAATCCCTTATTTATGCCTAATAATTCATACTTAGATCAGATGCTACATATAATATCTTAGTTATTAAATCTATATTTTTTCTATCATACCAAACACGCTTTTAGAATATTTAATGAAATAAAATACCTAACATTTTCAAAATTATTAAATTTAAAATATTAGGTACCTTTGCCCAACAGATATCATTTGTGTTAGGCCATTTGACAAAGACATCTTTCTGTATTCCTCGATCAAAGGCAGGGTAAGGCTTTGTTTCATTTCCTGATATTGCTGGATCCTAAAATTAAAACATAAAAATAAAACAAAATGAAAAAAAAATACATATTGAGCCAATCTAAAGCTTGTTGGGTATCCATTCAGAGACACTGTCACTTTCTCTTTTAGCACTATGGTATCCTTCAGCTCCCATTTGGAAAAATGACCAGACATCAATGCCACAGCTATATTCTAAGAAATGCTCAAAAACATCTGTCTGGAACTCAAGCAAGTTTATTGAATGTTTTGTGGTTGTTGTTGTTTCAAACGAACACCTGAAAATTACTCAGGGACAAAAATATCTACTATCACTCTTGGAAATCAAAGCCAATTTGTAACTTGAGTGGTAACTCGAGCACAACTTGCCTTTAATAACTGTCCCTTGACATGCTTCTTTACACACATAACTTAGTTTAAGGTAGATGGTAAGAGCATGAGTAAACAAAATAAAATGTTGGTGGGAAAAATCAATAGATCGGAGGAGAATTTAAAACTGTCCAACATGGGTACTGCGATCAAAACTCAGGTCTTCTTAAAAAGAGGAAATTCTCTTAACTACTGAGCCATCTCCGGGCTCTGAAGCCCAGTGGTATACTTTTCATTTTGAAAAGCTTTCATACATTCATTTTAGAAGAGTAAATATAAGTAAATAATATAATTCATGCAAAAATAAATACTGACCAAGATAATAATATATTTCATTCCTTCATTTCTTATTCGGTCAACAAACTGAGGAAGAGTCGTGAATCGTTCACCAATTGTGAAGTCTAGTTGCCTTTCCATGTAATTAATGTCTGTATACTGAACATCCTAAAATAGATAATAGAGACAACTTGGTAACGGCATCATAGAGGTTGTGTCTAGCTTCACCTATATAGCAAAATCTGGGTCAAAGAAGAGAAAATAGGTGATAAAGAATGGAAAGTACTCTAAAAACAATTTTATACAGGTGATTGGTTTGGTCAATAGTTCAACAATTTAATTTGAGAAGTAAACATTCTAAGTCAGCAATATTGCAATATCGGTTTCCATGGGAAACAGAAACAAAAAAACTTTTAATGCTATGAAATTATGGTAATATGGTCAGTTATAAACTGAAATTCCAATGCATACACAAAGAAATACTTTTGAACTCATTTTAACCATAAATCACATCAAAATAATTTAAGATAATTTTACCAGTGACAAAAAGGAGAAATTATTTATAATTCCATCAGTTATTATAAAAAAAATTCTCAAATAAGTCAGATAAATTTTTGAAATACCTTAAAGGATGTATGGTTTATATTTAAAAAGTTGGAATTTATTTAAGCCATCAAATTTGAATTTTACCATAAAAATTTCAAATTAGTCTTAAGCAACTAATTTTCCAACCATTTTCTCTTAATCAACATTGTCCTTGATTATTCTAGTTTTTGGAAAAACTGTAGCTGTCATACTAGGATAATATTGGAAAACCTCAGTTTCAAATATCAGCTTGCATACTTCTGTATTTTCAATGTATGTAAATAATTTTCTGATAATAATGCAGCACTATTAGATTCTGATATAGAATCAATGTCAATGTCATATAGTGAGGTTCATGATGTAAAATGAGGACTTACATAGAGGAATTATATACTGCAGTGTTTATGTGGTACTAGAATTCTTTTTATTGATAAAAACAAACTGATTTCTAAGCATTGTGGAAAAAACTTATTCTGAAAGCCTTCTGTTTAGCTTTATGTACTCCAATTACATATTTTAAGGCTCAAGTCAGGCAGTTGAATGTCGAATTCCTTCCAACTTGTCACAATACCAGTGATACTATAGATTACTCAAACATAAAGAGAACACAGAATATGCAAGCCACAACTTATAAGAGGAAAAAAAAAACGTGAAGAGGTTTGCTTAGAACAGTTCAGGGTCTTACTAAAGGGGGAAAGTAGGCAATGGTGGAATATTTTAGCTCCTTGCTTATGTATCTGACAAAGATATATAAAAATCCCTCATCCAATTATTAAGATACCACCAAAATATGAGCGTTATTTCCAAATCTTACTCCTAAAGAATATAGTGTTGAAGCATTTCCTTCTGTCCTTACAGCATCTAGTTTATTGGTATACATACATAGGGGATCTTTTTATCCACCATATCGTTGTACAGTTGCTCAATCTCTGAAGTATTTCTGTATCCATAACGACATAGCTGAAATCCTAGAGCCCAGTACGGTGGCATGACTGGATAGCCAATTACCTTTAAAAATATTATATGTGAGATAAAAGAAGTATTTTAAATTATAAATAAAATTTTATAGTTTTTAAATGAATATTTAATCATACTTCATGGTATTGCTTTGTTGCAACTTCTGGGGTTGGTCCTAAAAACATGTAAAAATCCAAGATCCCTCCAATTATGCGGTATGTTAGAGCGGGAGTCGGTTGGAAAGTAACATCTGAAAATTCAAAATAAGATTTAATTTTTATCTATATGTGAGACATCTATTTGCTATTGAATCGCATTTACCCATTTAATGTGAGAAATTTAACAAATAATAGGCTTACCCATTCCATTGCTGTTTAGTAACAGAACTCCATGAGCATTGCCCTCATCTTCCAAAGCCATGTAATAGGGATGGAATCCATAGGAATTAAGTTTATACTGAAACATATAAAAAAATGTATATTTAGTAAAACTAAAGCACAAACTACATCAACATTGCTTAAGTTCATTACAATTGATCTTGGAAATTAACGTATTCCTGATTACGAAGTTACACTGCTTGAATGAAACAAATGTACTTCGTCTAAAGTTATTACTTCTTTTGTTTGAACTAATACTTCCTTAGAGGGTGCAAATGAATATGAAAATATGCAGCAATAACTGGCAAACAACCCTGGTGTTCGAGTAGTTATGTTTCTTTCAAAAAGTTAGGTGTCTCACATTCTCCCTAAAATAAAACATCCTGGAAAAAATCATAGTGGTGTAAGTAATCAACCTGTCAAGAAGAAAGAATTTATAAGGATACAAACTTACATATGCATAACATGTAATTTGTGGCTCTAAACTTGAACTTTAGTAAATTATTCAAATGTGGATTGAGTTTTCAGAAATAATTTTGATATAGCCTTCTTTCAAATAGATTCTGATACAATTTCAATACAGTAAAGATAGCAATGGATTGTGCGTATCGCCACAAAAATGAATGCAATATTAATTTGTTTGTCCCTAAATGTATAATTTAAGCAGCAATTACAAGTAAAACTAAAGGTGAGCTAGTGTTTGAAACATTTATTAATATAATAAATATAACATTTGTTAATGATATATTTGGAATTATTATAATATTACTTATTGTTCATTGAATTAAGTATTAAGGAAATTTGTTCTGTTTTCAAAACAGAACTGTAAAGTATCAAAACACATACAAATATTTGTTATGAATATAAGCAGTAGTTTGACCAAATAAAATGTATAATTTTAGCTCTGTGGGTATGGGGGGATAGTATCAAATCACTATTATATGTAACATGAACAGTGAAATTTAATATTTATAAGCAGTTATTTCGAAGAATACTGAATAAGTATGTTTTGTTTAATGTAACTGGAAAGGTTAAGAAACTGGTTAGCTTTCATAAATGCTGCAAGGTGCTATGCAGGTTTCTGCAGATAGACATCAGTGGTCTTGTCCAGTGCTGGAGCCTACATGTTATAATATTGACTCACCTGGCAAGATTCACAATTTGACAATAGTGGTGAGATAGTATATGGAAGTAACCACCTGCTGTCCAGATTGGACTTGAGATCTGCCCTCAAGGGCAGATGAGGGTTTCAGGCCTAATACTATAAACACAGTCAAAAACCAGTACTAGGGAAGCCATAGGCTCTAGCAGAGAACCTACGGATGTTGCTTTTCTGAATGAGCATGCTGTCAAATTGCTTTTGAGAGTCATGTTTATTTCCACAGATTTGAGCTGCTACCATTCTTAGTCATAAAAAAAATGTATCACTGTTCAAAATGATTAAACTAAGCAACTATGGCTACTCAGTCACAAATAGGACATCTATATCTCTAAATCAACTTTCAAGGCTCAGGTCACATTTCAGAAGACAAGGCACAAAATATGTAAGAGCCAGTAATGGAGAATTCTGTGAAATGCTGTCTTGTGGACATAACTGCTGTACACATAAACTCACAGTTCCTTCATTTGTCTGCAACGGATCTCCATACAGATTAGGGAGGAGAGCCAGAGTGTCCCACCCTCAGCTGAGAGTTAGCTACCATTAATGATGACTAGGAAGAGAGAATCACTCTTTACAAACAGTTACTAGTGGCTTCCCCATGCTCCACTAGATGATCCACTGCCCATGTGTATATGGGAACCAATAATTGGACTTGGTGGATTCAAAAAAAAAGATACCCAAATTAAAAATACATTTCCAAAAATTAAAAGATAAAAACATGAAGTAAAATTAAAAGAAATTGTTCAATATGTTTTTTTAAATACCCAACAAATTGTATTTTCTCTACTTTTTTCAGTGATTTCTGATAATGTTTATCTTTTTTAGAAAACAACTGCATCATCTCTGTGAATCTCTAGCACTCTTTGCATTGTTTCAATCTTGTGCTATCAGCCTGCAAAGAAGTGAACTAGATCCCCATCATTATTTTAGCTTCCTCATAAGGCAGCCACATATGGGTACCTACACCAGGAGGTTGATCTCTTGTGAACATCCCCCAAGTATGCCAGTTCATATCTCTATTGAATGCTGTATGTTCTACTTCCCCGAAACCATATACATATTGTGATGGCAGACGAGTAGATATCTGAATGAATTGGTCATTGAAGGCAAATCCAGGCAGGCGAGAATCCCAGCTGAAAATAAAAGGAAACAAGCCTATTACTCTAAATATGTGCAAAATAAAAAGTAATAGCTGTAGTTATTTTTGTTGACTTTAAACAAATACTTTTTCTGTATGCAAACACAAAATCATATTGCAAATAATGTCAATTCTTTCTTTGTGATCTTAAAAGACATAATGTTTCTCATAGTCCTAATTACCTCAAGGCCTCAAATGAATATATGTAATTACTGTAATATATATTTTTTCTTGACTAAGTTAATGATTTTACAAGTAAACTGTTTTATGTAACATTGTATGGAAATATAAGATGAGACTATAGTATATGTATTCATCTTTAGTTCAATGTTGTCTTAAAAATAAAACTTTTAAAAATTATATTGTTTCCTTAATTTATATTCTAAAATTAAATGTGATCTATCCTTTGGGGGTAATCATTGCTTTTGTTTTTTTAACTTAAAAAAATCCTTCAACTTCAAGTTCTTCCCGGCTACTACAGTCAGCCATTTTTTATTGTATTTTGCATTTATAATACATGGAATATAGGAAGAAATGTATTTTAAAGGAACGCATTTTACTTTTGTTATTTGTGAGAAGAAAGAAAGGAGGATGAAAAGTAATCAAGGCCAGCAAGGGAGAGGTGTTTGTATTATGAAAAATCAGAGGCACCCTCAAAGCTTTTGCATCATTTTTGAAATTACTATATAAGAAGAGTACCCAAGTGCCTGCTTCATGAATAACTTTGTTTGTTAATCTTTTAAACTAAAAAAAAATTATAATAAAATCATATTAAACCAGGTCAGTCAGGGGTTCTTTATTTGCATCAACACTGCCAATAACTGACAGAATCCTGATATCATTTAAAAGAAGGCTTGCAGAGCTTAACTGAAAATGCTTTTAATCTGGTGCAATTGGTGAAAATAAAGAAAATGATCTTTTAAATACATTTATTCACCATAATATCAATACATATTTTGCTCAATTTGTTTTTTTCAGTATGTATCAGGTTCCAGATCTCACAAATGTTCTCAACAGTTTTAATAGTACATTTGCATAACACACTCTTTATTGTTTATCTTATTATCACTCACTATGTATTTCAACATGAATTTGCTTTACATTATTATAATACTGAATCTAATACTTACTAACAAAAGTAATCATTCCTATAAAATAAATAGAATTTTAAATGAGTTTTTATACGATTCTATGAGTATATTGTTTAAAAATATGAAAATTGGGAAAATATTTAATAAAACTCCAACTGTTATCATATTGCTCTTTTAAACTAAAAATTTTCTCCTTTGTAGCGAATAACTTAATCACTTACATAAGCCTTCCACTGCTTCTCCTTCGAACCTGGATGCCGAATGGATTTTCCTTGATTTCAACATCATAGAGTCTATTTGCATAAGAGCTTGTAGGAGTGTTTGGAATGTTTAATGGTACTGGAACTTCATATCTCTTCTGATGGGCATCGTAAATCTATTGCAGAGAAACAGTAACCACACAGGAGTATTCATTCTTACTGCTGAGAGAGCACATGTTTTAAATAACATGTCCCATGGGAGCACTTAGAATTGTTGTCTGATTCTGCAGATCTACCTTACAGACCTACATTGCAAATGCAGAAACTAATGCAGTCAGTAGAATATGAAATCGTTTAACCTTTTCTCCTAAGAAACTTTATTTGAAACTTACCTTGAACTGTAGCATGTCATTTTTGTGATACTTTACTTCCACACGGAGAGTGGAGATGGGATTAGATGGAAGGTTTATTCTAGCGTTTACAGGATTCCACTGGAGTTCAGCTGTTATACCCGTTGACAAATATTGAACTGAAGTTAATGAATAGGGATTGTGGTCTGTAGGAAAGTAGCATTCAGGTGCACCGGATAGTGTATGAACCTAAAAGCAATACATGTTCAACATCAGAAAGTGTAAGCATTGTAAACTTGAACTTAAAAAAATCAAACAGGAAGATGTTATCTGAGCTTAGTAACAATTTGTGTAACTCATAATAAAAAAATCTATTATTCATTTGAGATATGTTCTAAATTATTATATCACATATTTACATATTGACTCTAATGTTAGAATACTAGAGACAAAAGATCAAATATTTGTTTTTCAATGCAAAATAATATAAACTGTATTGCTTTTACAAACATTACTTTAATTTTTGCCTGTATGTAATTTTATGCCTCACAATGCTGCTATTTTCTCTTTCTGAAAATGACTGTAAAATACAAAGTTGTAGTTTCTTCTCTTCCACTTATACTGATACTAACACAGTATCTTTTATGGCTTATGTTGAAAGCTGCATATGGCATTCCTATCAGGATTTAAAACAGGAACTCCGAATTAAGATATTTTATATCTGCTCTTTGACACAGTAGTAGATAGTACCCGAAGGAAAATTGATAACTACAGCATTGAGAATTAAATAGCTTACTATAGCATTTTCTCACAGTCTTCCATAGTTATTGATTGATTATAGTTTCTCAAGAAGCAATACATTTCTCCATATTTCAGTCTATTTTTCAGAAATTGTATGAAACATTCAAAACTCCTTAAAAGAATTTGAAACAAACTAATTACATCAAGATGGTCTTTTCCTCCCTTCTTTCTTGTACTGGGTAGTTTGCAATATAATGTCAATAGCTATGATAAATTTTGAAGACAAAACCATGTAGAAGAATCTGACACATTGATCGTATTAAAATATTGACAAACCAAACTTCGATTTCTATTTACCAAAAAAAATAAATTCTGTTTTGCTTTAGCTACTCAGATTTTAGGTGCTTAAAGTATCAGTTTAAAGCAATCCTTGTAAAATATGAATACTGTGGTTCACATTCGAAATTCAGTTTACACAATGGTCAACTTTACGTGACTCTATGAGAGTTATTTTCCTAAATTTCACTATCACCTTCTTGTTCATCATTCCCATTATAATTGACATTCTTTTAGAGTGTGTATATTCTAGTATTAGTAATTTAGGGAGATGTGGAGAGATGGCTAACCAGTTAAAAGTCCTAACTTCTCTTTTGGAAGGCCTGGGTTTGATTCCCAGTAACAACATGGTGGCTTACGACCTTTTGAAATTTCAGTCCTATGCCACGGGACATCCTGTTTTGACCTTCACATGTACTGAACACATGTGGTTTAGACATACGTACATGCAAAATGGCCATCCATATAAAACTAAAAAAAATAATAAACTGAGCAAAATAATTAATAAAAACAGCTTAAGTACCTATATGATAAGTATTCAACAGAAAAATAAGTAATGTGAGTTTTCCAAAAAATTTCTAAATGCCGAAACTTAAAATACATGATTTAAAAAAAAGTTTGTTTTAAAACAAATTTACCATGTGGCAATAAATCTCTACGTTAGAGAATTAAATAAGATGCTGTGACTTTGAAAGTAGTAATTCTGTGTAGTTTATAGACATGATGTTTTCAAATGACATCAGATCAATTTGGACATTTGGGGCTCAGAAAAATTAATGTCAGATTAAGTAGAAATGCAAAGACTGCTGACCACTTGGTGGACTTGGAGCAATCTCTAATGGACCTCAAGTTCTAGGAAAGATCTATGCTTCCTGATAATATCAGTGATTCATTTCAGTACTGTCTTGTAAAGAAAAATTTTATATTTGCTTTCTTATCAGAATAAACATCATAAATTATGCACAGTCTGAATGTAGCTGGGTTAACCACACCATCCAATGCTGTCTTGTTTTTCACTTTTTATCTTTGACTCCTTCCTTATCAAGCCGACATATTTCTCCATCACTAAATTCCCTCGTTTTTAATTGACATTAATCCATACACCCTTGTTATCAGTCTCATTTTATATTCTCGATATATATTCACAGTCCTGGAAAAAACAATTTGCATTATGCCTTAACAGTGCAAATGTGTATGAGTAGGGTAATACAGCACCATGCTTATCACTCACTTTTCCTAAAATCACAACAGAACTAGTGGGTACTAATGCTACAACCCTAGTTGACTTTTCCACTGTTCAACCACTACCACCAAACCTGTGCAAAAACATTTGTTCTTCACTGCTGACCAACACAGATTTTATTTACATTATGACTTCACGGCTTTCCTTATTATTTGAGTGTGGAAAGGAGAGCAATCAGAAAACAACACAGAGCAGAATATCACAACTACCTACCATGTCACTTCCCAGTACATGGTATGTACTGTCTGGTTTATATCAAATAAGAAACATTTTAGTTGTGTATCCAGTGCTCCTCTGATCGAAGACATTTCTAACTCAGCTCCAGTTTCTCCTGTATGGCTTATATTCCATTCATATAGGTTATCCTTAATAATATTGGCTGATTGTACTTAACCCATTTTGAAAGTAAAAATGATCTTATATTTTGGTTGTGAGCCTAGCCTTTAATGGCTGAGCCATCTCTCCAGCCAGGGAGTCTTGCCTCGGAGGAGATGAGAATGGGGGATGGGTTGGCATTGGCAGGGAAGGCTGGGGGCGGGAAGAGGGAATAGAGGGACCCCTGTGGTTGTTATGTAAAATGAAGAGAAATTGTCTTAAAAATAAATAAATAAATTTTAAAAAAGAAAGTAAAAACACTGTCACCTCACAAACCTTTCCCCCATAGTTCCATGTTTTCTTTTTTCTTTACAGGAAAAAAAAAAAAAAACGAAAATTTTATCAAATTTACTACCTTAAAATTTCCAATTTTTTACTTCATTTTAGTTTAACTAAGTTAAAGCAGCCATAAAACCCATTCAACATTTTACTTGCCCATAATATTAATGACTTTCATCCTACCAAATCCAGATGTCAATTTTAAGGCTTCTTCTCATAGATTTATAACTGTAATTTGAATGATAGATCATTTTATCTGGCTTAAGATGCATTTTAACTTCCTTACCAAGAGCCCACAAATTTTCTATATTAATACCTTTGCTACTTTTTGTTTTCCTGATGGAGAACCATGAGGATTCGGGGTTTAGCCTTTGACCTGATCTTCCCTTTTCTGTTCATGTTCACTCCCTTGGTCATCTCATCCCATGACATGGCTTTGAATACTTCACATATGCTGACATGTGATGAGGAAGTATCCTTTAAGACGTTTAAATGTGTGTTGCTACTTGACAGATGTACTTGAACTTCTATTAGGAATATTGACCTCAATATATCTAAGACAGAAGCTTCTCCTCCCAGCCTGCTCCTCAACCACAAAGATTTCTCTATCTCTCCTAACCCATTTCTTGTTTTTCTAATTTTTCAAACCAACAAACTGAAGTCAACAGTTGTTCTTCTTTTTTCTCCACTCTAATGAGAAAACAAAAATTCTTGGCTTTTTTGTTTTAAATATGTATGAGACTAATCATTCATTGATTTAAATATGACCACACCAAACTAATTGATTGGCTCTCTAACAGTCTTTTCAACACGGCAACAATGATGGCAATACTAAAATAGAAGTTCAGATTCGACATTTGTGTATCTTAACGGCAACCTCCCTCAGGCTAAGACTCATTATTCTAAGAAAGGACTATCCGATTGATCTAAATTATTTGTTTTCATGTTTTTATGACACAATTCTTGATGTTATTCCATCACTAATTCTGTTTCACACAGCTTGGCCTATTTGTGAAACGTGGCTGGTGAATAACCACTCTTTTCATGTTACCAGTTGATATTTCTTTCTTAAGTGTTACTGACTCTGTGAAAGTTCATTTTAACACTTTTTGATGTTTAGAAGTTATCTGTGTTTGAGGAAAAAAAATGTTCTTATTTATCTTTAGGATTGTAACTGCATTTAAACAATAAGATTCATGCTAAATGAGTACCAAATACCACTTAACATTCTTCGCATTGACTTCAGAATTGTTCCTCCCCTCCAGAGTTGTTGTTACAAAGAAGCAATTGTTTTTGTTTTTTTACTTATCATGTGCTTAATTATTCCTAATGCTAAATACTATGCACTTCTTTATAAACAGAAAGGAAAGGGGGCATTTTCCTGGAAGCAGAAATTATGACTTATTTCACATAAGTAGGAACCCCCTGGGAAGTTGATGGATGATGTGTTGTGGCTTTAGTCCTATAGAACGAAAATTTAATTACTCGGTCTTATAAATAAATGCTTCCTGCTCTCAAAACTCAGAGATGTAAGGCCGAGAACTGAATAATAAGCATCGCAGGTGAGAATGTTTCCCATCGATTCCTCTGTCCTATAGCACTGATAGATAGAAACACCTGCTGTGCACAGCCATGATTGTTCTCAGACTGGCCAAAATAACTAGAGCAACTCAGAGTGACATGTGTGCAAGTTTTTAAAGGTTGAAAATTTGTTTTGAAAGTACTTGCTACTACTGACAAAATACCTTGCCAATTTAGCCAGTCAGCTGTGGTCAATGCACAGAGGAAGTACAACGACATGCTATTTTATAAGGGAAAAGTTTATCATCCATTCCACATGAAAAGTGATGTATCTGTTCACTTCATCTGTCATCTGCTAAGCTACGTCTTTAAAGAATGAATTCATTTAAAATTTGATTGATATATAAACGTGCAAATTTCAAATACCAAACGATTCATAAATGAATGTAATTTATATGCCGTTGAATTTAATATGCATGTGTAAGTTTCCCACTAATGTGCTTACATGAAAACCATATATTTGTCCACAAGAAAACTGCTATTACCTCTTGCCATAAGCAGCCTCTCTGTTCGCACACATCCTTCGTCGCGATGCCTGCATCTGGATAACAACCGAATCTCTCATTGTCTGAGAAAACTTGATTCCACCTAACTATAAAGTTTTTTCCAAGATTAAAGGTGAGATCTGTAATTGAGAGAACCTATGGAAAAAAGGAATGATTAATTCTTTAACTTGATGAGGGGTAAATTTAAAAGTATGTCAAAATACAGCACACCCCGTAGGTTTTCAGAATTATTTAATATTTTGAAATATTTTTTGAAGAACAGAAACGCAAGGGGGCGGGGAAAGGCATATGACTTGATATCTAGAACTCCAACTTGAGTATGAAAGATGTAAAAAACATAACAGACATTTTAAAGAAACCAGTTTACCTTATTGGACACATCAAAAGTGAAGCCAGAATGAGCGTTCATCTCCTGAGCAGTTTCTCCTACTGTGACTTCTGTGACTGTGTCTGTCAGCCCAAAGACTTTGATTGTTTTAAATGAGAGAGCAGTTCCTTCTGAATATGCCGAATGTGTGCAAGTAGCAATCAGTTCATTCTGAGGAAGAATGGTATGCAATGTTAGCTGTTAAGTCCTTTGATATTAACCCCACTAATGGATAGAATATGAAAAAAGGAAATGGTTGAGGCATCCACCCTTCCATCCCACCAGTTACCACTGTGCATATAATTGATTTTGTTTGTATATGTCATAAAACTTTATTTTTAGAATTAATGATGACTTCACATATGAGGCCAATAATATGTAATATCTCTTATTCTAGCCTTTATATTGATAAGTGATAACTCAGAATTGTTAGAAAGAATAAAGAAATATAACTTCTGTGAAAAAATTCATTAGGTATTTAAAAAATTAAATGTGCACATACTTTTCATTTTTATCACCAAATATATATGAATTATCACTGTGATTGACATACCAAAACATATTGAATATATAGAAATTATTTCCAAGCTATGTTAAAATAGACTTAAGGAAGAACAAATAATCAATGCATAGCTTCATTATAAATATAATTTAATACAGTTAATAAAAAGGTTTTGTTTGTTCATTATCTAATAATTTCGATTTAACAATTAATTCAACAATTTATTTTAACTGAATTAATTGAAAACTGGAGAGAAATTTAAGCACTCCACAGAAGTAGCCTATAGTAAATTATAAAATAGACATTAAGAAACACATATATTTTCCAAAATAATGTCTTACACTGGAAACTGAAAAGTCGTACAATATATAGTTTCGATTTTCTATGGTATCTGAAATTGAAAAATAAACAGTTATTCAATCAAAGTGAAAGAAATTTTCTTTTCTTACTTTACATTTATATAATAGTTACTTTAAAATCATAATAATGAAGTGCTGTAGACAGTTCTAATACTTTGACATTTCTAGTAACTAGACTCAGGTTAAGACTTACACTAAAAAGAAAAAAGGGCAAGAAGTTTAGAAGGAAATTGCTTGGGCAGCTACAAGGTGGGCTGAAGGGAATCAATGTGTGGGGATCACAGTTTAAAAATATCATGTATGTCAGGGAATGCTCCTGAGAACTCAACCCTACAAAATGAACTACAGTCAACTGATGATTGCTGAGAGTGGGAGAAAGCCTTCCACAGGGAAGAGGCTCAACCTGGTTATCCTGCATCAAATGGTCAGCCCTGATTTGAGATAGAAAAAAAGGAGACATGCTGCAATTATGATGCAGTTATAATACCATTTTTAAGTAATTAAATTAACATCACATATGGGTATATGTATTTCAAATAATAATAAGATATTAAATTTTTGTTATCTCATTTCCTTGTGAAATATGTTATCTAATTTAGTTTTTTTTCTTCATGAGTAATAAAAGAGTCTAGAAATTCAGAAGAAACAAATCTTATTCTACTCAGATGTATTGGCTGGAGCTTGTAATCCCAGTTGGAGAGGCAGAGGTAGAGAAAGGAGAGTGAGAAAGTCACCCAGTCTGGGATATATAGGACACGGTCTCCACTACTAAAACAACAGGAAAGGTTATAAAGAATGATATGTTGTTATAAATTACTATTTCAAGTGATATTTGTATCTTACATTTTTGCTATGAAATTACGTGATTTTTTATGAAGACATGATATAGAACTATTCTATTTCACATTTCTATATTTATTATTTTTCATTATTCTGGAAAAGGGAATGAATGTAGAGAGACACTAAAAACTAATTTAGCCTATAAATAAACTGACATTTAACGAGGGAAATGTAAGAAAACAATGATGTCTGTATCACACATATACTAAAACATTCCCAAGGCACTATTATAAGGAAACTGAAAATTAGTACTAGCCAAATTTGAAGAAAATAAAATTTAATGAGATTTGAAAAGTAATGAGTTCAATTGGAAACTATATGATAATATTTGTAGACACACATAAAATGGTTATTATCTAAGTGCCACATATTAAAATAAATAAATTAAAATAATTTCAGTAAAATTTTAAAGGATCAATTAAATATAAAAACATGAAATTAATAGATATGATTAACATTATATAATAAAATGGCTTGTGGTTGTTTTATTAATTATTTAGTTTATTCCTGTTTGTACTAAATTCTCAAAATATAAATTAAGCATTCTAAATAATAGAAAGGAAAATTTTTTTTACATTAAATAATTTGACACCGACATTAACTACATCTGAAATTATTGGTTTCATTTTTATTTTCATTAATAACATTTCATGTTTAAAAATTACAATTAATTATCCAAAATACTCAAAAACATGATGCAATTCCTACATTGAAAATATGACAAGTTATATTAAATTAAAAGTATGAATGTAACTTAAAAATCACATACATTTGTCAAAGAGGTTCTACAATGCATCAGTTCACGAAGCTGATATGTTAATCATATAAACAAGTCAAATAGTGATGTCAAATTGCATAAAGAAACATAAAAATATCATTATGAATGCAATCTCTTTGAATAAAGCTAAGTTACCAAGTAATCAGAACAGAGGGCGTTGAGACTTACTTTTAGTTTCACCGTCATCCCAGAAGAAGTCTCCTTTTGCTGTGTGATTTTCGTCTAATGCAACAATAAGGCCTAGAGGATTCTTACGGCTACCATGGAAAATGAGGTTTGTATAGAATTAAAATAAATTTGCAATCAAATTATAACTTATAACAAATACATTTACAGTTAAGAAGTTTTAGTTGTGTATTAACAAATGAACACTGATATCTATATATTTTTGCATTCATAAATTCAATATAAATGTACTATTATGAGTTAAAAGATAATTCACATACATGTAAACAAACAAAAACATAATAAATGTATAAGTATGATGATATTTAATTGTTGAAGGATATGACATCTGCAAAATTTAAACAATGTAACATTTCAATTGAAACAAAAAAATTAAATGTGTTTGAAGAATGTTTAATTTAGGGTGCTGGAGACATTGCTCAGTGTTAAAAACACTCGTGCTATTTATGAGGACCTCTGTTTGGTCACCAGTAACACCATCCAGGGGAATCACAACTGTCTGTAATTTCGTTATCAGGAAAACTACAACCTCTTCAGGTCTCTGTGTGCACCACACACATATTGTACACATACAGACAAGCAAGCATGTGTATATATGTGTGTGTGTGTGTGTGTGTGTGTGTGTGTGTGTAAAATTTTAAAGTAAATAAGAGTGTTCATTTCAACCAATATAACCTTAAATTGAAATGTGTTAATTATCCTACGCAAATGAAAATGTGGCTGTACTGGATAAGTTTATGTCAACTTGACACAGGCTAGAGTCATCTGAAAGGAAGGAGCCACAATTGAGAAAATGCCTCCATATGATCCTGCTGTAGGCAAGACTGTAGAGCATTTTCTTAATTCATTATTTATGTGACAAGGCCTAGTTATTATGCATGGTGCTGTCCCTGGCCTGGTGGTCCTGAGCTCTGTGAGAAAGCAAACTGAGCAAAGCCATGGAGAGCAAACCAATAAGCAGCTCCCCTCCATGCCCTATGCATTAGCTCCTGCCTCCAGGTTCCATCCCTGCTTGAGTTCCTGTCCTGAGTACCTTCAGTGATGAACTATAATGTGTAAGTGTGATCCAAATAAACCCATTCCTCTTCAACTTGCTTTTGGTCATGATTTTTCATCATAGTAACAGTAACCCTAACTAAAATAGTGTTATTTTTAAACTTTAAAATTAAAACATTGAAATGTACAATAATTTCAAAAGTGAGGTCAGTTAGAATGAAAATGAATCATGAGGTCAATTACTACATATCTTCTTGCTGTATCACCATAAGATAACGCTGCTGATGCTATAGGGTCCTAGCAACTGTTCTACACAGAATATGTTACACACATTAGCCAAAGTTTGATTCTGTTGTTCAGGAAGATCTGGGTGATGACTGATCTTTGAGAAAACTTTCATGAAACACTTGTAAACATAATAAACTCCAGAAAACCAAAGTATTTAAAGGCTAACATAAACTGATGTACTCACTCATGTTTCATCAATAAATATTTGCAGAAAATAGAGGCCAGGCAGTGTTATATTTGAGTTATAAATTTATAAAAATGTGATTCTGGACATGCATGAAGTTTGTAGTCTAGGATACCAGACATACTACATACAACAAATAAAGCATAAGGAGCCTATATGACTATGCAATGGCCCTTCATTTTACCTTTCTGTTGTGGTTACATTGGGTTCCTGGATTGGGATGATATAGCCTCCTCTAAGATGTAATCCTATCTTATCTGCTGGAAGGTACATATCAATCCTTTGTTTTCTCCATGGCTTTTTTTCACCCTATAGTTAAAGAAAAAAAATTGCTTTTATTGTTAATGCATGTTTTAAACTTGCTTCATAATGTTTGTAAGTTATACATTTTATCTACTTAACCATGTATTTGTTTATAATCATGGGGAGAAAATAATTTTCATTCAGTTTTCAATGCATATGAAAATAAGTTCATTTTCTTCTGAAATATAAAATAGGATAGAGAAATATTTCCTTTCTACGAAAATTAACAATTATACCCACATTTTGTACTTTTTTTTAGTTATCATGCTTCTAATAATTAATGATTCTTCATTCAGACATATGTCTACATTTTATAGAGAATGCATGGTATTTGTCTTTAGTGTGGCTCTGTCATTCAATAGAACACCCTCTAGTCCTGATCCATTGTTTGGCAGTAGACAGGATTTCACTATTTTTACGTGTGAGTAATAGTATGTTGCATGTAAACCACATTTTCTTTGTACATTCTTCAGCTAATGGACGTGGAGTTTGATTTGATATATTACTCTCAGAATAGTGCAACCTTAAACATAAGAGTGTATCATTTTGAAACATTCCTGCCACTGTCCTTGTATACTTTCCAAAGTAACATAATTTGATAGTAAACCAAATCTGTCAGTAGATTTGGGAGGAACTTTTATGCTACCTTACACAAGGAAAAATAGAAGGGAGTTTTGTAACAGATACCAAGACACAATTTGATTAACGAAGTAATAAATGAGTACTCTTTTTCTACACCAGAGTAGTGTAACTGCCATCCAAGGACCATTTTACAATGTTTTTCATTATACTTGAGTTATAATGAAACAACACGAGTTATAATGAGCAACAACAGTTGTTAAAGGGCGAGCTAGAGGCAGTACACAACAGGTAATGATAAGGGGGTGAAAATTATATTAAGCTGATTTGACCAATGTAGAATAGACAAATGCAATGAAACATTACACTGAACTCATATTTATGTACATTTATAATGTTTCAATCAAAGCATTATGTAAAATGCTTGAGAGGCAAGTGTTCACATATTTGTTTGTTACACGTTGCATGCTTGCATTAGGTTGTCATGTTGCTCCATAAACATAATTAAAATAATAAAGAAGTAAATAACAGAAAAATGACACACACCAAATAAAGTCTGCTGGCCTTTAGAAAGTCTTTTCAAATATTGTTTCAAACAAATGTTTTGTTCAGCCAAATGAATATGCAAAACATAGTCACTTTAAAAAATAATATATCTGAATATGAAGATGCTTTAGTAACATCCACTTCCAAAAAAAAAAAAAAAAGAATTGTATATATGAATTTGTGAATGTTATTATTTGGGCTTTTCTAGTTGACTTTGAAAAAACATTTTCAATGATTTTTTTTTATTTAAAAACACATAAACCTATCTCAATTCTTCTGGCAAGAAGGCAGATGTAAACTAGAAGACAGGAATTAAATAAATTTCGATTCTTTTCTAAAATACTCTTTTAATTCCATTTAAGAACAAAAATATATTATCTTAATAAAAATATGGCTTTATATTAAAAATCTGGCTTTTGTGTAATGGAAAATAATTGTACATCAATTTTTACACAGTTCTCCAGTTGAGAAATATTTCTTATAATAATCTCAGAACTCCCAAACACAGATGCAGATGCACTGTTATGTGGAAAAGTACTTCTGGCCTTATATACATGTATGTTACTTACTGTTTCATAATCATACCAGGTAGCATCAGGAATGTATGCACTCACAGATTCTGCTCCCTAAGATAAAGAAAATCGGTGTAAATATACAAAATATAGTAAATATACACAAAATATTTTGCACATTTTTGAAACTCAAATGAAGAAAGAATCTTCCTAAGAATTATGTTAGATTTTTCTATTTTCAAGAGAAAAAAATACTTTTCTGTTCATACACTCCAGTAGTTCTGAATTCTTAGTTTTATGTGTAAAATACACACTGTAGTGGCAAAGGGGATATTATGTAGGTGACAATTATAATTCATGTACACACTTGTGCTGCTATAAGCCACATGATTATTTTCATGTAAATTGTTCATTTCTACATAAACTACATGGACACTAGAGTTTAGAAACAGAAGACACATAATCTCAGTCCACTTTTTTGTTTTACATATTCTTAAGGTCAGCAGTTTTACATGACTATTTTACTCACATCTTAGCAAAATTGCTATGTTTATGTCTCCCTAAGTGTAAGCTATTTAACATTCTGATAAACTTTGAGGTAATGCAATAAATATAAACTTTTCAATATAAAACTGACTATACAGACGCCCTTGCTAAGTTATTTATTATATATTTTGTAATCTACACATATCAAATACCTTTGTGAGTTTTAAAATATTTTGGCATTTTAAATTTCAGTGAGAGCTTGTGAGCTTGAAATAGTTCGTTGAGAAGTAAGTGGTATCCAGGGTCATCATAAGTGTAAACAAATTTTGTTATGCAAAATTGTCTTTAAGCAATAAATATAATACATGTGTAAAGCCTACCTGTCTCAAAACAGGAGTGATAAGTAGAGCAGGGCCCCATAGAAATTGGGTGTCCTCAATCCAGCTGTTTGGGTCTTCATAAAATCTAAGAACAATGATAATATTTAAGATATTATAAAACACACAAGGCAAAATATCTCATTTTCTTTAGATAAGCTCTTAACTGAGAATCATTACTTTAAATATTTGTTTACTATGTCATTCTTAAGCAATAATTCTAACGTAGTTCATACAATATACAATAAGGAATACAGGCAAAGAGGAATGAAGGGGAGTAAAAGGGAAAGAAGAATGGTAGGCATGAGTCAGTTTCATACTCAAAACCCCTAAGAAGTCTACCATAGATATATGGCTACTTTTAATAGCTAACAAACCATTTTTGTTTATTATTTTCTTGTAAAGCAGGTCTATAAATTTCTAGAATTACTTCATAATATACTTTCAGTATTTTTCAACAAAAATGTAATGTGCGTTTATAAGGAATGTTAGGTCATTCCCTAAGAAATACCTTGTTTGTTCATATCATATAAGCATGTAGACGATGTACATTTTTATGATTATACCACGCTATCTATATTTAGGTGATTTTATAATACATGATTGTTACATTTTCAGTAATTTTTAAGCTAAATCTTTCTGGCATCCCTGATGTATTTTTTTATGTAGTTTCTTTTATAAGTTCTGCTAAATTATCTCATTTGTAGCTTTATATTTTCTAACCTGTTTATATTTATCACAATCATTTTATACATATATATGTATATATATATATATATATATATTCAGAAAAGTTTCTATACAAGTAGAAAAAAATAGTAATCATAGATCCAATTTGCATCTTGATTTTTTCCATTAGTGTTTTCTTATATTTCTGAATATACTTTTTACTGTTATTTCTCTGTGTTTATGTATGTGTGTAGGTGGTGTGCATGTATGTTATGTTTTTTGGTATGTGTGTAGATGTGTCATGTTGTGCATAAGTATGGCATGTAGGTGTTTGCACATGTGTGCAATATATGTGTGTGTGGTGCATGTATGTGAAATTGCAAACGCACATGCCCATTTTCACATGTAGAGATCAAAGAAATTTGTCTTATTCTATTTGTTCTTCACCATATTGCCTGGATCAGGGCATCCTCCTGAACCAGGAATTGGCTAGGTTGGCCTGCGTGGTGGCAGACCAGCGAGTTCCTGGGACCCACCTCTCTCTGCGCCCCCTAATATTGTAGTTACAATCAAAGGCAGCTATGTCAAATTTTTGAATGAGTACTGGGAATTAGAACTCTATTCCTCTTGTTTGCAGAATCAAGATTCTAACCCTCTGAGACAGCTTTCTAACCCCTGAAATCGTAATTCTCACTATTAATTCCCAATACTCACTCATGAAGAAATGGTCTTGCAACTGTCTCTCCATTCACATGGGCTTTATAGAACAGAGTGTAGAGGAAAGGAAGTAAGGTGTAGCGGATGGTTAAGTAGTGCCTTGATGTCTTTACCAAAAGAGAGTCTTGTCCAAAAAATGCAGGATCCTGCTCCTGTACGATATCAAAGGAAATTAAAATGAGAAAAGAAAATGTAAATAAACATTTAAAGTGGAACCATTTTGATTATTGCGTTTAAAGCAAATTGTTTGAAATTGTGCTCCTCTATGAAAAATTGAATACATCCCTAGGATAAACTCTTTATGACTGGATGATTCAGGGTTTGTATCCTCAGTTGTATTTTAATCAAATTGTATTTTTAAGTACACATTTCTCACTTAAATATACACTTTCAATATGCAAAAAATGACCAAATTTCAAACTACTAATTTTTTGATGATTTTAATTTTTCATGTTCTCAAAACCTTAGTCAAATAATAGGTGGTTTATTTCAATTCTAACAGCATGCCTATACTGGAATTTGTGCTCAGCTACATGGTATACTTTGACAAATAGGATGTACGTAGCACATTCAAGCACAGGCCTGAAATGTACTAATGGATTCTGTCCTGTTCATAGCCATGGACTTCAGAAATGACAGTAACAATCTACAGATCCAGAACTACAAGCAACAAAGTTTTCTGGCCAGTTAGCAAACTTCAGTTTTGAAGTTCAACACTCCTCCTGAGACCAAAAGATCCTCTACATATGAAATAACTGCCTGTCTGTACCAAGAAGGACCACAGTGATAAAGTTTGTTCATACATTTTGCTAAGGGGTCACAGAATTTACTGAGTTTTCCCTTTAAAATTACAGCAAAATCATCCTTCCTGTTTAACTAATCCCAACCACATAATAGTGGCATTGCTGTGTCTGACTCTATTCTGGAGATTCAAGGCTACCCAGGGGTCCTGTTCACCTTAACATCTTTCCCATTGACCTGGCAGAGACTGCTAGAACCCAGCTGCTGTTTGGTGCTCCATGTCCAATTGCCACCCTCTGTCAGCTTCATGAAGCCCAGACCTGACCAGTGGATCCAAGAGTCTCACCACTCCACTATCTCATGGTCACTTTGTTGTCTTTCACATTCATTTTTCTAATTAATCATTACCATATTCGTTCTGTCATGCCATTTGCATTTTAGAAAACTCAGATGTATACAGAATTGCTTGTACAAAGCTTTCCTATGGACATGGATTCCCCAAACTCTCCTTTGTGCCCATTTTGACTTTGTTCTCTGAAGTTTCTTTACAACCTGAACTGTGCAGTTGACACTTCCCAAATGGAAGTAAGATTTTGTATGAGAGCAACATGTGAACACTGAAACTATCTTGATCAGCATGTTCTTAACCGACTTGAAGATTTAAATGGATGCTATGGTTCTCTTTTTAAAAATGTGTTCATGATAGCCCACAGCATGCATATTTCAGATGAGAATATGTGAATTTTCTTATGATTCTGTTCCTACCAGTTCAGAAGTATGCTTTAATAGTTAGTATTGTCTTTGCTGACATGCTTGTTGCACTCTTAATAATCATTACAAAATAATTTTGGGCTCAGTTATAAGGGTCTTGAACTTTGGACTTCCTTTTATAAAAACAAAGAGCAAGGATCTTGCATATAATGTTATATTTTGTTATAAACCAAAATTTTCACTATCAAAATCCAAGACAAAAATATGGTATCAATACATTTTGTTTTGTGATTTTTCTCATTTGTCCACTTTTAGACATAAAATACATTGACGTTTAAGAAGTAGATTTCAAGCATTTATTTATAAAATATGTTGCATACTTTTTATCTTACCATATTTATACTAATGAAAGAACATTGCTCAAAAATGCAGTTGTGCTTGTTTAAAAACATGAGGAACAAGTGTCACTTACCGCATAGCCATCGGCATTGTGGTTTCTAGAAAATGGATAAAAAGCTCCTAGTTGCATCCATCTTCTGCAGAGTTCTTCAGTTGTATCAGCCACAAAACCGCAGATGTCTGCTCCAACCTAAACAACAGTGTTCCTCTTATTCACAGTGTTGACATTCTGCCTTGTCTACTACATTCCAATGTATGCAACAACTAATTGGCATTGCTCATAGTCTACTTGTTTTATGGCCTTCATACACACCCTCTAAACTGATTTACGCTCCATGTTCGATCCTTCTTTAATCTCTTTCCACATTACTTTTATTCTCTGCTTCCCATCTCCCTCCTTCCTTCACCTCCATGCCCTAAATGTTCCTATTGTTAATTTTTGGAACTGTTCTCAATGACCAGGCTTAATTTTTAGCAAGGGTTTACACGAAATGTGTCTCACCAATGTTTAACTTTAATTTACTTGATTTCTGCTTAGGTTGAGATCTTGTGAAGTGTTTGAGTATGTAGAGGTTTTTCTTTTAGTAATGTTTGTCACACGTTTTCCAAAGTTTTCCATAGGTTTCCAAACATTTTCTTTTTTTCTATAGATTTACAGTAGGCATTGTAAATTCAGTACTAACCATTTATGATTACATAAATTGAAACTATCATTTCCCAGTATGTTGCTCGCTTTCTACTTTTAACAATTAAGATATTTTTTGATTGGCAAAATGTTTAATTTCATTTTAATCCAATTTACATTCATCTGTAATTGTGTCCAATATGTTCTGTTTGAGACATTATTCCTCTAACATGTCAGAAATTATACTCATATTTTCTTCTAAATTGATTAAACTCTACTTTAATTACATGTCTTTTATCTACTTGGTATTGACGTTTTACAGAATACATGAGAAATATGTGTTATTTTGTCTTTTCAAATGTATAATTAATCATCTATATGAGTATCTAGTACTTTCATTATATATCTACAGTAATGTGGAGCATTTAGAAGGTATGTATACATACATGAGCCTGTGCTTTTTTTTATTGTAAGCCTAATTGAAAACTCACAAACCATATTTAATGTGCTAATTACAGCTATTGATAGTACATGGCTTCAGTGGAAGAGTTAATTTTCTTCAGGGATGATATCCCTGAGAGGTTTTCTGTGATTCTGTGGACTGTCCTACAACAATGTAAATGCTGGCTGCATTAAGCAGACTCATTATGTTTTAAAAATAGAGGGGAAAGTTGGAGGTGATAGAGAAAGAAGGGGAGGGAAGGGAATTGAGAGTGAACTTGATCAAAACAGTTACAGACAGATATAAAATTTTCAAATGATTAAAAAACATGGGGATCAGGGAAGATGAGCGGGAACAGAGGCAGAAGAATGAATAAGAGCAAAACAGAATGACACATATGAAAAGTTAATAAAAATAATTCAAAATAAATGTTTTATATTGTTGATATCAGTGTTTATTGGTTAAGGAACATTGTTGAAATTATATATTTATTAGCATATGTTTTAACTTAATGTGTTTGCTCAAATTTTCAAATAATCACTTTTGTGTGTTTGATTATATTCCTCTTTTTGTCATTGAAATAATCTTTCTTTCATTGCTATACATTTCAGGTTAATTGCTTTCTTTTTCCTATATTTAAATCATGCACTAATTAAAATTTGCACTATTTGTGTCTTTGATTTTGTTTTAGTTAGCGTATATTTGTTTGTTTTATTTTATTTATTTTTTTTATTCAAGCCAAAGGTTTTGCTAAATAGTCCAGTTTTTCTTGGTACTTGACACTCAGAAGTCTAGCCCGATCTTGACTATGGCTTCCCTAGTGCTGAGGTTGCGCACATGCTGACCATACTCTCCTGCTTGTGTTTTTGGTTTAATATTTAAGACTATAAATTTTCCTTGTAGCTAAAAACATACCAACTTTGATTAAGAAATATCAAATTGCTAACATTCAGTAATAGATTGATCTTTCTTCCTTTTCTGAAATTCATCTTGTTTTTTGCTGAATTTGTTTGTATATATTATGATGGTGTATTTCTTTACCTCCCAAATTCAATACTGTACGTGAAAGTTACTTTGTTTCATTGTGTTTGGGTGTTCACTTTATTCATGTATATGAATGAAAACTGAAAAAATGATTAGACATGCACTTCAAATATTTGGTGATGACTTTATATAATCTTGAATCTCTGATTTTTATGTGATTTTTTGTTAGATTTACTGTCAGACTCATGATTCATATTTACAATTTACTATACTTTCTTTACCTTAAAATGTTTGAACACTATTCTGCACTTATCTTTTGTGTAGTATTAAACTGTCTTACCAAAGGCATTCCAAACAGACCAAACTCCAGCATTCCAGTGATGGACCATTCCATCTGCTCCCATGAGGCAGTGTTATCTCCGAGCCAATGTGCAGCATGCCTTCCAGAGCCAGCAAATGTTGACCGAGTGAGGATGAAACTTCTCTTACCAGGAAACACTTTTTCTACAGCTCTAAAAATATAACCAAAATAAAACATAAGTATTCCTCTAAAATAAAATTGAATTCTTTAACTTAAAAATATTACTTTCAAATGTATATTTGATCCTTTCTCAGACATAACACATAATATTTACAAAAATTTGTGAAATTTTAACATCAGTTTTGCATTTAGCTATCAAAATGTAGCTCATTTGAATACATTCTGATCAAATTCAAAAGAAGGATATCTTTGGAAAAGACAATATTCTCACAAAAGGAAATCATCAGAAACAAACAAAAAATCATTAGTTGTAGTGAGTAGACACTCCAGCTTTGATCTGGAAGTTCCAACCCCCATTGAGGCTTCAGTAACTGTCACGCCTACCAGGTGGGGCCAAAAGAGGACCCTGAACACCCAAGATCCAGATGTGTGGGCTCTCTTGGTTCTTGGACCTTGAACGCTGGAGGTAGACAGAGCAGAGTTCTCCAGAGCTTTCCCAGAGCCTGCTACCTATCCCTTCACTTGTAAGTTACCCCACAAAATAAACCTCCCTTTTATCTACGTGGAGTGACCTTAATAATTTCACCAATAATAAGTACTTCAAAATATGAAGTCAACCAGACTGGCTTTGTGAATATATAATATCATCACATGCCTTTTCCATATTATAAGCTATATTATATTGAACCAACAGATATTGCTCTTTTTTTCCTCCAATACTTTACCTACTTAAAAAATGTAATGTTTGGGTTATGAACCTAGCCTTTAACGGCTGAGCCATTTCTCCAGCCCAGTGTTGATGGGCAGCGGTGGTGCAAGCCTCTAAAACCAGCACTTGGGAGGCAGAGCCAGGTAATCTCTGTGAGTTCGAGGCCAGCCTGGTCTACAGAAGAAGATCCAGGACAGGCACCAAAACTACACAGAGATACCCTGTCTCAAAAAAACAAAACAAAAAACAAACAAACAAACAAAAAAGTAATGTTTCACATTGCATTCAGGTTTTATTAATTTATTTTTGAATGGTTTTAATTAAAATAGAACTATAACATTTCCCTCCTCCCTTTCCTCCCTCTAGCCTGTGCCAAGAATGATCCCTCAAAACCATTCGTTGTCCTCCAACTCCAAGCTGATAAATAGCCTAGTGTTCCTTTATTACTATTTATATGTGTAGATGTGCACAAAGAGAAATGTCAACACTGTAATGAAAATATACAAAAGTTTTGATACTTTGCATGTTTTGCCACCAGCAAGGCCTTTACACTTGAGCATTTACTTAAAGAGAAAGTTGCAAATATATTGAGCCCTACATCTCAGTGCTATCAGTTACTGCTCTGTAGAACCTTATGGAACACTAGTAAGGAACAGAAAGTCAGTAAGTACTGGGTTTCTGCTTCTGTTTTGTGTCATGCTCCTTATTGTATTATGTTCAACTACTTAGAAACTTAGTGAATTGAAACACTTATTTTTGGAGAGTAAAGGACAGTTATTATATCATCACTTTTTAAGCCAGCTGAGAACTTCATGGTTGCTAAAAAAAAATAACTTTATTGTTTTCCCTAGAAAGTAAATAGAATAAATCTTTAAACCTCTAGGAATTATGAAAATCATATGGCATGTGATTCTTGATAGCTGACTAATATTGATAACATCCTATATCAGTAAAAGAAAAAAATATTTTAATAATGTGGAATTTTACCATGAAGATTTTTTTTAATTCTTACTCTTGCAACTTTCAATATGAATTGCTAATCTTCCAGAAACACGTGTATGAACAAAACAATGAGTCATTGAGTTTCCACATAAAATTTCCCTTACTTCTCTGTGGCTATGGCCATGCTGTATCCATACAGGCTGTGGACATCATACTGTTGCCCCCACTTCTGCACAGCATCCATGCAAAGGGTTTTGGAATACATTATTTTGTCAAGAATACCTTAGAGGAAATAACAAAGCAAATGTTCTCATGAGATATTTTATGATAACATTTGTGTCTTTTATTTATAATCTGTTCTCTCATACCTAATGAAAAAATAACAGAAGACTACATTCAGTTGAACAATATCCAATTAGGTTTATGCATTTCATTCCTGTGGAGACTGGAAAAGGATTTTAGCTACAACCAGTGTAAATACTATACACATTAATTCATTTAGGGTAATTTAATTTAACTAAACAATATTCTATGGTTTTAATAACAAATAAATCCATGGGAAAGAGTTATTGATAAGTGAATTGTAATTTACACACTTGTATAGAATTCCCCCAATACTAATTTTAGTCATTTATAGTACACAAGTTTGTTTAAATATGACATTGGTTAGGAACTGAGGAGATGGCTCAGTATGTACAGTGCTCAGCACACAATGAGTACCTGATTTTGAATCTCTAGCCCATGCAAGGAACACATGATGGTGAGTAGTCCTCCCTGCACTGTAAGATAGAGACAGGTGGGTCTACAGAACTCTCTCTCTCTCTCTCCTCACTTTCTCTCACTATTTCTTTCTTTCTCTCTCTTATCTAGTCAGCCAGTGACCTCTAGCTTTAGTGCAGAAATCATATCAAAATGAGTTTTGAAGGAGCTTGGCTCAGTAATTAATAATGCTTGCACTGAAAACTTGGGTACTGAAATTTAGATCCCAGCACCCACCTAACAGGCTGGATGCAGAGTGCAGATCTATCACTCAGTGGTTCAGAACAAGAGTCATTAGGGTATGCTGGGAAAGTGTGAGTCCTAACTTGAAGGAGAAACTCTACCTCAGTGGAACAGATAGAAGGAGATAGAAGAGTAAAGCAGAAACCTTCTTCTCGGCTCTGTGCTTCAGCACAAGCTTTCGTGTTTATGAACATTTGTGCTTACACTCATATGGGCATAATAAATAAACACATAAATAAAATTAACAAAATAAGATGGAGAATGATAGATGAAGAAATGAGCATAGTATTTTCCACGTGTTCATGTGGAAACATACAAACGTGTACATACACAAACAACACACACGAAAAGGTCAATATAAATAAGATAGAGAGCAGTAGATAAGACCCTCAGTATCTCATCTGTAAGCTTGAAAACATTAATGCATACATACAACACATACATAAATACGTATTACATTAATAGAACTACACGTTATTCTATTCAGCAAAGGAAAAGAAAAAAATCAGTGATTTTAGGATTCAAAATTATAAAAAATTTTGTGATTTAGAAATATATTTTAGAATTTATAAGTCAACACAAATTTTGTCTAAACTAAGGGTAATTAGGTAAGCAAATAGAACTTACCAGGAGTAAAAGGTGGATAATTCAGTTTATTGACAGCACACCCTTTCAGAGACCCTTGAATAAAGCTGGAAACTTCATTCATGTCCTGAGTGGATAGAAAAATAAATTGTGAATAACAGATTTCCTATGCTATTTAAAAAGACATTCTTGAAATTGTTTAATTCCTAGATGACATACATATACATACACATATATGACATACATGTGTACATGACAGACCTAAAGATGGGGTGAATATGCTAAGACAGGTACCTTGGTTGGAGGGAAAGATTTTTAAATCTTGCAAACCTCTCTCACTTTACAGAATTATAAATCTACACAAAGCACATCTGCTCATGTAGCAGACATCATTGAGAGAGTTGTGTCAGTTGTCTCACTGTGGTGTACGTATCCCCTCTTCCAGCACAGGCGTTCTTATACATATTTGATTTTGATGGGCAGTTATCTAGAATTTATCATTCACTCAGCCTATTGCTGATACCAGTATTCACAGGTCCACAGCTTCTAAACTGTCATAAGTAATGGAGGCATGGGATGTTAGGAGCAACATAAAACCCTGAAAGTCTTTCAAGGAAACTTAAGCTAGCTTAATTTTATTTTAAGAATTTGTTAAACAAAATTTTTTAAAGTGTTGGGGAATTATTTTAAGGTATACATGATGGGTATTATTATTGTCAATTGGATTATATCTTCAGTGAATTAAAACTCAAGCAGCACAATACAGTTGAGAGGGATTTTTCTGAAGTGACTTAATTAAGACCTGCCTTAAATCTGGGCCACAGGTTCTGCTGACAGCCTATATGAAGAACAGAGAAGAAGGAAGTGTTTGCCCTTTCCTGCATACCCTTGCTCTGGCTTCACCTGGAATTGCAGCCTACTTTTACATGATTCTAATATATACAGAAGACCAGTTGAGTCATCCATCTCTGTGGACTGAACAACTCCGAATTAGATAAATTAATAATTAACTATTAATACACTAGATAAATTAATAACTATTAATTCACTAGAAAAATTAATAACTAACTACTAATTTATTAGATAAATTAATAACTAACTTATGAGTGAGCTCATTATGATGATAACAGACCCAGACAGCCAAAGAAAACTTATCAACAATATTTAATACTGTACAGAACTGTTCTGCTTTTCTTAAAACCTCTGTTTGTTTGTTTTTTTGTGTGTGTTCATGTTTATGAGAAGTTTATTCTAAGCTTAGGGTTTAGAATCTTGAGGTATTTTTATTCCTCCAGTGGGTTTATAGTCACCACAAATGCAGGTTTGCCTTGACTATTATCTCATGGGACTGCCTTGTAAATGGCAAATTGTGATTAAGTAAAATTATGAAAACAAGCAAACAAAAATTATCCCAAGAATTTTCCAAACATTATGGGTTTTTTCAGTGATTTCACTAATCATCTAGGAACTAAATTTTAATGAAATAAAATACAGACCACTGCCAATTTCACGTTCTTCTCTTCCATCACTTACTAGAAGGGAAGTCTCCTAAGATGGGCATTAATGGTACACAGTGTGGCAGTTGGCCCCTGTATATTTTTAAATGTGCTTTGGAATTGTGCTGTCCTAGGTCTATCCCCAAATCAATCATCTCAGAAAAAAATGATAGGGGATAAAGATATAACTCCTCATCTAAAAAATTAAATTTATTTTTCAAAGTCCACTAATAAGGGAGAAAAACATCTAAATTTACAGTTTTTACTTTTGATTACTTTCTTCAACATGAATTGTGTTTGTGTTTTAGAAAGTGATAGAAAGTATTTAAATTTTATTTAGAATTCATTCTCTATATAGATACACAATGCATACCTATATATGTATTTATGGATAATTCATTTTATGATCGCCAAATAAAACCATTTGTTCTTTTACAATAACTACTTACAATCCAAAGTCCGTCATAATTGACTTTATCATGGAAAATACTGCATTCATTTGCCCACCACTCAGTGGTTTGAGGATTAGTAAAATCAGGGTACACCGTTAATCCTGGCCAAACCTAGATGAATAGATCATTCACATATACACATGAATAAAAGAGAATTTAAAAATAAGTGGTATTTCAAACACATGTATTTAATGTCAGTACTCAATTTCTAATATTGTACTTCAGTAGGTATGTATGATTCATGTGCAGCCTACATTCAAAATTATCTGGACATTTTGTTAAACTCCCTTAAGGGAAAATAGTTAAGTAAATATAAAGAAGAAGCATTAAGTATTTAGAAAAGAAAGAAAATTTATAGATGTCAGGTTAATAAACCAGAGTAATATAATGCATCCCAGTTTCATTAATTGAAAGCATGATACTACATTTCCAAAGACATCTACTTCCAAAAACTTCAAGAGAAGATTTCATTATTATAGCAATATACACTAGACCTTTTCTGTGTTCTAAACATTTTTATAATTGTTAACAACATAGTCAACAGAAATTTGGGAGATACATTTTGGTCATCATTTTACATATAAGATAGGTTAATTAAATCTATCTTGCAGGAGAGATAAGTGACACACAGACATGTCAAATAGGATGTTCAAGGCCATCCTCCTCACACCTGGCTGGCAGATATTTAAACTCAAGGCATCAAATACCTGACCCTATGATATCAAAGATAAAGTACACTATGTTGTCTCTTGATTATGTATTCCTTTTCAAAATATATTTCATGATCTATTCCTCAAATAATGGCATTAAAGAATAATATTTTTTAATTAATTAGGACAAGTTTATGTTGTTTTAAAACCATATAAACACAGTTGCTTACTGATATGCCTAGGATCACAGTGACGAGTGTTAACAAAACATAATCTGGGAAATATTAGGGGGTAGTAAAAACAGGGTCACGTGTAGGTCTGGTGGAGCCTATAATCATGGAAAGAAATGCTTCCCCATAAAGTTTAAGTTTCCTAACTAAGATAAGGATAGGTAAGATATTTGTCAGTATTACAAATAATGATTTAATAAATACACATATAAAAATTGTTATTTCCTCTTACAGTGTTATTTTGTTTTATTAAACCACAGCAGTGAATTACCAACTCCATATACAAGTCATTCTTTGCTTTTAACATGACTTATGAGTATGCTTTTAAAAGGAATATTTATTCTATCCAAACATGTCCTTCACATGTTGGGCAGGTGGTTACATCAATCAAGTGTTTGTCACATGAGCATGAGATTTCCATTTAGATTCCCCAAACAGTAGCACAGTCTAAAATCCCAACACTCCTAAAGTGAGATGGGAGGAGACAAGAGAATCCTTAGAAGTTCCTGGAACAAGAGAGTGCAGCAAGCAAGGACCCTGTCTCAAACATACATGCCATGGCACACATAAGCCTGCATTCATATGCATAGATAGATAGATAGATAGATAGATAGATAGATAGATAGATAGATAGATAGATAGATAGAAAGATTTACTGATAGGTAGACAGACAGATACACATGTAAATATACATATATCTAAAAGCTAGGCATCTCTTTCATAATTGGTTTTGTGATCATTGAAATTTTAATTCAATTTTCTATATTTCCGTTGTCCTCCTTGCAACAGTTTCAATAACTACACAGTATTTTGAGGTCTAAATGTAAATTTAAAAAAAACTCAGTGCCTAGTATAAAGTTCCTCAGTTTGTAATTGCAAATATTTTGCATTAAATCATCTACACAAACATTGCAGAATTTTTGTAAGAATTTAAACAGTGTGTCAGATTTATTGGCATTGATTCTGATTATTGACTTTAAATGACCTGCCATCTACTCTTGTACAACTAAATTCCTGTAAGGACTAATGGTGTGTTTATTCTGACTAAACTATCCTTGAAAAACTGCAATTTAAATCCAAAGAGGAAAACAACAACAACAACAACAACAACAACACACACACACACACACACACACACACACACACACACACACACACACACACCATTTACACAAAAAAAATGTTTGCAAAATAGGAAACCAGAGCCACATGAATTTAATGGATGGAAGAACTTACCTCTCCAATAAGTGGTGTAGTTCCATCTGGCTCACTCACCCAAACCTTTTGTTCCTCACCCCTGTTATATGTTTCATATTCTGCTCCATTAGCACGCTTATTTATAGATATGGCAGGGTCCTGATAAAGAAATAAGATTCTGTAGGCAATGTTAACATACAAATGTGTAATGATAAAATATATTTTACTACACAATTTATCTTTACCAGGATGATAATATATTTTTGTCCATGGTTGTGTAAATCCTGAGCAAATTCAGGAAGCCCATTAAAAGCAACTTCATCATACGTAAAGTCCTTTTTGTCTTCCATGTAGTCAATATCGGTGACTTGTGCATCCTGAAAATTAGCAAAATGTGTTTCAGTGAGAGTTGAAAGAGCTTTCTTGTAATGTCAATCTTTAATCACAAACATTTGTTTCATAGAGAGAGAAACTAACATAACAATGAACTCAATCTAGTCATGAGAGAGCAGGCTAGTGTATTTAATCTCAATATTTGGAAGGTAAAGTAAGAGGTCCTCAAAATTCAGGCCAGCCTGAGCTACAGAGTGAGTCATTGTTTGTAATTTACTTTATTTTCATAAAAATAAGACATAATATTGCTCATAAAATTGTCTACTTTCATTCATATGATTCATTTATTGTGTTTCCTTTTTTAGTGCTGTTAAGAAAATTAGAATCTAATGAATGCTGTACTACTGAACCACTCTCCTGGCCCTAGGTTATCCCATTTTTATGTGTAAAAGCCTTAAACTACCATTAATTGAAATTTTTCATTGGTGAATTCTATTCATGTCATATATACACATACATATACATACATATATATATATATATATATATATATATATATATAATTTTAAAGACAAATTTGATTTTTCATACTTAAATGTATATACCTAAATGTATATACTTGCTAACTGCATTCCTTATACCCACAGATAAGTGTAGCTTTTAATCCTAATCACAGAAACTTCCTTTAGGAGCCAGTGGAGACTTTTACAGCAATCTACAACTGGTGAAAATGTATATTACAGATGATCATGGTGTCCCCAACTCAGACTGATATATCTACAGTGCAATCCCCATAGACTCGGGGAATATTGTAGAAGACTGGACAGGAAGATTGTAAGAGCCAGAGGTCCAGGACATTTGCCGTGAGATAGTGTCTTTGTGTGTGACAGGAAGTGATGCCCTGAAATCTTAATAATAGGTTGCTTAAGCTTGAGTTGCACAATGACAATGCTAGTCGGTGTGTCAGCATGGATGTAGAAAGCCCACAGGGTCCAACCTTAGATGAAGATTCCTAGCAAATAATCAATGCTAAGAGAGGGAGAATCAATCTTCTCCAGGGACAAGGCCTGGAATAGGTTATTGGATCCTAAGAGATCAGCCTTAAACACATACAGGCAACATTAAATGTACTCATGAGGATATATTTATATACACGTGTTATGTGTATATAACAGTAATTAAGTAAGAAGTTATGAATTTTAGAAGCAATGATGAGAACACAGAAGGAACTAAAAGTCTGAGAGGGAGGGTGCAAATGATTAAATACAGCACTCATTAACGAGTTCTCAAAAATTACATTAAAAATGAACAACAAACAAACATTTATCATGACACATTAAAATTCCTGATAAGTTTTTTTTCAAAAATATGATTTTTAAGCAATTAAAAATTAAAAGAGGCTATTAATTTGAAAAAAGCTAGGAGGTAGATATTAGAGGGTTTGGAGAGAGATATGATGTAAGTACATTATAAATTCAAACAAAAAGAAAAAAGGAAATAAATTCAATCGGCCTATGGACACCATATATGGATATAGAATGAATTTACCATTAAATCAGTTTTATAAATATAAATGTTCTAGAACATCAATCTAGCACACTTTATGTATCGGTGTACCCTGACACTTGGAGTCAATTTCTATTATGATATAATGTTTATCTTTGGTTCCCCAATCCCTATTCTCCTTACATATGGGATGCCCGCTTCCCGATTTCTTCTGACAACTTCTTTCACTGCATCTAGTGACTTGTAATTCCAGCGACTCAGTTGAAAGCCAAGACTCCAATATGCTGGCATTGCTGGTCGTCCAATGAGCTTGAGGTAAATGGGCAGTCAGTTAGTTTCAACAAAGAGAAATCTCTTTAGAGTTATTACTACTAATGTGCTCTTATTCTACTGTTCCTCTAGTACTCACTGAACTACATGCTATCAATTCAGAATCCCATCTGAATTCTATTCTTTTTCCTTCAGAATCTCCCAGAACTTCCTTATAAAACACTTAGTCGGTTTATGTTCTGTCCCACATCTTTTGTGTATTTTGTGTTAAAGAAACACTCAGGAAAATAACATTTGCAAAGATATATTCGTCTATCATGGAAAATTAATGACAAGAATTAAAGTATAGTAAAAAAGATATTATAACACAAAGGAACACTTTTTGTCATATCCTCATTTCCTATTCTCATCAAAATTGTGAGCAACCTACACTTTCAGTGACTATTCCTATTCTCCAAAATTATACACTTTCTTTTGCTTTATTCAAAAATGATCATAACTAAATAAAGTTTTAATATGGAACATTTTAAATAAATATGACATCTGAACTCAGAAAAACCTATCATAAAAATTAATCTAAATAAAAATATACATTTAAATATATGCAGATTTCATTATACAGGGAAGAAATAAAAATTATTCCATGGCTTTAAATTTTGAGAAGAAAAATACATGTAGATAAGAAAGGCTATATATGCAACAATGAATTATTAAACAAATTATAAAGCTGTTTATAACCTATAAAGCTTATAAAATAGGAAATATTTGACAAAATCAGTCTGAAACCAACCTCTTGGTATTGTTGAACTACTTCTTCTGGTGTATCTCCAAGAAATACATAAAAGTCTAGTATGCCACCAATAACTCTGTAAGTAATTATTGGAGTTGGTTGGATAAAAATCTCTACAAATAAAAATAGGAAAACATAAACATAGTGTGAGAAATGCTCATAATGATAAAATAATCGTGGCACACATTTACAGCCTCTTGATAACCATCTCAGTGCACATCACGTTCAATTGTTAAGGAGAAGTAAGCTATTGAAAATAAGAACAACTCTGGGGACAACAGAAGGTGCCACTTGTAAGGCCTGTGACAGGATACCCTCTCCAGAGCTGACATGTCACCTCTGGAAGTTGTTTAGCAGAGCATAGAGGATAAGACTCCTAACAAGAACAAATATTTTGCTAAAACTGTATCTCAATTAGTTATTGCAATTTAACTTCAATTGAAAGATCATCTTACCACGCATTAATTTCTAAAAAGAATTCTGAAAGTGTTTAACTTAACATTGTACAAGTAATTGACTGAATAATTATGAAAAACATTTTTCTTGCTGAACAATTTCAATAGCATTCAATCAACTCTTAAGACATTCTGTTCACATCATACAGAAAACAAGAGATTATATATTACTTGAAGTGAACTTACTCCTTCTTTGGCCATAAAGATCTTTCTGGTTTTTTGTTTTGTTTTGTTTTGTTTTTTGTTTTTGTTTTGTTTTTTTGTTTGTTTGTTTGGCCGTTTGTTTTAGCTTTTCTTTTCCTGAGGGTAGTGTGTTAGCTTATCTTGACAGTGAGGCTGTGTGAAGCACCTATCTGTGTGAATGCATTTCAGCTTTATTCTGAAGGGAAAGAGATTGCCTGTGAGTCACAACACTATGTATTATAGTGTTATAATCTTCACAGCTAAAACCTAATTTTAAAACCTTCCAATAAAATTTTTACAAAATTGTTTAGTTTGAAATCAAATATCTATGATGGGAATCAAAAGTGTGCTTGAGCATGTCAAGATAAACTCCACGTAAACTAATTATCAATTAAATCATGCTTACCCATTGCATTGCTATTCATGAGAAAGACACCATATGACTTTCCAGAGTTATCTTCAATGCCCATGAAGAATGTCTGATGCCCATAGAGATTATGATTATGCTGAAAGGTGAAGTTCAAATTTTAAATATTGAACTGAATCTAAAGTGAAAACAAAATATGCTAGAATGGACTTTACAAATGCATTTACTCCTGTAGTTTAACCTTCTATAGTTCCACACTAATTTCCCTTACTATATATCACATAGAAGATTATAGTATAAAATAACATAATGTACTGCAGTTAATTATTTTATGTTAGCAAAAGGAAACATTAGCATGTATTAATAGATCACTTGCTTCTCTTTGTTTTATTAGAAATAGAAATATTTCAATAAGCCATGCGGATATTATGGCAACACTCATCAGGACCCATTTTTTCATAGGGCACACAGATCTTAGATTCTGCAGTGTATTTGTTAAGATCATGTGAGAATGTGTGATAATACAGCCAAGTCCTAAAAAGGATGACAAATGAAAAGTTAAGTCTATCTGATTGGTTTTATACAGAAGCTTAAAGGAAAGCCTGTGTAGAAAGACAGCTTGAAGAAACTTTCAGCCTGGTGTTTATTTCAGAGGGTAATGCTGTCAACTCTAACACAGAGACTGCTAGAATTAATCAGCAGTTTTGTACCAAGAGAAATTCCTTAAAACAACTGTCCATTTACTCCTTTGGAGAAATAGCATGCATTCATGTCTAAAAATAATAAAGATAACCAAGTAGTAAGTAAAAATAACTTTAGAGGTTGATCCTTTGGCCCTGTAAGTTCCACATTAATGAAAGAAACACATCCATTCAGAAAAAAAATATACACTGACTATGATCCTCTTAAAGTGGGAGGCTCTGGAAAGTATTAGAAGCTGAATTCTTCGTGGTAAGGTCTGGGAGAAGTTCTTGCAACATGATACTTCATATAACTTATTATGTGAGGTACAAACAATCTGAAGTTGTGGTATTTTCAAAGAAATCATCTTCTTTGCAGAAACTAGATGTTTTAGGGGATTGTGTGCTGTGGGTCAGGAGGAAGTTGTCGAAACTGTAATGGATGGTGACTAAATGTAGGTAGATACTTCATCCTGTGGAGAGCATGGTATTTGGAATTATTCCAGCTCATTGTCTTTAATTACAAGAGGACTAAAAATAGAATAATATAATGCAAAAATAAAAAAGTAAGCAGTAGTTAGCTGGAAATGCATGCTCAAGTACTGACAAAAAAATCAATCAGTGCAGATATTTTTCTATCAGTTTTCATTAAGATAAGTTAGATCTACATATCTCTTCTGCATAAAATTCATATAAATTAACACAAAATGACTTAAGGTTCTTAATTATAAAAACTTAAAATGCTGAAATTAGTGGAGAAATATAATTCAAGTGTTTAGGTACAGAAAAGAACATTCTGAACATCTCTCTAATGGCAAAGAGGTAGCAACTTAGATAAGGTGAAATTAAAATCTTCATGTCCAAGAAGGTATGAGCAAAACAGAGGCCATATTAAGAACTGGAAAAAATATTTGACTGCTATATTACAGACAGGGTAGTTAATTGATAGAATATATAAAGAACTACAAGACGCCCAAAGAACAAATCTGATAATCAACTGAAGTAATCAATGAAATAGGTGACTCTGACACAGAAATACAGCAAAGATCAATAAATATTTTAAAATGTGTTCGATATCCTTATCCATTAGGAAAATGCAAACTAAAACAACTCTTGGATTCCATGTCGCCTGAATAAGACTGGTTATCAAGAAAACAAACAAGAACTGGAGAGTTGGCTCAGTGGGTAAGAGAACGGGGCACTCTTGCAGAGGAGCCGAGTTCTAGGAAGTACACAAGAAAGCTCAAAACCATCAGTAACTCCAGCTCCTGGGGATGCATAACCTCCTTTGAGCTGTGCAGGTACCAAGCATGCACATGATACACACACAAAGGTGCAGACAAATCCACACACATATAAAAGTAAAATAAATGAATATATATATTTTTAATTAACAAAAAAAGAAAACAAATGCCTGAAAACCCAAATGAGGATGTGTGGACATAGGAACCCTTATTCACAGATGTAGGGAGTGTAAACTGGTACATCTATTATGGAAATCAGTATGGAAGTTTCTTAAATAAATAAATAATAAACCAAAATTTCCATATTTACTGATGTTTATCACTTCAGGACATTTACTCAAAGGGCTCCATATCTTACAGCAGAGATATCTTCTTATCTAGACTTACTGCTACTCTATTCATAATAGTAAGGGAATGGATCAGACTAGATGCCCATCAACTAATGAATGAATGATGAAAAGGTGATAAATATATACAACAATATTTTATTTTGTTTTAAAGAAAAATGAAGTTTACAGGGAAATGAATGGAACTGGAAAATACTGTAATTAGATAAGTAATCTGGACTCAGAGAGACAAATACTGTATGTCCATATGTTCCTTTTCACATGTGAGTACTGGTTTTAAACACCTACCCTCTCTTTTTCATTCTCTCCCTCTATCATGTTACACGTCATGTAACCAGAAAAGTGAGCATGAAGAGAAATAGATGTTGAGAAAGGGAGAGGATAACAGCACGTATGAGACAGAAAAAGCAGTAAGGCTGCTAGGGGTAGGAGGGTGCAAGTCTGGAAGCAGGAAGATGAGAGGGTTTGTGGGGATGTGGGCGAGGGAGGATTAAGCCAAACAAATCATGTTTGAAAATTTTATAATAAATTTGATACTTTGTTTGACAAATATAATTTTAAAACAAATTGAAAATAAGTACAATGCTAGGATAGGTATTTCTGTTATGTAAATAATTTAATCAGCAATGTGATATGAACAATATTGTCAAATTCCATCACAACTTCTCCAGTATAATCATTTAATCTATAAAGCCAAGATAATAACATACATCACCAGGCAGTTCATCTCGAGTAAATATTGGCCATGTTTTCCAGTATAAGTCATGACGAAATCTCTTATGAATATGTTCGCCAAAACCATAAATATATTCACTTGGAAGTTTTGTTGAAATCTGCAAATATTGGTTTGAGTACACCAGTGGACCAACGCTGGTATCAAACCTGAACCACAGAAGAAAAAGAAATGGTATGTGTATAGATGAAATATTCCTTCATTTTAGTTAACCGTAGACACCACCCAGGATATTTGATTTCTAAGGTGTCAGATTTCAGCTGCAGTCATGATTAGGGAAAATGAAAATTCTTCCACATGTCATCAAAATAACTTCATTTCCATTAGTACAAAGTTTCACAGGCATGCTTCCCTGTAGTCCTCCTCACAGTCGCAGAATTTAACTACCACTATCATTCGTTGTACACAGGTGCAACTTACACATAAATAAATAATAGATAAGTAAATGAATGAATGAATGAACAAATGCATGAATGAAGCAAGTCATGTTTTCAAAGATCATGAATCTTATTCTGCAGACTCAGGTTTTAACTGTGTTCATTGTCCTTGGTACTGTGTATAATACATCACTCTACTGGTTTCATTCATGGTAAAATTAATTTCAAAACCACTGTTTTAAAACATATCATGAAAAAAATCTTGAAAACATATTATTCATGTCTAACTAATTAGCAAAAGCCTCCTGTCTTCTACCGTGACCTAGACCCAAGATAAGCAGCGTGTTACTCAGTTCTATGGTTAGAATTGTCTAGAGTTCACATGTAATTGATTCAGTGAAATATTTTTCTTTCTGTGCTGAACTACTATGCTTAGAACTAAGTACTTTTTAGGAAATTGCACAAAGCAAATTTTAAAAATTTTCCAAATATATTTAGTGAAAGTCATTTTGTGAGATTTGGTTTCCAACACTGTTCATCGTTAGATGATAACATGGAGCCTGTGTCTTCACTTTTCTCTACTTCAAAACCATTACTTTTATTTTTAGAACAATTCTTTTTTTGAGATTATAATGTAATTACTAAATCACTGCCCCTTCCCTCCCTCCCCAAAACTTTCCCATATATCCCTGTTTACCCTTTTTAAATCTATAAATTTTTATTATTAATTCTTGTTACATACTGTGTGTGTGAGTGTGTGTGTGTGTGTGTGAGTGTGTGAGTGTGAGTGTGCATGCATATAATGCTTCCTGTATGACGAGACTGAAATTTTAGCAAGAAATTATTAAATTCTTTGCAATAGTTATTCCTTTCCCCAGACAACGCATTCTAAATGAAAATATTCAACTTGTATTTAACTTGATGTGTATGAGGAAATGATTTTGATACTGCCATGGAAATTCATACCTCACTGAGTAGAAACTATTTAATTCTGAGTATTCTTTTGGGAAAGAGGTAGTAATGAGGGTACCAAACAGAGCAGTCATTCTTACATTTGAGTAATATTGACAATGTACAATGTTATCAGCACTTTTCTCCATCTCTGCCTTTGGTTGGAAGCAACTGATGTTTTCAAATTTGTATTTTAGTTTATTTTTTAATGGGAATCAAAATTGATTCATCATCATTATATTTATAGATCTTTACTTACACTTTTTGGGATATTCTTTGTGAACTGGAACTGACATTAAGAGGTTCTTATCCTTGGGCAAGAGAATAATATTGGCAACCTACTGGAACTGATGTAAATGCAAAATGAGAGCATCACTTACAAGACTCTGTTGTTGCTTTTTCTGATCACTTTGATGCTGAATGGGTATTGTGTGACCTGTACATCATAAAGTGCATCAGCAGCTGGGATTCCAGCAACATCTGTTACAAACTGATGGGGCACTTCATATCTTTGATTAACTGGATCTGTAATCTGTCAAAAATTTAATACATAAACAGTAAGTGATAGAGAAATTCCCACCTCTGATTTACTGCATACAAGCTGTGAAATATGTATATATATTCATATATAATTTTATAAAATATCAATTAATGCCACAATATAAATTTAACACTTTATGATTGTGCAAGGATAAGCTATACAAATCCCTATGAAATAATTATAAATTAATTGGTTAAAAAGTTTTCTATGAGGATGGGTAAGATATTGTCACTAAGTATAATTTACAACTAGCTTTTAAAGTTACTGTAAGTGCCTTAAGTGTCTGTCTCTATAGATATTCCTATGAAGATTGAATATTTTTAATTTTTATTTTTTAATTACTTTATTTAAAAACTCACAAATGAGAAAAATTACACACTGAAATTAACTACACCTCAAATCTACACATCCCAATGAATCTCTAGATTATAAACAGCCTTAGAATGGAAGTTGTGAAGCTTCACACTGGATTTTAAGCTTGTAGTACACAATATTTCCTATGCGTTTATCCACCATCTTGACAGAATTAGTACCAGAAAACAATTAGGTATATACCCTTTTTCATAACTCCTATTTATTACCTCTGTTTAGTATTTACTCTACCCATTATTATTTTAAATTTGTAATTACATTTTCTCTAGATTAAAATAGCAAACTATACATATACTATATACATCATACTATATACATATGTATGGAAATTACCTATTCATCTGTTGATGGGCAGCTAGTTTTATTCCAGCTCTTTGCAACAGTGAATAAAGTGTTTTAAAATGACTGGGCATGATGGCACATGCCTTTATTCCAAGAACTCAGGAGGCAGAGGCAGGCAGATCTCTCAAGGCCAGCCTGTTCTTCAAAGCAAGTTCCAGAACAGCCAGGACTTTTATACAGAGTAACTTTGTCTCAACAAACCACACACAAGGAAGAGTTTTCAAATAATATTTTTGTCATACATTGTGGCAGTAGACCACTTTTTAGCATATTAATTCTCAAGGGTTCTATCCTTATCAGTGCAAAACTGAATTAATATATAAATAATTTAAGTCATTTATTTTTAATGTGTTCCTAAAAATTGCAGTCATTTTTTTCCTCTCCAGATTATATCTTTTTATGTGTGAGCATACATGCACATGACTAATCCCTTCCTATAAGCCAACAGTCTCTTACTTTAAACTCAAGTATGAAGTTTCAACCACTGCATTCATAGAGCACTATCAACTTTTATCAAAGCAAACTTTAAATTACCATGCATTGCTTGAATTCTTGAAAAATGACTACAAAAGAAACTTTTCTTATTATATTGTCTTCAAGGAGAGAATGACACATAAGAGGGTAACTAGTATTGTAGTTATTTTTTTTGACATAAATATTTCTCACAGTGGACAACACATGGAAAGGAGAAAGACAAAGTATGTTTTTTTTTTTTTTTTTTTTTTTTTTTTTTTTTTGGTTTTTCGAGACAGGGTTTCTCTATGTAGCTTTGTGCCTTTCCTGGAACTCACTTGGTAGCCCAGGCTGGCCTCAAACTCACAGAGATCCGCCTGCCTCTGCCTCCCAAGTGCTGGTATTAAAGGCGTGTGCCACCACTGCCCGGCCCAAAGTATGTTTTTTAAGTACACTTTATCACAAAATCTTTCTTAGAAATATTAAAAGCCAAAGGCTGTAGAGATGGCTCTATAGTTAATGTCTTTTGCTGTTCTTGCAAAAGACATGGATTTAGTTCTCAGTATATTCATGATGCCTCATAACCATCTCTAAATCCAGTTCCCGGAGATACATTGGCCTCATCTGTCCTCTATGGGTACTGCTCTCTGGTGAAACACACACACAAACAAACACACACAGACATAAACAGACAAACTTTGCACACATAAACTAAAGAGAAATAAATCTTTAGAAATAGTAAAAGTCAAACCTTGAACCGCAAACGATTTGCAGTTTGACTCTGAGTTGTGAGGAGGACACTTTGAATGTCTTCTCCAAATAGAGTAGGAGAAGGGATCCTGTTCAATTTGGCTTCAAGTCCTTAAATAAAGGTGGAGAAAAGCACATGCATTTGAAATAATTTATGGATATTAACAATTATTCATAATTTATCTCTACTAATAATTTTCTTATAGTATAAATAACTGTTTCTTTTTTATATTACATGATGAAACTGTGAAAAATGCCTCAATATTGTATTTTGCTATATGTACTTAATAGATTCTATTGAAGATATTATTTTCAAGAAAAACATAAAATAAAATCTTTTAACTTAGAACATATTCTGATCTATCATGACAAGGACACTCCTTACCAGTATCATTTACAGTTACTTCCTCAGCATTATAGCCATGGTTATTTACAAAGAAGCACCAAGGAATGATAGAGTTGTTCCATGGGCTCCAGCAACAGCCACGCTCTTCACATTTTGCCTGGTAAAATATTTTTAAATGAATAAAATGTTTGGCACTGTAATCAGACGTACTAGAGTCTGTTTTCACTTATTGTTATCACTCTAAGCACACACATTTTAAAACTTTATGCTCTTCATTAATTATGATTTTTCCTTCATCATGATACTAATAAGGAAGAATTTAAATACATATGTTGTGTTCATTAAGCATCAAAAGCAGGTGAAGTTACTTAAATAAAAATTTAGATTCAATTCCATCCCATATACCATGCAGCAAAGATTAGTGCTTACAAACAGGATCTTGTGCATCCTAGATAACTGTTCAACCACTTAATCACATTCTCAGCCCAAAGGTTTATAACAAATTTACAACCATTTATTAGCTAAACATCTTAGCAGATGAGTTATTTTAAATAGTCACAAAAAATTACCATAATTTAATAAACATTACAAAATGTTGACTTAGAGTGATTGATTTTACTTCCTACTTTAAAAAAATCATAGAAAGTAGAAAAAGCCATAAATGCACACATGCTTAAAATGTTGAATGGCATAATGATGGTGAACATTATCAATAGTGCAATTGAATAGCCATATAATATAATTTTCAATTATGAAACATTTTTACAATTTGAATACTGGTACAATGTTTTCATAACTATTTTTGTGAAAACAGTTTTTCAAGTTGTACGTGTTGATCAACTGAATATATGCTTTAAACTCCTATCTTCTATCTTTCTATCACATTAAAATGGCTTCATGTACACAGTCATGTACACAGTCATGCACATGCATACATTACAGGTGAGAGTGCAAAAGTATCAGTTGAAACCACTCATATACAGCCTTTAATTGGACAGTTGTTATCTCAAGTTCCGTAACCTGTCAAAACATCCCCAACAACACAAAGATATGCTGGAAAATAATTAAAACAATGGCCATTATATCAAACTTTCAAAGATGTTTTATTTAATTTAGTTCAAATACAAAAGTAGAACAAGACATAGATGTAATAATCGGAAAATGTGTGAGGTTATGTTTAAAAAAAACAGAGCACATTATAAGCATAGTTTGACAAAGCAAAAAGTAAAGTGGAATTATAGTAAATTTCTCAAAATATACTCTATTAGTACTTTCCTTTGGCTGCCATAAAAACCATAAAATAAAAGGTGCCTTAAAGCAACAGACATAAACTCTCAGAGCACTACTGGTTTGATGTGCTAACTCAAGGTGTTCAGGCAGCCATGCTGCTTTTGAGGATCCAGAGGAAAATCCTCCTTTTTTTCCATGACTCCCAGTGGCTCCAGGAAGAGTTGGCATCCCTTAGCTCTGATCTTCATTCAGTTTTATTCTATCTGTCACTCTGAATGGATTCTCTATATAAAGTCAACATTTGAAATAGATCTTTGAAAACACTTTTGTCAAATAAGGTCCAGTTTTGGGACTCTTCAAGACAACATAAATACTTGACAGGCATAATGTAACTCACTACATACATACATTATAGTGTTAGCTTAAAAACAATATGAACTTCAAAGGGGATTGGTATGAATTTTAGTTCATTTGTGGAATTTGATGTTTCTTTTGTTTGTTTTGCTGTTCTTCCTAGTATTTAAATTTTTTAATACTCTTATTTGTTTCTCTAAATTCATGTTTCTTTCTGATTTGCTTGAAAGACAGAAGGTTAAGAAACACTGAAATCCATTAATAGTCACAATTTAAGTAAACTCATGAATAAAATTGCAAAAAATTCAATTCTTATTTAATTATGCATCATGAATACATATATACTATAATTAGAATTCTATTGTGTAAGTATATAGCACTAAGCTGAATCAGTATAAACAAAATTGTGTTCTCAAATTCAAATGTTGAAGGAAAGCCTTGCCTCTTCTTCCCATATTACTTTATTTGGCAATAGAGCCCTTAAGGAAGAATAGAAACTACAATAAAGTCATAGTATAGAACCTCATCCAAGGGTATTGCTATCCTTATAAAAACATTTTCTTCCTTCTGCACACTGAAGAAATGTCCTGTAAGGATGGCAAGAAGGAGTACCTACAATAACAGTAGTAACTCATCTCTAGATACCCCCAGAGAAGTTGATCTTTCATGCCAGATGAAATGAAGTGTCCTTTTGCAGCAGAAAGAGACCATTACAGGAAGCCACTACTTGTCAAAATGTAAAGAACAAATAATGGTATGTTTCCTAGAACTAACGGATACATGTACAGCCCAAGTCTTACACCTAAAGCTCAAGAAGAACAGGATATCTGCTGTGACACAGTCTCTTCTAAATATGGTAGGGAGACACACCCATGGTATCTGAACAGTACGGTTACCCACACAAGAGTTGAATAATAATACAAGTAGTGAATATGCCAAATGTGGATGGGGAAATCTCACAAGGTCCCATTCCTAGAAAAGGTGCAGGCAGTCAACAACTGCTGATAGTAGGAGAATCAGTCTCCCTAAAGGATAAGGCCCTTAATTGGTTATCCAATACCAAGCCCTCAGCTCTGAAAACATACACAGACAAGCAACACTAAATGGACTTGGGAGGTTGTATTTATTCAATTATATGTATATATGTAACAATTAAGAAAAAGAAGGCATGAATATGAAGAGACTGGGGGAAGGAGGGTTATTGGGAAAGAGAACAGGAAGGGTGGGTATAATGTTAATAAGCACACATACTTAAAAACAAATACAAAGTCCTCACTATAAATCCGTGAAAATGACTACTTTGTCTTGGACAACTAGCTTCCAGAGCTATGGGAAATATGTGCAGAAACTATCAAATTTGAGATATTTGTTATCAGAGCCTAAACGAACTAAAACACTTTGAATGAGAATATAGCTGTTAAGTTACCATTTTGACTCTTATATATCTTGTCATTATTGAACAATAAAAATTTCATGCCCTGTATATACAATGTTTTATATTTCAAATTTAAATCTTATATCAATTATGATATATCTTCAAATATATGAAACCCAAGAAAAATTTTATAATAAAAAACTTATGGAAATTAGCAGAAAATAATCATTTTGACTAACTCAATCTTAAATGCCTTCTTTGGGTTAGATAAAATATATTCAAATGCTAATTTCATATTTAGAGTTACAAATATATACATTAAGTTAATAAACTATTTTAGCTTGTCACTAAAGAAAATGTAAAGCTAACAGTTCAAGTGTCTTAAAGATTTTACAAGGTATTACTGAGAAAATAGTTTTGGAAACACATAATTAAAAATAGAACTATAAAAATCTACAGAACATGATTTGAATAAACATTACATTTAAAATGTATACTATAAGTATGAGAAAGAAGGAAGAATGCTTAGACCATTTTTCTGATTTCTGGCACATTTTATTTTTTATTCATTCATCATTTACTTTATCAGTTTTCTGCAGTAAAAATTTACCTTTGAAAATCATCTGATTAAAAACATTTTAATATACTAGTTAATGACTAATGCCTACTTAGTTTATGGAACATGAGCTAAGACTGAACTTTGTACACACTTGTAGAACTCCTATGACATATTCACTTAGCCTTGATAAGCTCTCTGAATTTCCAATTAAGTCTAAAATTCAATGCGTGAAAGCGATAAACTATTTTTGACTAAGTTTGAGTTGTTGTTTTTTTCTCTCTCTAAATGTCAAGAAACCCCTTTTCTGTTGCTGTCTCCTTCTACCTCAACTTCATTTCCTGTTCTTTCAATCCAGCCAGGCCCTACTATGCTTTGTAAGCACTCTACCACTGAATGCACTGAAGACGTATTTATAATCTTGGATAATTTCTCCATGCTATCCTCAGACTTAGGATCATCTTGACTCAGATTCCCCGGGAGCTGGAATGACAGGCATGAAACCCAATGTTGGACTCACTTTGTCTTGTTGAATGTATTTGCTGAAGTAGAATTTGTTTACTTCGGGAGCTTAGTTTATAACTAAGTTCATTACTATTAGGTTATTACTAAGCATGTGAAAATAAAAATATTCTTCAGTAACTTAATGGATTGAATAAACAAGAAAGACCTATGGATAGCGTCAAAGCTAAATCACTGCCTTTTTATCTGTAACTTTCCTAGAAGACCAATATTCTTCCAAAAAGAATTTAGAGTTAATCTTCAGTAATTTCTTGAGAATAATGGTAATCAGAATATCGACTTTCCTCCATCTATATAACAGTAATCACTGATCTCCTTAGCTACTCCATCAATGAGTAATATGAGTTATTACTGTAAGTTTACTATGATGCATACTTAATTTATTTATATAGTTTCTGATAAACTAATAAGAAAATCCTGTGTAAATTATAATTCATGAAAGTTCTGGTAAATATTTTATTATTTAGTTTGATAAGGAATGTTGAAGTGAGATTCAAACACAACAAATATTATAGGACTTGTCAAATATAGACATATGCTTATTGACTTTTATTTTCACAATTTTTGTGAATTAAAAAGTCTAAGTCAATGTATGGTGACATGAATCCAACAAGCTTCTCTTCTAGTTGTCATACAATAAAATAGAAATATATTTGGAAAGGTGAGTAGTATTTAATTTTATAGAAATTGTTCTTATCACCGACACTACAAATAACATAACTTATGCTCAAGTGTTATTCAAGGGCCCTGTGCTATTACAGATTATACATTAAGAAGCAGGGAAGAGCGATGGAAATTTCATGAAGATTTATAACATCAACAACAGTTTGGTAAGTATGGATGGATATTAACCTCTTAATTTGAGGAGAGCAAAGGAATCAAAAGCAGGTTCATTAAAATATAAAATATTCTGTGGTATGTTTATCCAGAGAAATAATGGAAACATAAGTGAAGTTTATGTTTAGATCTTTAATCATATGGAATTAACCTCTATTGAGTAGTTATCTTCATATAATGGTGTATTTATTCCTAAAATCATCCAGAGCATTCTAGGCAGACCTGTGTTGGTGTTTGTTCTGGGATGCAGTTTATTCTCTCATTGATACGATCATCTTGCTCACTGGGACACTTTCCAAGACTAGGGGTTGAAGTCGGATTTTCAATTACTGGAAGATGAAAATATTAAAAATTATTTTTATGTATTTCTCAAGTAATGAATATTTTAACAAATTGATTCATTTTATGTTTAATTAAAATGACATCAGTTTCTGATTCTAGAAGATCTGAAAATTCAAGTCTTGGTCAGTAAAACGAAAGGTTTAAATAATATTTTTAAATTATGGGCATGGTCTGATTTCTAGTAGAGATGAATATTGTCTTGGGGGGGTAGAACCTGGCATTTTAATTAGATCTTCTTTAAACTGTTGGAAATGAGAGGGGCTCGAGAGATGGCTCAGAGGTTAAGTGCACTGATTGTTCTTCCAGAGGTCCTGAGATCAATTGCCAGCAAGTACATGGTGGCTCACAACCATCTGTAATGAGATCTAACATCCTCTTCTGGCCTGCAGACATACATGCAGCCAAACACTGTATACATACTAAATACCTCTTTTTAAAGAGAATATTGTCTTTATAGAGCTGTCAATGACATGGAGAAGGTATGATAGTGACAGTGGTGGGATCTCTAACTCATGTTTGACTTAAGTACACCGTAGAACATCCTCTTCACCTCCTGTCTGGTCAATGGAAATTTAAGTGGAAAAGACAATTTGAGGTCGACAATAATATAAAGGACCTCTAATTAGGATAGGAAAAGATCATTAGAAACACAAAGTCTTAAATCACCTTCTTTGTACCTTGTCATATATTCTCTACTTCATCAGTTACAGCAAGGACAAGGAGAATGTTGTCTATACTATCCATGTACTGTTCAAATTTCTGAAAACCAAAGCAAAAACCTTGGCATCCTCAAAATTGAGTGATGAGATGGAGGAGGGAGATCCTACCAGCAAGTTATTCCACCTGTTTTAATGCTTTACCACTTTGCTTCATTTCTCTTTCTTAAATAATATATGCTGGGAAGTCCACTAATGTCAAAGTGCACAGATTCTTTAATTTTAGTGCTTTCTATTGAAAACAAAAGAATTCAGTGGACAGAAAATGTTGTAGCAACTTTGGAACTTACACTGAATTCTTCACATTTCATACCACTTTTCATAAATTATTTAAAAACTGTTTTTGATCTCATTGATTTATTCATTAGTCAGGGGGTATTGTTCTGATGTTATTACATGATCATGGAAGCAAGAGGGCAACTTGCAACTTATGAAAGTTAATTCATTACTTCCCTTTACCAAGCACCAATACAGTTTTTAACCCACAGATACTTGAGGAGTAACTTTCCCTTAACTTCCCTCTACTGCTTAAAATGGAGAGTATTACTTACCTTCCACAGCAGGCACCTTTGTTGCTAAAACAACAACCAAAGCAATAGCTATTATCGTGACTATGATAAAGAGGACAATCAGAGAGATTTCTAATCCGCTGAATTTCTTCTTTGCCATCTGAGGAAAGAAAGAAATTTGTGCTTAAACATAAAATTTTTGTCAGTAAGCCACAACTGATTATGAATTTTTATATATTAATTTCTAAGCCAAGAGGCTGTGGGCATTTATATATGTAAGAACAATGAAAAACAAAGAAGCCATGAATTTGAAGAGAGTACAGGGAAGAGTTTTGGGCAGAGGAAAAGGTAGAGGGATGTAATGTAATTATATTGTAATCTCAAAAAAAATGGAAAAAATACATTTTATAAAGTCTAATATAATAAAAACAAAAAAGAATTGAAAATGCATAGTATCATGACACCAACATTCCTTTATGTAGAAAACAGGAACAAAAATTATATTCCAAATTCAAATTAGATATGAGTATTAAAATCAATAGGGGCTAAAATTCTCCACTTTGTGAGTGAAAATTACAGCAATTATTTTTCAGACCATACTAATTTTCAGGAAAACTATGTAAGTTACAATTGATAACCAATTTTACATGAATACTGCTTTATTAAATGATATCTTGATGGATGTTATTCTATGGTTCTGCAAGCAATAATAAAATATGTAATGAATCTAGAATCTATTCTTCCTATGTAGGTATTCTTTAAAAAATACTTTCACAATAACTGGGGCTTCCCAGTATTTTTTAAATGTTCAAATCTATTTTCTTTTATAAAAATATTTAAACAAAACCAAGGTTCTACCTATATGTGAATAATAACTGTTAGAACAAGCAAGAAAAAAATTGTATTTCATAATATTTAAATTCATTCCTCTGCTTTGAGAACAAAAAACATACTTAGAATGACAAATTTACTATTTGACTATTAAAAAATTAGAAATGGGGCTATTTCTAACATAATTAAAGAAAACCATATTTGCTCAGAAACATGAGCATAGAGATATAATGGGACCTGGAGACTTACCTTAGCTCATAGCCTGTCCTGTTTGCTGTGTTCTGTTGGAGCTGGACAAGGCTGTTAAAGTAATGATCAGAGAAAATTGCTCAGGTATATATTGACTACTCATAAAGTTTTATTGCACTTTCATAAGCTTATCAACATTTAATGTTCTTCTGTTCAACATTCAATTGCTGAAAACTCAGCCCTGAAAGTGGTTTATATAAATATACCTCTCTGCCATCCCAAGTTAATTAATAACCATGTTTTTAGATAGCTTTTGATATCTAGATAGCAGAAAATATTGAAACATCTCATAGTCATTGTTTGAAATTGGCTTTACTCTTTGTAGAGTATGTTTTTATTTCAATATTTGGACATGGTTTTAAGAATTTTTATCTTCTTTTATGAAATTAAAAAAAACATTTGAACAACGTAGATTATAAAATATTTACAAGAACGAACACTTAGCTAGCATTTTTTCACTTTGATAAATCAAAGGTTGGAGCTGACATCTTACATCACAAGACTTCCAATGGCACAGAAAGATTTACAGAGCCACTGAATACGGTATGTGAACCCTCAGGACCACTTCTAAGTTTCGGTCACTGTCTCCCACACATGGCGTTGAAGCTGTCTCTTTACAGACTATTGGATTTTGTTCATTCTCAGGCTTGATGTTCACTTTATAAAGAAATAATTAAAATCAGATTCATTCAGATGAAAACAATTATGTGATAATACTTCATTATAAAATAATGATTATATAAAATTTAATCATGTATATTACTAGCCCTAAAGCAGCAGAACTGAGGAAATTCATAAGAAGAAAATGTAAATGTAGGGCTTAAGCAACACACATTTATCTTTATGTATGACACTAATTTATTTTACAAAATCATAATCTAAATGTTTCTCAGTTCATACTGCAAACTTTACAGAATTGATTATGTTGCTAATTGAAGGTATCATTACTATGGTTTCTGGGAGCATAGGACATAATATGGATCTATCTTGCTCACAAATTCTATGGGCAAATTTATTAAAGAATACCCTTCATTTTCCTAAAAGAGCTAAAGAAACTACCTTGTGCTCAATGAGAGAATAAGATCATTTCTCATAGTCTCTTACCACTCTTCCACCTTTACTGTCACAAGGGCAGTCTACTTTGACTCATACATAGTACTGGAACTCTGCAAACAGTCTCTCACTTTGTTTTGAACAGAGCAATATTAAAATAATGTGATCACAGAAGAAAGAACAACTCCCTTTCAAGGCAATCGGAGTACAAATGTGAACATAAACAACAAAAGACCAGTATGACTGAATCATTACAAGACTCTGGGGAGAAATGAAAAACTTCTAGTTACAAAGAAATAAGATGAGATTGCCCTAGACTGGCCTCCATAAGCAGAAAATAAGTACAATATAACAGAAATTTTGAGACTATTATTTTCTACCTATAGACTGTGTGAATACATGTAGAAAATCCCCATAAACTCTTCTCAAACCCCCTAGGAAAAAATATATGAAGGCAAACAATGTATATAAAGGTGATACATGTTAGCCCATTAAGTTCCAAGGTAACAATGACCATTTGGAAGCTAAAACTAAGACACAAGTATATATGTATATATACTTGTTCTTGTAAAATCACCTCTCAAGAACAAAAGCCACATTCCTGGGTAGAACTTTTTCAAAACTATTAGAAGTTATTCTATTCTGAAGACTTAAAAATCTATTGATGAAAGAATAGTCAAATGAATGAATGGGTCGCATTCTCATTTAATATCAAGCTGCTGGTTCTACAAAGTAAAATACATATTTTCAAAATGCTGAAATAAAATTTCATCTGTACTATTTCTCTGCCTTGGGTTTCTGTCTTGTGAGTGTTTTATTATAAATGTATTAATTAGGACTGTTTACCACATAGTCACTTATTTTCTATAGTTTGGCCAGTTGAGGATCTTTGTCATTGTCTTGTTGAAAGGTCTTGCTGAAAGGAATGTGGATAAGAAGTGAAATCTTCACTAATCTGTGTGTATAAAAATAAATATTTTTATACAGTTATAATTTATATTGTTTTAAGAAAATGGCAGCCTTGGGTTCTCTTCTGGGGTCTATGAGCTCTTCAGTCATGGGTAATTAGCTGTGTTTTTTGTGTGAGACATGAATTCCCTCTTACTGAATGGACCTTAAATCCAACTAGACAGTTATTGACTACTCCCTACATAAAAGAGCCACTATTTAACCATTGGGGGCATATTGCTGGGACAATCATTGTCATGGTTCCTAGAATTTTCAGCTATTTTTTCCCTTGGCAACTTGCATAGCACCTTCCAATGATATTAAATGTTGTATTCACAGAGGAAACTACTATGTCATTTACAGATTAATTCCTTCAAGTATTGTGTACAAAGTGTGTGGTTTTTTTCAATGGAGACATAAATTCAAATTCAGGGAATAAACCAAGATCAATGGAAAGACCATAAATTGTTTTGAGAGTCTCTTGGACTACTACTCTAAGAATTAAGAGGTAGGTTTTACATGACAGGGAGGTACTGGTGTTTTGTTATATAGCCTACGGCTCTTGTGGAGAAAATTAATTCCCTCTATATCTCATAACTACATTTAAATCTGTATCTGTCAATCTATCTATCTATCTACATTTAAATCTGTATCTATCTATCTACATTTAAGTCTGTATCTATCTATCTATCTATCTATCTATCTATCTTTCTATCTACCTATCCATCTAACTATCCATCTAACTATCTTCTATCTATAATCACATACATATGTATATATCAGTATATTTTCTATTTCTAACCATATGCTTATAGACTTAATGATTTTATTTTTATTCACAGCTAAATAGGATTCTATTGCATATATATGCTACATTTTCATTATCCATTCTTTACTTAAAAGGCATTTGAGTTGTTTCCATTTCCTATTATGAACAGAGCAACAGTGAACAAGGATGAGCAAGGTTCTCAGTAGTAGAAAGAATCTTTTGGGTGTTTGACAATCTGTGGTATAGCTTGGTCATATGGCAGAAAGTCTGTAATGGCCAGAATAAGATGTCTGTGTGATATGATAGCTCCTGTGCTTAGTAGGAATGTTGTATCTGTAAAGTCTCAATAATGTGGTTTCCCAAACAAGATATGCATAGTGACAATTCCAGGAGACATGTCATGTTTACATATTTGTAGAAAATTTCATAAGGCCCCAACCCTAGATAAAGAGCTATAGGCAACAATTGCTGTTGAGAAAGAATCACTTTTCTCCAGGCACTTTTCTAAAGCTCCCTGGTTGGTTATCCAACCCCAAGTGGTGAGATGGCATCCCTAAACACATGTACACAGCAGCAACACTAATAAACTCAGTGAGATATGTGTGTATATAATGTATAAATATAAAACTATAGGATTACTAAACTGTAACTAAAGAAGAAAACAAAGAGGAGAGGAGGTTTTGGGAAGCACATGAGAATTTGGAAGGTGAAGAGGGTAGAAATGAAGTAAATACAATATTCATCTATAAAATAAAAAATCAATTAAAATTATAGAAAATAGACATAGATGAGACATAAATTTTATATCAAAATTTTCATAATTACTTGATTCAAACTTTCCTTAAAATATATAGAATCTAGTTGCCAATCCTACATATACATAAACTGGCAAATTACTCAGCAACAACAATTAGAAACTTCTAATGTATGAAAATAATAACATAAATGACTTTAATGTTCAGTTTAATTCTTTTAGCATCAGCTTTAATTCTCTGAAGGTATAAAGAAAGCCCGTCAATTTTCAGTTTGTGCCTGTTTGCACTTATTATCCCTCTATTAAGATCAAATATTTTTACAAGTGTTCAACATCTTTGGATGAAACTGTCAATTTTAATTACTCCACTTTCACATTTTCTTTTGTATATTAAAACATCTTAAATAGTAGCTTTTGTCTTTTCCACGTACATTGAGTTGACCCAAATTTAGAAACACAAAAATCATATGTTCTCTCTCATATGTGGACCCTAATTTGAGTGTTTGTGTGTACGTTAGGAAAACCATGTGAGAGCACATGAGGCCCTGATACTAGCTAGGCTACCACTGGTGCTGGGGATGGGGGTGGGGTGGGGGGCAAATCACAGGTGTTGCGGAAGAGAGAAAAGGGCAAAAGTCAAAAGGTGAAGCATAGGAAGCTACTACCGTGTGGGGTGACAGAAAGGGGAGGAGAGACGAGTGGAGGTGAGAAGAAACCACAAAACATTTGTTTCAGAAATATCATTATTTAATCTAATATTTACGTGCTAATCAAAGTTTATTTTTAAAGTAAACTTAATCTTCCTTAAATGCATATGGTTACATTTTCATACATTCTCTTCTGTAATTCCCATCTGCCTGATACTATGAGTTGGTCTTTTCCTTGAGCACTTTCTTTCATCCTTTTCTTTCTTTGCCACTGTTTTATCTCTCTTCTCACTCTCCTTTACATTAAGCAATCGGTTTAGAAACTACTGAGAGGTTTGGCTCCGATAAAACCATGATAGCTCTTCAATTATGAACAGAAACAAATTATATGCAGTAGCAAAAAAAAAAAGCATTTATCTCATGGTATGTTGTAATTTAATATAAATGTGAATTTCTAAATATTTATTTTTAATTATAATTATGTGTATATGAGGGACTTGGGTATGCACTGGTTGTCCACAGAGACCAGAGGCATCAATTCCCCTGGTGCTGGAGGCAATTTGGGGCTGCCTAATTTCGGTGCTGGGAACTGAACTCAGTTCCATCTGTAAGAGCAGCTTTCTAGTTTGCTTTGTGCTTCTATGATAAAACACTGGCCAAAAGCAAACTTGGAAGGAGAAGGTTTATCTTGCTTATAGTTTACAGTCCATCATCCAGGGAAGTCAAGGAAAGAATTCAAGAGAAGAGCCTGGAGGCAGAAACTCTAGTAAAGCCCATGAGGTAATGCTGCTGAATAGTTTGTTTCTCTGGCTTACTCAGCTACTTTTTTTTTTCTTCATTAAGAAATTTTCTACTCACTCCTCATGCTATCCACAGACCCCTCTCCTCCCTCCTCCCACCCTCCAGCCCTCTTTCACGAGCCACCCCGCATCCCCACATCCCCCAAATCGAGGTCTCCCACGGGCAGTCAGCAGAACCCAGCACACTGAGCCTAGGCATGTCCAAGCACCTTCCCACTGCACCAAGGCTGTGCAAGGTGTCACACCACAGGCACCAGGTTCCTGAAGCCTGCCCATGCACCAGGGATAGATTCTGATCCCCCATTATTATTATTATTATTATTATTATTATTATTACTATTATTATTATTATTCAGGAGAAGCCCTTCTTGATCTAGGGATAGCATTGCCCACGTTGGTCTGGTCCCTTTGGAATTAATCATCAAACAAGAAAATGCCTCCAAGTCATGCCCACAGGCCATTCTGATGTAGGTAACTCCTCAGTTAAGGTCCTAGCTTCGCAAATGACTAGTTTGTGCAACAAAAACTAACCATCAGTAGCCGTACCTCCTGACCATCTCTCCAGCCACAAAGTTTTTAGTTGACAAAATACAAACTGTACAAAAATGTTAAGACTGTGAAACAAAATAACTCAAATTTAAGTAGGTTATAAAATAGCAGATGATGTTGTAAACACTAGAGTGAAATTAAATAAATAGTGAGTGACACTTACTATAATCAAAACAGATTTATGCTAAAATGTTCTCATTATAGATCAATGTGCTTAGACATATTAATTAGCATTTCTGGATTTGAAATTTATGATAGCTAAACATATCCAATATGCACATTAGAGTAAAAGTTACAAAATCTTTATAGTTAAATGCTGATTTTTAATGTTGTAGAAAGAATAAGTGACCAAAGTTTAACATTCACAGCAATAATACAGAGATATTTAAAAAAAAAATGGAATGATCAGAAAGTTCCTACTTATTTCAGAGACTTACAAAAAATATACCCAGAAATGAAATGAAATAACAGGCTTGGGACTGGAGCTACATTGGCAGGAGGCCCTAGGATTTGAAGAACTTGAGCTTTACTTACAGAAGCCAGAAACAGAAGTAAATATCAAAGTCAAAAGGGAGAGATACTGATCCTGTGTGAGAACATGTCAAAAACTTCACCAACAAGGAAATAAAGGAAAAGAAGAGGAAGGGAGACAGAAGGGTGAGAAGGAAAAGAGGGAGGAGCGAAGCAGAAAGGTGAGATGAGGTGAAGGAAGGAGAGAGGGAGGGAGAAGAGGGCAGAAGGAGCAGAGCAGGGAAAGAGGAAGATCATAAGGACAAAGGGCAGAAGGTCAGGAGAACAGCAAGACAAAGCAGAGGACCACAGTGACAAAGGGTGAACTTAGAATTCAGTAGGAGGATAAAGGGAGGACAAGTAGGACAAGAGATAAGAACAAAGGAGAAGGAAGAAGAGAGCCAGAGGGGACTAGTGAAGAGGAGGAGAACAGAGAGAGGAGTACAAAAGGAAGACTCCAAAATCATCATCATTAGAGAGATGACAATCTTAGATGTCATCAGGCAAAGATCCTTCAGAAAATAGAGATTTGGGGGGTCTTGAATGTTCCCAAGATTATTAGGAAGGGATACACTGGATAGACAAATTTAGGGTTCAATCTCAATATCTGACTATTCTCCTAAGCTTCATGCCCAAGTTCCTAGGTAGTCTCATCTTCAGTTGATATGAAATAGAACTCAGTCAACTCTAGTTTTCTTTCTTAATATCTCTTCTCAAAGTCATGCAGATTCAAATCTCCCAATTTCTCTGTTGAATGTATATGTATATATATATATATATATATATATATATATATATATATATATGTTCAAAAAAAAAAAGCTAAGACAAAGCATTATGAGGCAAAACCCTCCAAAAGTACCATTTTGAAAACTCCATACATTGGGATCTCCATTTTGTATTAAATGGAAATTTTATTTTCAATACAATCTGCTTCCACTCTACCTCAACCTGCTCAACTTTGTGTATTTGGTCTCACATATGATTTGTACTTTCTTAATGCAGGTTGAATCCACATTTTAAAGCCTGCCTGACAGCAATCATTAAAAAAAAAAAAAAAAAAAAAAAAAAACCTCCTCCACTTCTCCTACAATACTTCTCAAAAGTACAAATTTTTCTTCTTTACCCAACTCAGTGTGTTATATAATATTAGAGTGCTGGCTCAGCTCATCCTATACTGAAGCCATCAGATGAGCAAGAACACAGAAAGAGCAGAAGTACCTTTACTGCCTTGGTCCACAATGCTTCTCTGATCTCTTCTGTGGAATGATACGGCGGTGGATAGCATAGTTACATACTCACAGCAGTTTCTCCTTGTCAAGTCGCACCAGCCTAATGCTGTCTGGGACACAGCTGCAGATAATCCGGGGAGAGCAGAGAGTGTCGGTTCAAACTTGGGATGAGATTTGAAGCAGGATTTGGATTTGTGCCTTGTGATTGCAAAGAACATTACAGGAGAGGAGCCTATCAAGGGCTTGAATGCTGTTCATGTGTAAGCCGATGAGTGCCTAGAGCAGCCTGAGGAGACTCAGATTGACAGAGGGGGGAAAATTTGTTCATTATTTCAAATGTATGTCCTTAAAATTCTCCTAATAATATTCAAAACATGTTTTTTATTCATCATTGAAGCAAATGGGTAAAATATACTGCATCTAGTAGTTACTCAGGTTGTGATATGTAAAATGTTTATCTTGTCATCACTACAAAATTCACCTAAAATGGAACATTTAATTAATATAAATATTGCACTATATATTTTCATATAACAAATAAGGCAAACATTTTTGAAAATCTGTCATATTTCTAAAATATGTCTAAAACTATCAACTTGTTTATTGTTTTCTTTAAGTATATCTCCATATTTTAATTTTATGAAATTTATTACAGGCAAAACTACTTTGAAAATATGGAATATTTGTTTATATATTAAAAACAGAAAGTAAAGTGATTAAGGACTTTGAAAATTGACTATACTATATACCATGCTGAAAGAGAAGTTGCACACATAAAAGCTGAAAAGACTTTAAAGGCAAGTAGGACTTCCCTGAAATTAGTCTGGTCACTGATATGCTGAGGTTTACTTCTCTGAACTAGAAATCTAGAAACTTAAAACCACATTTCTTTGAGACATTACATGAAAACCCTAAAGCTATCTTCGAAATCCACATTCTAGCTATATAAAAAGTAATTTCACATGGTTGAAGATGTACAGTAAAACTTGCATTATACTAATTCCTAGGACTTCATAAAATTTATCTTAAATTCTAAGTCTCTTAAGTATTTAATAATGATAGTACATTTTCAAGAAAACATGGACAAATACTCAATTTCTCATATTTGGAATTGAGATGGTGGGTTTTGTTGTCATTCTGGCAGAAGCTTGAGTTATTTGGGAAGAGGATCCTCAACCAAGAAAATGCCTCCACCAAATTATCTATAAGAAAGGTTGCAGGGTATATTCTTGACTAATAATTGATGTGTGAGAGTCCTTCTCATTGAGGAAGTACCATCTCTGGGCAGGTGGTCCTGGGGTCTTAGGTTATATAATAAATCAGGCTAGCAAGCCCTTGAGGAAGAATTTAGTAAGAAACATCCCTCTTATATTCTATTCTGTTCCTGCTGTAAGACTCCGACTTTTATGAATTCTTGCTCTCGTTTCTCTTCATGGGAGACTGTAAATTGTAAGATAAAATAAACCTTTCCCTCCTCTGAGTTGTCTTATCCCTGAAATAAGAAGAAAGGCAGAACTTAACTTATAGAACGTTTATATGTTATCTCTCAGTTACCACAGGAGAATTTCAAATGATGTTTAAAGTAAAATGTTGACAGTCATAAGAGAACCTTTATAAATTACCATGTCTATATGATATTCCTAATGTTACATTTACCAGCTTCCAACACAGGCTTTTCTATGTCCACATCAACAGGCATTTCAAGAATATGCTTCCAGGAAGAAAAGACAGACATAAAGGGTCATTTAGCCCATATATTTTCTAAGCCACTGAACAGCTATTGGACCAAGAAAATCTTCCCAGCTCAAATATTAATAAGTGCCATATCTTGAGATTTTTGTGACCATGGTTACATGTTAATGTGTTAAGGAAGGCCATCTCTTCCTGGGAGAGGAGAGGAAAGTAAGACTTCCATCACAGGCCTATTAACTATGAAGGAGCTTCTTTTTGGAACAAAAGTCTCAAGTTACAGAATTCTTTATGAAATGATAAAAAAAACTGTCTAACTTAGATAAATCAAAGACTAAAATGACATTTTATGTTGCCAGTGACTTCCCTACAGTTTTCAAAAATATACAAAGTTAACATTACACTATTAACTTCATACTTATTCTTCTCAGAACGTTTGAGAGACCTTAGCTGCAATATAAATTTAGAATGATATTTCAGATTAAATTTAGATTTAGGCTATATTATATGCAATAAATATGTATTCTAAATGTTACAGTATATAATTTTGATGAGTAAAATTTAATATGATTTCCCTAAATGCTTGTTTTATCCAATATTGAAAATTCCAACTTCTGTTTAAAACAGAACATGGGAAAGATCAAAAAGCCACCTTTTTTAAATTTTCTTTTTTTATTTATTAAAAACAGATTCTTCACTCATGCAATACATTCTAACCACAGCCTTCACTCTCTGCACTCCTCCCCTCTCCCCCTCCTCCTCTGTCTCACAGAACCCCCCCCCCACACACACACCTGTTTCTTCTTCAGAGAAGAGCAGACCTCCAAGAGATTACAGTTGAGCAGGACAAACCATGATAAAATAAGACAAGGCAAAAACCCTCATATCTAGGCTGGACAAGACAACCCAATAGATGAAAATGAGACCCAAGACAAGCCAAAAGAGTCAGAGACACACTCACTCCCACAGTTAGAAATCTCACAAAAACACCAAACTCTAGCCGTAACATATGCAGAGGACTTAGTACAGCCCCATGCAGGCCCTGTGCTTGTCGCTTCAGTATCTGTGAACCCTCCTTAGTTGATTCTGCGGGCCATGTTTTCCTGGTGTCCCACCTGGTGACTCCTAGAATAGTTTCTCCCCATCTGCTAGATTCCTGGAGCTCCTAAAAGAGAAGCCTGATGGGGACATCCAGTTTACACTTACTCTTCTCATACTGTCTGACTTTGGGTCTCTGCACCCATTCCTATTTGTTGCCACAGGAAGCCTCTCTGATGAGGACTGGATAAGACACTGATTTATGAGTATAGCAGAATATCATTATGAATCATTTCACTTTTTATTTTCTTTTTGACAGTCTTATTTAGGTCTACCCTAGGTTTCTGAGCTATCCAGTCTCTGGTTCCTGGTCATCCCAGCAGTGTCGGGCATGGGTTTCAAGCCTACAAGCTCAACCTCTATACATTGAATTAGCTGTGTGGAAGCTGTCCTCAGCAATGGGGACTTGTTGTCAGTTTTCAGAGAGTGACCTGTCATCAGCCTGTGCTGTTTAGAGATCTCCCTTGGACTTCCTTCTTGGCCAACAATTCCTAACAGGAATGTAAACCATTCCTATCCACCTTGTGTGGATGCAAAAGAGAGCCAGTTCAGACTCTGTATCCTCTATTACTAGAAGTCCTCACTAGGGTATTCCTTATAGATTCCAGGACGTTTCCACTGCACAAGGATTCCACACTGCCCCCCAATGTACTCCAATTGCAGCTTTCTCTCCCCAAATTTTCTCCCTCTATCATTTCCCTGCTGCCTGATCTCTCTCACTCTTGTCCTCACTGAATCCCAGTGCACCAACACAATCTATTCTATTTCCCCCAGAGAAGATTATGGGTCCCCTCATTAGAGCCCTTCTGTTTATCTGTTTTCTCTGGGACTGTGGATTGTAGCCTGATTATCATTTATTTAACAGCTAATGTGCACTATTATATTTCTGGTTCTGGGTTTACCTTACTCAGGATTATTTTTTCTAATTGCATCCTATGGTGATATTTTGTTTTTGTTCTAACAAATAAAGCTGGCTAAATAACTTTTTGTTGGATATAGTTTTACTGTATTAAGGATAAAATCTCCCTTTTTAATTAGACAAAAAGAGGAAATGCTGTGGAATAATGCTTATGTACACTGTAAAGATTTGTCACTCTAACTGATTTAATAAAACATTGATTGGCCAGCAATCAGGCAAGAAGTACAGGTGGAGTGACCAGACTAGAAGAAATCTGGGAAAAGGAAGGGCAGAGTCAGAGAGACGCTAGCCAGTCACTGAACAAGTAGAATGTGTGTAAACGAGGTAACAAGCCATGAGCCATGTGGCAAAACATAAATAGAAATATTGGTTACTTTAAGTATGAGTTAGTTAGTAACAAGCCTGAGCTAATGACCAAGCATCTATAATTAATATTAAGCCTTTGAGTAGTTATTAACAAACTGGTACACAGGATAGAAACATCTGACTACAGCATCCATTTGCCCGCAATTTTCATGATATCTTTTTTTTAACAGCTGAGCAATACACCAATGCAGTTGACAGACATCTGGGATCCTTCCAGTAGTTGGTTATTATGAATAAAATCATAATAAACATAGTTGACCAAGTGTTACCTCTTAAAAAAAAAACTGGATACTCCTCTGGATTATACCTTAGCAGATTATTCATTTAGCCTCTTCCATGCTAATGACATCTTCACACACTATATCCTTCATTCATCTAAACTAGAATAGATATTCATTTATATAAGTAAATATTCACTAGAAGTGAGTATGAAATCAACAAAATGAGTAGGTCATTTTTAAATACTTTACATATTAATTACATTTTTATTATAGACATGTGATGCTAATGCATATAGAGTTCTTAGAATATTCCAAAGAGATATAAAGACTAAAAAGTTATTTTCGTGGAATATGTTTGTGTTTAAATTTTTATGTACCTATTCAATATTTACTCAGCAATTTCCAAATATCATGTTCTATTCTAGGTACAGAGAATAAAATGTCTTTTCAAAAGTTATAAAAGTTTGTCTCACAGAGCCTATCAGGAGAGAAAGACAATCAGTGATTAAAAACATAGTATTTACCATTAATCAATCTGAAGACTTTTTTATTAAGAACCTTAATATGTAAAATGAAATTCTCTTAGTGCCACTATCATCCTTATTAGTATGTAAATATTATGATCAGATTTATATGTCATTATTATATGTATATTTATAATTCATTCCTATGTAAATAATTTTTTGAGTAAGCAACAAATGTAGTTTACCATATTCCATTGTTTTTTAATTCTTTATAAATATATGTAGTTATTTCCTTCTAAATTTGTTTAAATATTAGACTGTACTAATCAACATAACAGATGTTTTTCTGTCAAGAGTGCTAGGAACAAACACGAATGATCTTTTTGTCTAGCAACATGTTACCAGTTCTTTTGAGCCAATAGATATGACTCATTATAGCACACAAGGAAGTTAAGAACCCTAATACACTTGTGATGTGTGATAAAATTTCCATAAATGAACTTTAGATGAATGTCTTCTCTGAAAATTTTAAATAATTAAAATCATATGTACTTCAAGTAACTTCAAGTGAATTATTAAATAATTTTGTGTGAGTACATTGTGAAATGAAAGTGTGTATACACATTCACATGTGTGGGCACATGTGTTCATGCGTGTATTTAAACACATGTGTTAGAGAATGTGGAGGTTGCTAATTATCATTGGGTATCATTGGTCATAGTCATTATCTGCTATCTTATATTGAACCCACAACTTCTATATTCTTCTAGACAGTCTAGTCAACTAGTATGCCCTGTGTCCTTCCCCCTAGCAAGAGATTGCAGGTGGACTGTCCATTCTTCCTGGAATTCACCTTGATTCTGTGGATCTGAATGCTCATTGTCATGCACGTACATCAAGGACTTCATGCACTGAGCTGTTTCACCAACCATATCCACCAATTATTTTGTTCTAGAAAAAAATTAAAAATGGAAAATTTACCATTATTCAACCTTTCTTTTTGCCTTCCAAAAGAAACAAGTCAGAAACCTAAATGCAGTTAAAAAGCAATAACAAGCTAAGTGTTCTATTACAATATCTTTATGCACACATACAACTTATCCAAAAGCTCATGAAATGACTGTAAATATGATTCTCCTGTATAATAAAAGAATTTAGATTAAGAACCTATTTAAAAGGGACCTGAGAGATAGGTTGGTGATTAAAGGGCATACTGGTCTTGCAGAGGTTCCAATTTTGATTCACAGCATCCCTGCCTTGTGACTCACCACGGCCTGTAACTTCAACTGTAGGGGATACAAAAATCTTCTGGCCTCTGTGGGCACTCCCACTCATTTTGCACATTCCAACACATAGACACACGTATGTACTCAATTTATATTAAAATAATTGTTAAAATAACCTATGAGAAGAGAAAATTAGTTAAAAAAATACAGCTTTTACCAGAAACTAGTAATAGCAAATAGAAAAATTCATATTCAATTTCAATTCTGGATCTTAGCTAAAAAAAGGTGTGGAGTTTACCTAGGCACTTCTAGAAAATAAATATAGTTTTCCTCTCTCTCTGTTTTCTATGCCAAAGGGATAATGTACTTGGATAGAATCAAGTTTTTCATAAGAAAAGATGTGGCTAGCTTATATAGAGATGACTTACTGCTTTGTTAGAAATATGTTGGTTTAAATGGAATTTGATATAAGTCTTTGTTTTTAAGATAGGTGTTTGAGACAGCAGTTTTGCTTTCTGAACATGGACTCTTCATATTTTTCATGATTGTCAAGAGAATATTGAGCTAGATATCAAAAGATAGATCAACAAAAAATTTTATTGGCTTTTAAAATTACTTTAGACCCATGTTTTTTCTTACAATCCTATTCCTCTGAGAACTCACCCCTCAAAGTGTCATATCATTGTTGAAAACAGCTAAACTTGTTTTTCTACTTTTTCGTCTCACCTGAACTGCAGCATGCTGAACTTTTTCCTCTATATTATTTCTATTTTCATCTTCTTCTCACCAAGAACACAAATATATAACATTCCACTGTACATTTTGACTTGAATGAGTTTTCATCTCCCAAGGTCAATAGTTCCAGAGTCATACTCTCCATCTTTTCTCTTGACTTTCTCCTAAAACACTCTGAGACGTTTTTGTGCCACCAGTTTTAGAGAAAGCTTTAAGGATAAACTTCTTGCCTTTCAAATTTTAATTATTTCCTTAAGATTTGATCATTTAGGTCAACAGAGAAGCTTGGTGGGTAAAGATTGCCTGTTATCAAGTCTGAATTGGATTCTTAGAGTCAAATGTTAGGAAGACGGAAATAACTCATTTATGCAAGTTTTCCTCTGACCTCCCCATTCACTTGGTGCCAAATGCACAGCCCTGCTGCACAAATACATATACAAAATTCAGTTCTTGTGGAATTTCTCCTTCTCAGAATTATTTATATTGTATCATCGTGTGTGTGTGTGTGTGTGTGTGTGTGTGTGTGTGTGTGTGTGTAGGTTTTTGGTTTAATATATAAGATAAAATCAATTTACCTTTAAAAATACTTTAAAATGCCTTTAACATTAGATACATCTTATTTTATTGCCCAGTGATTTCAGTGTGTAGGACACAGTATGTGAACATTTATATAGCTACACATATTATATGTTGTCCTCCTTATACAACCACTAATTCACATCCAATTCCCCTAAGTAGAAATTGTAATTTTGACTTTACATATAATTCATGGTTCTTACAGATACTAATATATTTGTCTCAAAAACCAGAAGATGGAAATTCACTTTTAATTTTATTGTGATTTACATAACATCTTTTCAGATCTATTTGAAAAACATGTTATTAAACTGTACCCCACTCTGAAAACAACTTAATATTAAATAAATAACTGTTGTTGATTATTGATGAATGTGAGGCTTCGAAAATGCAAACAATTGTACTGGATAATGAAGAAGGAGGCAGCAGCTTTAATGGATAGTAAAACCATTGTGCATTCATGAGTATATTCTAGGTTGTTTATGGCCACAGTTAAGACTCATTGAATTGTGTATAATATGCAAAAAGTAATAAAATCTGAAATCAAATGACAGGTTGCCAAATGTCAACATGTGAAAAGTCTATAAAACATGATATTGGAGAGGGTGCTTCAGGACAACATTGATCAGTTTTAAATGCACATGTCTAATGTAAAGTAATATTAGTTAATGTCACCATTTTAGTAAAACATACAGTATAACAGGCTGTGCCTCAAACAGACACTCAGAAGAAAGCATTGTTTCGAGCATCTTGAAATCCTTTCTGTTAAAAGAAAGTTCTTGGGACCTTAGAAATGATGACCATTCCAGAGAGTCTCCTTTCTATCAACAGGAACATTAACTGTTATAGACAGAAGCAGCAGAGCTGTGGGGCAAGCAGAATTGGTAGAATTCTAAGTCCTTCCCAGGGCTTTAGCATGGTTGACTTCAAACAATAACTAGGGCCCTCTGGATTCCTACTATTACCCAAATTTCCATCACTGCTAGCAACCAAGCTAGTGCCTGTTAAAGAGTCCATGCAACAGCTAGATTTGAGACCTAAGTATGCATGTTTAATCCCAATGTTGAAACAATATGGAAAATATTGGACAATATAAAATGATTCACTTCACACGATGATTACCAAATGTGTCAGGTTCTCAATGTGACTTCTGAGTTAATATGAAAATGTCACATGAAGTTGAGTCTTAAAAAAATGTTTATCTAAGTATATTAATCCATACTAAAAATCAGTCATTATCCAATATTTCATTGAACATGATGGTCCGATCTTTTTGTAATCAATTTCTAGTTCAGTTACCTCAGCAATCAGAATCACAAAGATTCCTTAAAGACTGTTAGCCATAACTGAAGAGACTTCTTGGTCACCAGAAGCACAGAACATCATCAGCTAGTATAAGTACCTGCCAGTGATGGAGAAATAGCACATAGTTCACACTGGACTTCAATATCAAGGTTTTAGTAAATCAGGGAAGTTAGAAGTCTCTGTTAGACATTTAAAAATTAGAAGAAACAACTCATTTAATAATAGCCACTTCTGGTTTCTGGTTTAGACTCCAAGTGGTCCCAGATGAGCTTGTTTGATATGGTGGCAGATAGATGAGCAGGTGAAGAGGGAAGGGACTAGATTGAGGTGTCTCTAACTAGAGTTCTAAGTCAGGCTCTAAGTGGTACTAGATTCCAGTGTTGCTGGGAGTGGATAATGGAGACAAGGAGAACTGACTCTGGGAATTCCAAATTCTTGTTGAAACTCCTAATTCAGATTCCAAGTATCCCAAGATCAGTGCATTTAAAATGAAAGATTGAATGAATGAATGAATAAATGAATGAATGAATGAATGAATGAATGAAAACCAACTATTATGGTTGTTGGGTTTTTTGTGGTGCTCTTACCCTGCGAGGAAACGTCACAAAACACAACAGAATCCACTAACAAGAGTTTTATTGAGATAAGGGGGAAGGAGCAGGAAAAGGGACTGTTTGAGGGAAGGAGAGGGGAACAATAAGGTCTTTGAGAAAAACCAAACAGGGCAGTGGGGGTGTGAATCAACAAAATGAAAGTCTCACAATGAAAAGCTTGCCTTTGTATGCAAAAACTTCAATAATGTTCAATACAAGCCAGTTGTGGTGGCAGAAAGTTGTCATCCTAGTTCTTAAGAGGTGGATAACGGAAGGTCAAGAGTTTCAGTTCTTCCTTGGGTACCTGAGCCACAAGAGACTTTGTCTAAACAAACAAACTATCCCCACACAAAAAGGAAGAAAAAGATAGTATTAGTGAATATTTTTTCTCCTTTAGTCTCTGGCTGTTTAAGAAGCGATTCAATGAAAATATGTGTATATAACACTATTAGGCTAATAGAGTAAGAAGTGTCCAATGTTTGACAACACTGTTACAAAGTATCAAAGCTGAATTAGAGTTAGAGAATGTCAGCAAATGAAGTTATACTAGATTATATCTTCAATTCACAGGAACAGGGAAAAAACACAAGAACTATTTTAAAGGTAAATTAAACAAATTTTATAAATAAATCATGATCTTTTAACCTTCAGTAACATTAATATATATAAAGCTCTATGAAGTGATGACTTTTCAAAAGAGAGGGAGATGTGGTCATACTGCAGCCAAGGTCTGTGTGGAAGTCGGTGGCCCACATTGCCACTAGGGCCTACATGGAGACTCAGAGTTTGGGCTGCAACTTGTGGCCTTGTTGGAGTCTAGGGACCAGGCTACAGCTGAGGCCATAGGTATCTGAGTGGCCTGTGCTGCCACTTGGGGTCATGGTGCCATCCAGACTAAGCTATTGCCAAGGGCCATATCTGGGTCTATGGCCCTACTGCAGCCAGGGTCTGTGTTATTGTCCAAGGATTATGTTACCATTGAAGGCTGTGTGGATGCCCAAAGGTCTGGGGCCAAGTTGGTATCTTAGGGTTATGTTGCTGATGGGCCCATGCCTATCTGAGTGGCCTGCACTGTCACCTGCGGCAAAGGTGACATCCAGACCCAGCTGCTGCCAAAGACCATGCATGGGTCCATGGTCTTACTAGGCAGCTGGGGTCTGTGTTGGAGTCTGAGACCTGTATTGGCACCAAAGTTCACACTGAAATTCAGGACTAGGTCTGCAACCTGAGGCCTTGGTGGTATCGTGGGTCATGCGGCCACCAGAGCCAAGGATGTCATCTAGCCCAAGCTGCTGCCAAGGGCCGTGTCTGGGTCTGTGGTCCAGCTGCAGCTGGGGTCTGTTGAGGTCTAGGCCTGTGTCACCCGAGGAGGCCATAGAAACCATGCATGATGAAATCAGAGCGCCATGCTGAGCTGTCCACCCTTCGTGGGCCCTGAGAAAGCTGGCCCTGCTTCTTACTGGACACTGCAGAAAGAGAGCTGATACTGACCCTCCTTGGAGAGCTGGCCCCTGAACTCAGGAGAGGTGGACCAACCCCTAACTACAGGTGAGGGAGAAATGAGTCTGATGCCATGGGCATAAAGGGCTAACTCTGGCCCCTTGCCTAAAGTAGGTGGCCCTAGTGGCCTCAACTGACCAGCTCAGCTACCACTCAGGCCCCCAGAAGGACCTTGGGTTGTCCCACCCAAACATCAACCCCATCTAGGACCAACTGGACCTCATGAAGAAACTGGTCTTATGGAACATTACTGGCAGAAGGTCCGAGACTCCGGGTGGCTGCAGGAGTTTCAGTGAGGATCCAGGGATGATGGTGTACCACAAACCAGAGGCCTTGAACCAGACAAGTGACCCACTGCAATGAACATTTGCTAGTAAAACTGATTGAACAAAAGAGTGTACTATGTAACACATAGCTCCCAATGCCACCAGAGTTGTTGGAGTGGCAGAGAAGACAGAGAAGCAAAGATGGCGTGGGGGGTTCTTTTTGTTTGTGTGTTTGTGGACTTGCTGTGTTTTGGTTTGGTTTGATTTTGTAAAAATTTTCTTCTGGAGGGACACTGCAGGGCTGAGGGAAGGATATGGGGGCACTGGAATGTGAGCAGAATTAGGGTGCATGGTGTTAAATTCCCAAAGATTCAATAAAGAAATTGTTAGAAGAGAGAGAAAAATGGGGGGGGGGGAGAGAGAGAGAGAGAGAGAGAGAGAGAGAGAAACACAGAAGGAGGAGGGAGGGAGAGACAAAACCATATTGACATAATGACTTCTGGTCTCCACATGTTCTCACATGAGTGATATTTGTGGACAAACACAAATACATCATGCATGAAAAAGACAGAGAGTAGGCAAATGATATTTGATACTGACTCTTGGCAGTATTATGAAGCTTAGGTAGTATAAATAAACAAATATCACTTAAGTAAGGATTAGCGAATAATTTATTAGTAGGATATTTAATGCTGTATTTATATTATAGCATTTAAGTAACAATGCACTCATTATAATGTTCGGTTTTCTGATTTTATTTCTAAAGCCAGCATGAGTCTGGGTTACTTAATATTCATTTCTGTGTCTATGGAAATTGACTATCCTAACCAATTTTGACTCTTATTCCTAGAGACAGATGCTTTGTTAAACTACTGAATGCTTAAACTTGAGACTGAGCAAGGCATTTGACACAAATCTCAGGTTTTGTATCTATATGCTATGTTCTAGTTTGAATAAAGGTCTGTCATTCTATGAAACCTAGCTTTGTGTATGTCAGAGAAATATTGCTTTTCAGCTATTGTCATTTGCTGCTACCATCAAACTATGCGTCTAAAATTAGGAAATTCTTCTTTGTACATAATCTGAGTTTTTGTACACTTTGTGAATTGCTGTTAGCTTGTGGATCAGAGATAAACACAAATCCTGACCTCTTAGGTCTTTCTTCTTGATTCCCATATTCTTTACCCACATATTTGTTCTTTATAATGATGGAGTTATCCTTTGTGGCTCATTAATCCCTTCACTTCCCTCCAGTCGATCATCCTGCTGATAATATACCCACTGATGCATACTAGCTTTTAGATAAAGTTTCTTGCAGTTAGGATGACTGACAAAAATTAGAAAGGTCTGCACATTCAATTGATTAATATTGTTCCAGTCCTTTATTGATTGGGAACACCACGGACTTTGTTCAGATAGGACAGCTATCATAATAAGCATATGTAGCTAGAGTTTTCCTGCCTTTCCCACAGTCAGGACAAATCTTTGTCACCCGCCAGTCCCATAGCTGCTCAGACCCAACCAAGTAAACACAGAGACTTATATTGCTTACAAACTGTATGGCCGTGGCAGGCTTCTTGCTAACTGTTCTTATATCTTAAATTAACCCATTTCCATAAATCTATACCTTGCCATGTGGCTGGTGGCTTACCGGCGTCTTCACATGCAGCTTGCCATGGCGGCGGCTGGCAGTGTCTTCCTGCCTCAGCCTTCAGCTTCCCAGAACTCTCCTCTCTCCTTGTCCCACCTACTTCCTGCCTGGCCACTGGCCAATCAGTGTTTTATTTATTGACCAATCAGAGCAATTTGACATACAGACCATCCCACAGCAAGCATAAGCTCACCAAAACGGATATATTGATGAGGATTCAAAAACAAAGGAATTTTAACTTTTGTGACTAAAACATAACTCAGAAAGTGGAAAATAGAAGCCCATTCTGAAAAATAAATAGGATATTTATCTAAATGTCTGTTTCCAGCCTCAGTGTCATTCTGAAGACATGAATAAATACAAGAAAAGGAGTCCCAGTCAAATTGGATGCGGAAAGGTCTCACTCAAAATTATTTGTTCTGCAGTTTTTTGTATGGTTTAACTTTTAAATTACTTTACATTAAAAATATGCAAGAAAAGCTGAATATTTTAGTATTTTCTTGGTCATATCAAGTTATTTAAGAGAGAAACTACATGCTATTTATCTAGAGAAAATCTGTATATTTTAACATCTACATGTAGATTATTGTCTGCAAGACTATGTAAATTGTTGAGATATAATTAGCCATATTTTATCTTTCAAAACCAATAATTTACAAACAATTTTAAGAAAAACACATTCAAACAAAGATCTAAGAAGACAGATAAATACAAGCTGCATCATAGACATGCAGAGGTAAGGAAATCCAAAACACAAGAACAGTGAGAAGCTTAAGGTCATTTATCTTGTAAAATTGTCCAATATTAAATGACTCTGTGTTGACTTTTCCCCTAAAAAATCTGCATCATAAAAAAAAAATCTGCATCATTGTGAAGTAAAAGCAGTTACTTGAAGTGGTTTATCTATTTTAGGTCACTATCTGAAGTCACCTTCCTCTTGAAAGGGACGTCTACATGAAAACAGTTGGGTTCCACGAAAATGATTTAAAAGTTAAAAAACTTTCAAATAACTGTTGTATGAGGTGAGTCATCATAGTAGGTTGTGGAATAAATGAGAAGATCCCGGAGGATTATGCACAAGGACAGTGTCAGGGAGGGAGAGAAAGGGAAAGGGGAGTCATTTATGTATGCTATGTGACCTTTCTAATAAACAAAAACAAAAATACTACTATATTATGCTTTGTTTTGGCTGTATACTCAAAGAAGGGGACAGAAGGAGACATAGGGAAACAAAAGGAGAGAAAAAAAAAAAAGAAATCCATAAGGAAAATGCATATTCAGGAGCACTTGTTCAGCTGCTCTGAAGTTCAATGTCCATGTTCAGTTGAAAAGCCATAGATTTATATCGCCAAAGGCAATGCTCTTTCTATCAATCATGAGCAACTTTGGAGTTTACCCTGTCATATATTTTAAATAATTAATAATAGATACATGTACAATGTCAGTATTAGAAGGCTTCTTGGCACTATCTGAATAAGCTGAGTAAAGTCCCAAAGTTCCCAGGGTCACTTATAAGAATTCTTTATCTTGATTTGATAACACACATGCAGGGAGCACGTGCTATAATAGAGTGGTTTCTAACAAAGCTCTTCATCAAGAAGAGCAAGTTTCATTTCTCTCTTCTTATAGTGATCAACACACTGAAAAGGGATGACAGTTTGACCTCAGCAAAGGTGATTAAAAATGGATTCAAATGACAAATACATTGGATCAACAATATGTTTTAGTAGGTAGAGGACTTATCTAGTATGTGCTGAGCAATAAAGATGTTGCCTAAACAAAAATAAAATTAAATAATTTAATTTACTGTCTACCTAGGTGTTGCTGGAGGACTTCTCTCCAGGTTCCCCAAGCCCCACAGTTCCACAATCCACTTATAAAATAATCACTCAGACACTTATATCACTTATAAACTGTATGGCCATGGCAGGCTTTTTGCTAACTGTTCTTTTATCTTAAATTAACCCATTTCTATAAATCTATACCTTGCCACGTGGCTGGTGGCTTACCGGCGTCTTCACATGCTGCTTATCCTGGCGGTGGCTGCAGTGTCTCTCCCCTCAGCCTTCCGCTTCCCAGAATTCTACTCTCTCCTTGTCCCACCTACTTCCTGCCTGGCCACCTACATCCTGCCTGGTCACTGGCCATCAGTGTTTTATTTATATAGAACGATAGCCACATCATTTCCCCTTTTCTTCTTTTTTTTAAAAAGTAAGGTTTTAACTATAACATGGTAAAATTACATATAACAAAACAATTACCGAGCAAGAATTATAGTTACAATATTAAAGAAGATGTCCTATCTATCTTATATTTGTGAGTTTAAGGTTTTATATCTAACTTATCTTTTATCATAACTGAGGAAATTACAACTATCTAGTTTTCAACCACATCAAAGACCTGAGAAGGAACATAATGATACCTGAGAAATGGTAGATGGATGCAAGCAACTTTCGGGAATCTTGTAAAAGTAAACCAAAACAGCTGGCAGCCTGGACAGTCACCTAATGTTTTTCAGCATTGTTGGTACATTCAAATTGGCTACAGGCCTAGAGTATCTGACAGACCATTTTCAGAAGCAGGATTTCTGAAAGACCATCTTACCCTGTCTTGGCAGAGTACAGTGGTCGCTTTCCTTGTGTCCCACTTGTCCAGAAAGGACAGCATTGCATTTGTACTGTCAGTCGTCAAGGCAAGGGCAGTTCTTTGCCCAGTAGGCCATTTTGTGCCAAAAAGACAAACTTCCAAATGGAAATGTCTTAGAAGCCCAACATTCTCTCGGGATCAATTGGTGCAGCCAGGAGCAATTATGTCTCACGTCAACAGAATTCTAAGTTATTTAAATGCCATATTTTCTAGGTCTATGAAGTGTTTGAAGATTACCTATCTATCTGAAATATATCTATGTATACCTAGAAGACTTAACTAACATGGCTACAAATATGATTATCATAGATGACTAATTATTAATCTATTTCTTAATTATCCATTACAATTTTAAATGAGTTACATAAACATAATACCTCAAACAAGAATAGAAATATATATATATATATATACAGTATAACAAAATTACCTTTAAGTTTGTATCAATAAACTAAAATTTATACCAATGTAAAACATTTTAAAAATAAACTAAAATCTATACCAATGTAAAACATTTTAAACAAGTTGTTCTTAAAAGTAGGTTCATTAATCTACCCTTTTATCTTATCATCTCTATATCCTATATATCTATATCATATCCCCTTTTCTTTTTTAGAAAGAGATCACATTTATAATCAACCTGTTTTAAATAAAAATATTGGTTTTTCTCTGTCCTGCACCAGAGGGCTCTTCTGATTTGGGACACAAGAATCTCTTAACCATTTTTTTTTTAAGCAATATGTCTGGGTTTAGAGGAGGAGTGAGCCAATTCAACCTCTAAAGCCAGCTTGGTATATTTGGGAATTTGGACGTAGCATCTCTTACTACTTCCTGCTGGAGGGGGCCGCTGTATCTTATGGGGACACAAAGAAAATTTTAGGCCTATGGGGTAGTCCGTGAGGCTGTATTGTGTGAACCAGTTGCCTTGAAATCGCTCTGGATGTTGGATCATCTGGGCCATGGTGTCATCGGAGACCTTTCAGGGGGTCTTGGCTGGTCAAACCTGATGTATCTTAATCTGGAACAAATCCACAGCCTCTGGCTTTCTGTGGAAACAAAAGCAGAACCTCTTTTCCAAAGCAACATATCCTTAAATCCAAATTTTGAAGTCAAGGTACCTTTAAAATATACATTTTGGCATAACTCAACAGCTTTTGTAATCAAATGTTTTTCTTCAGTTACGAATATCAAAGACAACATAATCCAGATTCTCTGTGTGGTAGCCATCTTTATGTGGCTTATGTTTTATATCACCTTGAGCATATTGCTTTAATTAATTAATTAATTAATTAATTAATTAATTCTAAGACTGAAAAGGTGCTGTGGCTGCTGGCTCTGCCCACTTCAGCTTCCCAACATGGCAGTGGTACGTTTTCCGCCAGCTCTGGGAGTCATCAAGTCTCAGAAATAGTGGGTCTAAGCTTTTATCAAAGCAGCGTGTAGCCCAGAAACCTCTTTTTTTTTAAATACTAGTAAAGACTAAATCTACCATACAGCGTAATGTGCCGCTGGCAGACGCCTAATTCCTGCCATACTGCCGGTCAAACGCACACGCCAGGAACCCACCAGTAGTTCAAACCTGCGTTTTGCAGCATCTAGCTGCCCGTATGAGACAAGAAGCAGGAACCTGGTTTTGGCTCTGTTTAGAATTGGTTATTAAATATTTTCAGGTTTAAGGTGGAAACTCGAGCCATTGGGCGCCATTTGTTGCTGGAGGACTTCTCTCCAGGTTCCCCAAGCCCCGCAGTCCCACAATCCACTTATAAAATAATCACTCAGATGCTTATATCACTTATAAACTGTATGGCTGTGGCAGGCTTCTTGCTAATTGTTCTTTTTATCTTAAATTAACCCATTTTTATAAATCTATACCTTGCCACGTGGCTGGTGGCTTACCGGCGTCTTCACATGCTGCTTGTCCTGGCTGTGGCTGCAGTGTCTCTCCCCTCAGCCTTCCGCTTCCCAGAATTCTCCTCTCTCCTTGTCCCACCTACTTCCTGCCTGGCCACCTACATCCTGCCTGGTCACTGGCCATCAGTGTTTTATTTATATAGAACGATATCCACATCAGCTAGGAGTGTTGTGTCGCCTGTTTATCAAAAACTACCACGAAATATTTGTTGTATTTGATAAACCTAGAAAATTTCTCTAAATCAAATATGTTTAATTTTTTGCATTTCTTTGTTTTATTTTATTTGAGGTTTTGAGACAATGTCTCAAGGTTGTTTGTTTGTTTATTTGTTTTTAATGATGACCTATAACGTTCCAAATAGCCGAGACTAGCCTCAAACTCAAAATACCTTTTTCCTTAACTTTCTATAGTGTAGGATATAGGAATATACCACCATGTTGGCCTAATTTAGATGTTTGTGTTTTGTAGGGTGGTGATAGCCATGGATCTGCTAGTATTTTGCCATTTTTAAACCTCTAATAATGTGCAAAATATTACTGATAGAGTTTACATTTAGATAAACCCTTATCTAGAAAATTACATATAATGTGTTCAATACATGAATAACTTTCAAAAAAATTCCCAGAGAAAGATGAGATGACTCAATGGATGCTTATTGCCAAGTCAGAAGTCCTGAGTTTGATTCCCAGGAGCCAAAAATTGGAACGAAAAAATTGATTTCTGAAAGTTGCTCTCTGAACTCCATGTATGTGCAGTGGTATGCATGTCCCTCCCAACAAAATAAAAATAATAAATTAGTATTTTTTAAAAATCTTCCAGGTAGAAAAAAAGCATGGAAACTACTAAACCATAAAAGGAATAGAAATAAACAGCAATGCAGGGTCTTATTCATATTATTCTTTATTAAAACAAACAACTTGACAAGAAATGTATCTAAATGTGTTTCAGAACTAGGATCCTACAAAGAGAAACACTGAGAAATTTAATAGGAAAAACAACATAATTATCTTCATTATTTAAAACACTCTACATCAATAGACAATTAAATGAAAACATAAAAAAACTCACATCACAGTTATTCAATGAATTTTCCTGGTTAGTTACTTAAGCTATGCCTCCTGAGATTTTCAAATCATGTATGGCATTAGGATGTCATAAATCTAAGCAATGCAGGGAAAATCTGAGAGTCAGAAAGTTTAAATACTTGTTTTGAAAGAGATTGTTACAGGCAATAAAATCTTTATCTAGTTTTAATAATGTAGCCACAATGTCATAGAATACACTCTCAGTATCCATTCTGGCACTATAAGGAGATATGCGCACACATGCATTTTGTTATATTGCTATAGTCATTATATAATTTACAGTGGTTTTAAAGGCTGTGACATTATCAGCATGTTGACTTTAGAGTTTCTTATTAACTGTTGACTATATTAAACAGGGAAAGCTGAAACATCTTATCCTCATTTTTATCACATATTTCTCCTTAAGATAATATTAAGTAAGATTTGGTTTTGTCTTGGATACTTGGGAGGTTGAAGAGATGGAATTTGAAGATAAATTAATGGGCAATTGGAGCAAATCATGAGTTTAAAATTAATAACTTGAAAATCAGTATTAACACTGGTTGAGTTTATGCTCCTTCCTATCACTCATTTAGTTCCAACTTGGATTTATACAGTTCTAAATATCTTTAATTTTTATTTTCTCGCAATTAAACTTAATTGAGCTACTGAGATAAATTCAGCTAGACTAATCTAATCTGTGTGATGTACTAATAAGTATAGTCTTTCACAGTAACTCTAGCTGCAGAACATGAGCAACTTATTTATTTAGCTAAAAGTCTATACACTATTCACACATGCAGTTTCTTGATGAACTTACAATTTGTCACTATTTAATATCACTGATGTCGTGCCTGAACATAACTACACCAAAATAAATTTGTCTTTAAATTTTCTTCTTTAAATTGGCTAATGTTTTGCCCATTGTAGATTTTTCTCACAGAAACAGTTCTCCATATCATTGATTCTTTCTAATTGCACTGTTTCTAGTTCATTAATTTCCACTCCGAACCTGATTGTTTCGTCTGTCAATTCATGTTGGGTATAATTTCTTCTTGGTTCTTCAAGAACTTTCTACTGTGCCACAAAGTTATTAATATGACATTTCTCTACTATTTTTTAATGTAGGCACTTTGTGTTATAAACTTGCTGCTTAAAAATACCTTCAATGTTTCCCATAGCCTTGGATATTTAGTATTTTCACTTTTATTTAACTATAACAAGTTTTTAATATCCTTCTTGATTTCTATCTTGAACCAATTTTTATTCACTAGTGAGTTTCTCAGCTTCTATGAATTTGCATACATTCTGTTGTTTATATTGTTGCCAAAATCCAGATTTAAGCCATAGTGATCATATGGGATGCTGGGTATTATTTCAGTTTTCTTATGTCTGTTGAGAAGTACTTTGTGTCATGTTGTCATTTTTGGAGGAAGTCACACGAGCTCCTGTAAAGAAAGAGTAATATTTAGTGTTTGGGTACAATGTTCCTCAGGTGTCTTTCAGACCCATTTAATTTAAAATACTTGAACTCTAGCATTTCTCTGCTTAGTTTTTGTCTGGATGATCTGTATATTGACAAGAGTGAGGCATTAATCCCACTGAATATCCCTGGTTTAGGGTCAATTCATGATTTTAGCTGTAGTAGTATTTCTTTTATGAAATTGTGTGCTCTTGGGTTTGGGGGATAAATGTTTAGAATTGTGTGCTCTTGGGTTTGGGGGATAAATGTTTAGAATTACATTTTCTTGGTGGATTGCACATTTAACAAGTATGTAATATCCTTTTCTATCCTTTCCAATTTTTTGTTTGGTCTAGTTTGTCAAATATTACAGCAGCTACATCTGTTTGCATCTTGTTTCCATTACTGGGAACATCTTTTCAATCCTTTTACTTTAAGGTGATATTTGTCTTTGATGTTCCAGTACTCTGAAGGCAGAAGCAGGTGTATTTTGTTGGTGCAAAGAAAATTTTCTTAGTGAGGGCTACATAGTGATATTACATCTTAAAAAGAAGAAAGAAAGAAAGAAAGAAAGAAAGAAAGAAAGAAAGAAAGAAAGAAAGAAAGAAAGAGACAGAGGGAGGGAGGGAGGGAGGAAGGAAGGAAGGAAGGAAAGAAAGAGGAAGAAAGAAAGAAAAAGAAAAGGTTGATGTACTGGTGCAAGAGTATCACAAAAAAAAAAAAAATAAGGGATAAATCAGCCTCTTTTTGATTGGATTTAAGGCCCACTCCAGTACACCATTAAAGTTACAAAGAACCTAAGACTATGTATAACAAAGGCCCTAGAAGAAAACCTGGTACTGTTATTCTGCTAAAGGAACAAAGCAATAAAATAACTCCTAATGACATATTTCTATACCCATAGATTGCAACCCCTTCATCAGAGAAACATCTTGCAATAAATGTTAATTAACAAAGAGACCCACAGCTAAACAACATGAATAGAGTGAGGGACTTTGGACCACTCAGCCTAAATGTGATGTTTTAATAAGCCATCCCTCAAGACTCAGGAATCTAGGTGGAAGAGGAGGCAGAAAGATTATAAGATAAAAAGGTGGTGGATGACTCTGGGGAAGCAGTGTCTTTCTGACAAGACAGGACTGAGGCACATATAAACTCACAGAGACTATAACAAGATGCACAGCCTGGTTTAAACCAGGCTGTAGTGGTATTTGCTCAGCCCATGACCTTGGGCTATAGGGCCAAAAGGAGATGGTGGCCCCTGCCCTCGTATGTGACCTCTTTAAAGGAGAGGAAGAAGGGTCACAAGTCCCTTCTCCCTGCTGCCTGAGAGGTGGATTCACTCCCTGTCACATCAGAGGATGACTTCAGCTGTCAACTCTGTTCTGTATTCGTGAGTGTATTTCCTCAATTTATGTCTTATAAATCCCCACTGCCCATTAAATAGACTCGTGTGGGTTGATCTTAGTAAGTGGCACCCATGTGATGAAAAAGACCCCATACTTCTGTGACTCCTGCCCACAGCTTGAGTGGAATCCATTCAACATATGTAAAATAGATATTAAATATGTGGTCTCCTAGAAACAGAATCATACCTGTGGTGGTAATCTAATTACACTGAAATGTGATTTTGATTGTATGTTAATAAATAAAGTTGCCCGGGGGTCAGAGCTATTAGAGCCATAGCAAGAGTGTGTCGGTGGTGGCACATGCCTTTAATCCCAGAAAGCCAGCCTTTAATCCCAGGGAGTGGTGATATAAAGCAAAAAGATATATAGGGCGTGAGACCCAGAAACTAGAAGCATTTGGCTGGTTAAGCTTTCAGGCTTTGGAGCAACACAGTTCAGCTGAGAGCTATTGGGATGAGGACACAGAAGCTTCCAGTCTGAGGAAACAGGACCAGCTGAGGAACTGGTGAGGTGAGATAGCTGTGGCTTGTTCTGTCTCTTTAAATAGACGAACAGGACAGGAAATAGGGCTCTCATTCGGGAGGCTGGGACACCGCAGGCGGAAGGGTGAGATTTTGGCTCTGAGCTCTGACCTCTCGGCTTTCTCTTTTCCATTGTTTCTGTGTTTCTTATTTAATAAGAAGGTTGGTTACATCAATAATCCGATGTGCCTCTCATATTTTCTTTTCTACCTATTCCTTCTCAGCTTCAGCTGATAATTCTCTTGGACTGTTTAAGTCCTTGTCGCCTTTTAGGGTATTGGCCAAATTTACTAGTCCATATTTAGGTATTCCAATGATGGTCTATAAGTTGGAAATGCTTCCTAACAATTTTTTAAAATTATCAATAGTCTGCAATTGATCTCTCCTGAGTTGTACCTTTTGGGCTCTAATTTTTCTAGCTCTATCTTATACCCTAAGTAGTTAATAGTATTTCATCTTTGTATTTTTTTCAGGAGCAATTTATAATCCCCAACAAGGCAAATTTTCTTTACTTCTTCAAACATGTTTTCTAATGTATCTAACTTTGGATTGTCTGATAAGATATCATCCATATAACAGCAGATTATAGATTGTGGAAATTTTGCATGAAGTATTTCCAACTGTGTTTGCACAAAATATTTGCCCAAGGTAGGGTTATTTAAAATTCCCTGTGGGAGGACCTTCCATTGATATCTCTTGACTGGCTGGAAATTATTATATATAGGTAGGTACTGTGAAGGCAAATTTTTCTCTATCCTTTTCTTGTAGAGATATGGTAAAGAAACAGCCTTTTAAGTCAAAAACTATAATAGATCTTTCTTTAGGTAACTTGGAGGGAAAGGACATCCTATTCTGTCAGGAGCCCATAAGCTGAATTACTTTATTTATGGCTTCCTGATGTGTCAGCATTCTCCATTTACCGTATTTCTTTTTAATAATAAATATAGGAGAATTCCAAGGGCTGGTAGATACTTCAATATGTTGAGCATTTAACTGCCCCTGAACCAGCTAAAGCGTGTAGTTTCTCTTATATCATAGGCCATTGTCCAACCAAGACAGATTTTTCCATTTGCCATTTTAAACATAGGGCCATTGGTACTTCTGAGAGTTCAATTGCAGTTGTGCTCTGTTTATGTACAGCCTGAATGGTTGGTGTCTATTTTTAAAAGTATCTTATCATATTATTCCCAGAAACTTGAATTGGTCTGTATTCCACTCCTGGGATTGGAGGAATTTTAATCTGAGTGTTCCATTGCTGTAACAGATCTCAGCCCCAAAGATTCACTGCTACATTTGTCACATATAGCTTCAGACTTCCTCTTTGTCCTTTTGGCCCTATGCACTGAACCCATCTCATACTGTGTTTTAACTGAGATAGGGTTCCAATCCCTAGAAATTGGACATATACCTCTTGACGAGGCCATTTTGGATGCCATGATTGTGGTGTAATTATAGTCACATCCACACCTGTGTCCACTAATCCATCAAGGAAAATGTTATTAATTTGCACTATAAGGTTTGGTTTTTGTTCATTTATGGAAGTCTGCCAAAATATTCATTTTATGTAAATTTTGGAACTTTTGATCCAACTATCACAGTTGTTCTATCATCCAGTGCAGTATCATTCTTTACATTAGGCACTGGGTTATTTAATTGTCCTGGGGAGTAATTTTCCTACAGTGATTGGAAATGCTTGGAGCATGTTCAATTTGGGGGCTTGCAAGAGGCCCCCTGAGGTGTTTCCCACTGGTAGAAGGTTGTCTCATATGACTCATATTGATGTGCATTCATTGGTCCAATGTTGGTCTTTGCCACAACTCCTGCATAATCCAGAAGATTGGGGTCGCCTGTTTGGATTATTGCTATAAGAAGCATTGCTTCTAGGAGTACCCTATATACAATTTCTTCTTATATGACCTGGTATACCACAGATAAAACATTTTTTATCTTGATGCCTCTTTCCACCTTTGGAAATCACCTCTCCTATCCAAGCCTCATTACCATAGTTAAGAGACTCAACACCATTTATATGTTGCATCCATTCTTCCAAAGGTGCTGCCCTGACCTTTAAAGGTATAAGTATTCTTTTTCATTCTGTATTAGCATTATCAAAAGCCAAAGATTGAGTTAATACTTGTCTTAACTGTGGGTCTGATATTGCCTTTTTTACAGCCACTGTCGGTCTTTGTAAAAAATCAGTAAATTGTTTTTTTGTTTTTTTTTTTTTCACTGTTGAAAAATCTCGTATATAGCTCAGTTGGTTTTGCTGGTTCTGGACTTTTTCCTCAAGCATTTAAAGCTGCTGGATAGACTAGGGATAGGATAATGTATGCTCATCCAAGGAATTTTGTACGTCAGCGAAACAACCCTCACTAATAATTTGATCTTGGGAGGTTTCTAAACCTTGCCATTCAAAGGCCTTAGCCTCTTCTCTAAACCAGCTTTTCCATTGTAACTGCTAGCTGTACTCTAACAAATATTTAATTAACTGAGTCTAGTCATCTGAGAAAGGAACAACAGCTGCAGAGAGACATTGGATAATAGAAAAAACTACAGAATTAAATCAGCCTATATACTTTAAGGATGTGCTAACCTCAGAATGGAAACCAGGGTATGTATTACATTGGGGACGAGGTTTTGCTTTTGTTTCTACAGGAGAAGATAAGCTGTGGGTACCATCAAAATTGATAAAGGTTCAATTTGAACAAGAGAGACCTCTTAATTAGAGGAGGTGATAGTTCATCAACCAGCATGAACATCCAATTTAAACTAACTGGTATCAATAATACATGCCTTTTCATTTAATCAGATAATAACTTGTTAAAAGGAAATATCCCCAAAATTAGTCTTGGGGAAAGGTTTTTGTTTTTGTCTTTTAGGAGAATGAAGGTTAAGGAATTTGAAGAAAACTGGACAAATGAGACAACTGAAGAAAAGGGACAAATCATCTATCCCAAGAAACAGAGTGAAACGGTGTATGGGTATATATTATCTAAAAAATTTTTATGTCTTCCTAAATGTTTGTTTCTGCTTTTCTCTAAAGATGTAACACTATTGGTTTTCTAATAGTCCCAGTTCAATTAAAATTTAAAAGCTGACTTTGGAGTTGGAGAATGGCTCTCTCCTTCTTTAAACTCAAGCATGTTGTTAAAATGAAAATCCAAACTCCCTGTATCATGCCTGATTAGCTCAGTCGGTAGAGCATGGGACTCTTAATCCCAGGGTCGTGGGTTCGTGCCCCACGTTGGGCGCCAGATATTGATGTAACCAACCTTCTTATTAAATAAGAAACACAGAAACAATGGAAAAGAGAAAGCCGAGAGGTCAGAGCTCAGAGCCAAAATCTCACCCTTCCGCCTGCGGTGTCCCAGCCTCCCGAATGAGAGCCCTATTTCCTGTCCTGTTCATCTATTTAAAGAGACAGAACAAGCCACAGCTATCTCACCTCACCAGTTCCTCAGCTGGTCCTGTTTCCTCAGACTGGAAGCTTCTGTGTCCTCATCCCAATAGCTCTCAGCTGAACTGTGTTGCTCCAAAGCCTGAAAGCTTAACCAGCCAAATGCTTCTAGTTTCTGGGTCTCATGCCCTATATATCTTTTTGCTTTATATCACCACTCCCTGGGATTAAAGGCTGGCTTTCTGGGATTAAAGGCGTGTGCCACCACCGACACACTCTTGCTATGGCTCTAATAGCTCTGACCCCCGGGCAACTTTATTTATTAACATACAATCAAAATCACATTTCAGTGTAATTAGATTACCACCACATCGGATTGTGTGAATCCAGAACTTAATTGCATTCTGGTCTTACTCCCTTCTAGACACTCCCCCACAGAAATTGATGCAGAAGGAAAATGTTATATTGGAATGGATATTTATACCACATAATCCAAGTAAGAAGTTAAAAACTTGTGTAAAAAAAGATCTCTGATTTGATCCTAAAAGGAAAATTAAGAATTTGTCAGTTGTTCAGAATGGACCTAGCAGAAATTGTAGTACCTTTAACTAACAAGGAAATTTCCTCTTTATGGGAAGATAATGAATACTGGCAAAGAGCCTGCAGTAACTTTTTGGGAGAGATTAACAATCACTATTCCAAATGCAAGAGAATAGATTTCATAAAAAGAACTGACGGGGTCCTTCCTCACATTGTACAGCAAAAACCAATCTCTGGAGTTCCTACATTCTATACTGATGCAAATAAATCAGGTGAGGCAGGATATAAATCAGGAGACTTAAGTAAAGCAATTCAAAGCCCCTACAGTTCTGTATAAAATGCAGAACTGTATGCCATTCTTATGGTACTAATGGACTTTAACAGAACCTCTCAATATAGTACTTACGCTCAATAAGCAGAGAGAGTTGTTTTACATATTGAAACTGCTGAATATTCCTCATAGCACAGAAGTAACTTCACCATTTATACAATTATAAGAAATCATTAGAAATAGGGAACATTCTATATATAAATAACGCATCATATCCCCTATGGGTCTACCAGGTCTTCTAGCACAAGGCAATGATGAGATTGATCAATTATTAATAGGTAATGTGCTAGAAACCTCAGAATTTCATGAGAAATGCCATGCAAATAGTAAAGGTTTGAAAAAGGATTTTTCTATCACTTGGCAACAGGACAAGAAAATTGTAAGAAAATGTCCTAGTTGTTCCTTCTATAACCAAACTCCATTGCCTGTAGAAAGTAATCCTAAATGTATACAAAGAAATGAAATTTGGCAGAAGTATGCTTCATTTAGCAGAATTTGGAAGATTAAAATATCTACACCATACCATTGACACCTATTCAGGATATCAAGGAGCAACCCCTATGAATTCTGAAAAGACTGACTCTGTGATTACACACCTATTAGTAGTTATGGCCATCATGAGAATAGCTATACAAATTATGACTGACAATACTTCAGCATATGTCTTCAATAAAATGAGACAGTTTTTTTTTTGCTTATTACTATATAAAACATGTTGCAGGTATACCACACAATCTCACAAGCCAAGCAGTCATAGAAAGATCCAATTGAACTTTAAAGGATATGCTAAATAAACAGAAACAGGTAACAATGATTCCTAGAAATAGATTACATAATGCTTTATTAACTTTGAATTTTCTTGTTGTTGATGAGAAAGGAACAACAGCCATGGAGAGACATTGGATAACAGGAAAGACTCCTGAGCTAAACCAACCAGTTTACTTTAAAGATGTATTGATCTTGGAATGGAAACCAAGATATGTCCTACATTGGGGAACGGGGTTTTGCTTTTATTTCTGCAGGAGAAGGAAAGCTATGAATGCCAACAAAATTAATAAAAATTTGCTTTGAACAGGAGAAACCCCTGGATGAGAAAAAGTAATAGCTCATCCACCAATATCACAACTCTACACATTGTAAGAAAAACTCAACAAACAAGAGTTGGGGCAAGGTTCTGCTTTTTTTGTTTTTTTTTTTTTGTTTGTTTGTTTTTTTGTTTTGTTTTTTTTTCTTAATAGGATAATAGAAATTTCCATCTTCATGAAATCATAAGACCTTGTACACATAGATGTCTATTGCATAAAGGAAGGACATATTGGTATCAATATACTCTATAGGGTAATATCCCAATGCCTAATTTTGATATCTCTTTCACTCTAGGATGGTTGTGGTCCAGATTCAATTATAAATCAAGCTGGCTTTGGAGTTGGTATGTGGCTCTCTCTTTCTCTAAATCCAAGCATGTTGCTAAAAGAAAATTTAAGATACTCTGTCTCATATCAGAAGAGCCAAATGGTGTGGGACAGAAGAAAACCAATAATCTAAGGGCCATTGTTATCAGGATTCTATTTTTCTCCATTCTTGTCCTTGCTTTCTGGGAATCCCTTCTCCATCCAGCATAAATCTGAACTTTCCATTTTGATATTAATAATGTTCAATTTTCCTCAGTGAAAAAAAAAGTCTTTCCAATAGCAATCTCTGAAGTCTCCAGAAGAAATATGGAGTCACCACAACAATGATTCTACTCAGTCCAGAAAGATAACACTGTATCTAAGAACATTACTCAATGACCAGACTTGAACCGATAATGTTTCAGGACAGTTCCAAGAGGAGTTGGTCCTTCATACTACACTTTTAGCCAAAATCTCAGATGATCTTAACCATTACTATGAGACTGGCTGCAGACTTTATGGCTAGCCATATTGAGACTAACTATCTAAGCTTTCTTGCAGGACCCCACAGAGATACCATCACCCCCTAAACAGCAGAAAGCAATTCTAAGAAAACGATGCCTGTCTCCCAAAGGTTTCATTTTTCTTAGGATTATGGATGGATGGTTATAGGGTTGGGGGGTGGAACAATAAATTTTAGACTCAGCATTCTCGTTTAAGAAAGAAAAGGGGAAATGAGTAGGTACAGTATATTAAGGTAGATTATTATATCTACTAGCAATGTGCTTTAGCAAATTATCAGCCTTGGTTAATTTGCACTGATATGGATTCTTGTATATTTAATACAAATGTAAACTATTACATTCCTATTTAAGATAATTTGTATATTGATACAAATACAAAGCTATGTTTGTTGTATTATACATATATTTCTACTCCTGATTGAAATATTTTATATATTTATAGTATGACAGGCCCATAGGATTGTAGTGGGTAGCCATTCCAGCTTTGATCTGGAAGTTCCAACCCCCATTGAGGCTTAGGTAACTGTCACGCCTATAAGGCAGGGCCAAGAGAGGATCCTGAAGACCTGAGATCTGGATGTGCCAGCTCTCTTGGTTCCTGGACCCTGGATGCTGGAGGTAGACTGGGCAGAATTCTCCAGAGAACATTACTGGACTGCACCATGCCTTTCCCAGACTCTGTAAAATATCCATTCACTTGTAAGTTACCCCACAAATAAACCTCCCTTTTAACTACATGGTGTGTCCTTAATAATTTCACCAATATAGGGTTGAGGAAATTGGCTCAAATCAGTTGCCAAGGTATTCACATAACATACTTCCTTATGAGCCAAACTGAAGTCTGCCTGAGGGCCAGGCAACAGGCACTGTCAGAGTTCCTGATCATGTACAGCCAATGAGGAATGGCCATGCAATCCCACCAGATTGCAACATAGACTGGGTGCTGGGAGGAGGGTATATAAGGCCTTCCCTATTATTGAATAAATGAGTTTGTTGTTTGCTTTCAACTGACTCCCAGTGTCTATGCCATTGACACCACAAGGGAGCCATTAGGATACAACAATATATGTTGATACATATTAAGGATATTGTTGTCATTTTGCATATTGCAAACTGTTTAAGATATTTTGTGTATTGTCACAATTTTGAGGTCATATCCTTATACAGTAGATCTGCTTGCTGACTGTTTATCTTGTTAATATGAAGCCTTGGTTCTTAGATTATTTACATAGGTAAGACTCACAGAACTATAGTCACCTATGCTTATCATTTCTATAGTTATGTTAGTTAGATTCTCCAGATTTACAGAACCATATGTCAGATGGATATGTTATCTTCAAACACTTCATAGACCTAGAGAATATGGCATTTAAATGTTTTGATAACTTAGAATTCTGTTGATGTGAGACACGATTGATCCTGGCAGCACCAATCTGATCCTGAGAGAATGTTAGGCTTATAGACATTTCTGTTTGGAAGTTTGTCTTTTTCTTGGCACAAAATGGTCTGCTGGGCAAAGAACTCCCCTTGCCTCAACTGCTGACAGTATGAATTCCAGACAAGCAGGACACAAGGAAAAGCAACTACTGAACTCTTCAAAGACAGGGTAAAATAGTCTTTCAAAATTCCGGCTTCTGAAAGTGGTCCATCAGATATTCTAGGTCTGTAGACAAAATGAATGCCCCAGTGATGCTGAGAAACATTAATTGACTGTCCAGGCTGCTAGCTGTCTCTGTCTATTCTCACAAGAATTTCGGAAATTGCTTGCTTGCATTTTCTGTTTTCTCAGGTATTATTTTCCTTCTCAGGTTTTTGATGGAGTTGAAGACTGGATAGTTACAGTTACAATCTTCTCATATCTTAGCTACAACATATTAGTACTAGAGTTAGAATCTTCAAGATAGAACAGCTATTGGAGTAATCTCAATGATTTGCCATTTACCTATATTCTGGACATTTGGCATGCCTTTCTTGTTTGCTGTTATTCTTATTGGCTGTAGTTCCATTTTTGTTTATGTTATTACCTTTTGTTGTTCCTGGACAATATTTGATAATCATTCTTATTGTATATAGTTTGAATTAAGTTTAGGATCTCCTTATTTAGACAAAAAAGGGAAATGCAGTAGTATTTCCTTTGCCCATGACATTATGCTATAGGGCCTGAAGGAGGTAGTGCTTCCCACCATTGTACATGACCTCTTAAAAGGAGAGGAAGAAGGGTCACATGCCCCTTTTCCTTGCTACTGAGAGGTGGATTTGCTCCCAATCAGATCAGAGGATGACTTCAGCTGCCTACTCCATTTTGTATTCATGAGTATATTTCCTCAATTTATATCTTACTAAATCCATATCACTTATTAAATGGACTCACATGGACTGATCTTAATACCAGATAAAATCACAGTACAGAGAAGAGGAAGTAGACAAAAATCCTCATCCTTAACCAAGGAGCTATGTGCAATTGATACTGGCTTAGAGAGGAAAAATTGGGTTTTTTGGTATATATATATATAACTTAAAGTCACTAGGTAGGTTTTCAACCACCTCCCAGGATAAGCCCCATGGCCAGGAGTAGTTGACCAATACAAAATGGACACTATTGGGTGGTGGTGATGTGTGTGTGTGTGTTATGTATTTTAATCATTTTTTTAGCTTGTTTTGATTTTTTTGTTTTTGTTTTATTTTTGCTTTTTCTTAAGAGAGAAAGGGAGGGGGACGAACATGAAGTTGTTTGGGTAGGAGGGTGGGAGGAGCTGAAGGAGCTGAGGTAATGGAAATAATATAATGAAATATTTTGCATGAAAACACTTGTAGCAAATTCTAACAAAGTTGATGTTGGGTAAAAGAAGGATGTGAAGGCAACATGACTATGAGGGATGTGATAGAGGAGTAAGAGGGAAAGGATATGCAACAGATGTGATCAACATAATCAAAATGCATTGTATTCAGGGGACAATAAAACCCATGAATTTATATAATTAATGTAATCTAATAAAAAAGGAAGATAGTGAAGCAAAGTTTACAGATGCACTTTTAAACAGTCCTTAGATGTTTTCAGCATTGCTGACTATGGCTATAGGTTCCTCGTTGATTTAGTTATGAAGACTTTTACACAAACATGCTCGTAACAAAGAAACCAAGCATTGTAAGTGCAGCTGTTTCCAGATTCCCCACCAATAACCAATAAGTCCATACACGAGGCATATGGACTTGTGAAACAGAGATCCCAATTTTCATCTAAGACAAATTGGGTCTGTGTTTAAAAACCATATTCATTTATTTCTAGGATAAGTATATTTACAAAGCAGTTTCTAAATAAAATAGCTGTGTTCAAGTTTATATTATCTCTCAAATTAACCAACATTGTATGGGCCTGTTTTCTGAATTTCAGATTTAACAGTATGAATAGATGCATTGCAATCACAAATTCAAAAATAAATAAATAAATAAAGAGAGAATAAATATGAGGAAAGACTAAAGATCTCCCACTTTGGTTCATTACATCAGGTAATGGAGTGAAAGCAGAGAAAAATATGACATCGGCACTTCCAATGTCACCTTCCTAAGCTTAACAGAGCAGTAATACTAGCCTTCCTACCTCTCCACTTGCAATGCATTTTGCCAAAAAAAAAAAATTAAGAAAAGGCTTCAGACACCTTGAAGGTGAATTAATATCTGTACAGGAAATCAAGAATAAGAAGCACTATGAGATAATGCTTTAGTGTGAGAAGGGCTTCTACAAAACAGCATTTGCACAGGGGTGAGGATGGTGGCTGCAAGCACATGGCAATGGGCTAGATCTTAGCACTACAATAAAAAATACAAACTCAATATTTACAAATTCAAAAACAGAATGCAATGATGCCAGATTGCTACTTGTGTCTCAATGTAAGGAATTCATTGTGGTTATGAACAATTATTGCAGTTAAATATGCAAGAATATGGCCACCATAAATAATGTAGCCATTATATTTTTAGTCAATATTTTATCATCTTGACAGATTCTAAATAACTGGAGAACTTTGATTATAGTTAAGAAAATCATCTGTAATGACTACAGAGAGTAACAGTTTCCTAAAGTTTCAGGTACCTGAATCATTACTGAACAAGAGGCCTCCCTGTCTATAAGCAGCAAGCATGTTAAGATTTTTCTGACATAGACCAAATATGCTACATTAGAATAGTCTGGAATTTCCAGAAAACCAGGCTTCTGAATCCCAAATATAATGCCTCAAAACCTTGAAGTCAGCAGCTCCGGAATCTGCATATTCAACAGATTCTTGGACAAGTAATATATCAAAACCCCTAAGGGATTCCCTTTGTACTAGAGTACTTTGTACAGAGAACTCTGATGCTTGTCCAGGTAGGATTCTGCTATTGCCAATTAGCTCAAAGTCAATGTCAAAGACTGTCATTCATAGAGGAAACTCTGTAACACTGTAATGCACAATGTCTTTGAAGATATCTCCCTCAGATGATGACTAAATTATTAGGAAATTTTTTCTCAGAATCATTTAACATTGATTTTTTTATCTATGACTTCAGAGGACTTACTACAGAAAGTGGCAGAAGAAACTATTCTTTCCTTAAATCTCACAGTGTAATATATAATGCTTTGTATTCCATGCCTACCAAACATCTTTTTGCATTTCTTTCCAGACTCTGAAGCTGTTACTATTTGATATACAAGTTTTCCATTCTTGTATCTCCTACATTGTTGCAACATGATCAACTTCAAGTGTCTGTCTTATCAAACTTTACGTCATATCTTACATACCTGTTTTGTAGAAGATTGGAGCTAAGACTGCTCCCCTTTTATAACAACCTACACAACAATAACATTTCCCTGAGCTGGTTTTACATTGGTCTTTGACCAGGTGACAAACTGTATGATAATCACTGCTATAAAACTCTCTAGATAGCACAGGCAACCATGGTGCAGCTTTTCTTCACGTGAGGCAAAAACGTGACTTCGGTTAGCATATGTGCTAATTCAAACAAAAGAATCAGAACAAAATACAAAATCACATGATATATGGTGTCCACTCACCAGGTCTGCCAAGTGAAAAATCAATGCAGTTCTGTATTCTATTCTTTTTTTTTCCCCTGGTCTTTAATAGCAAAGAAGAAAGCAATAAACACTGGTGGGTATAAAAATTGATGCCCCAGGATGATGCCATTTACTGAAGAGAACATTGATGGCCCACAATAGTCTGTGCATCTCAGATGGAGATTATTCCAGGAAACAGCTAGGGGTCAGCAGGATATTTATGTGGTGCCATCATAAAGCAACTAAATAATTTATTGATGTGACCTAATTTCTTTCAAAATATTTTTTAAAAATTTCTCACAAAAATATAGAATCATTTTGGTAAACTGAATCCTTCAGTGGTTTTCAGTGGAAAAACAATTGAAATCATACAACTAAAATTATGACAAAGCTACTAATTAAAACATGTACACATTAGATGCTATTGAGTGTAGTATAAAAAGTAAACAGTCATTATTTATACAGCATCATTGGATTATTAAATTACTAATTTAATTTATTATTAAATTATATTTATATAAATATAAACTTATATAAATTATAAAGCATTATTAAATTAGATTTACTATTTTATCTTTACTTGTAGATAATGATATTTACATTCATTTTATTTATATGTTATAAAAATTATAAAGTACTTTCCCATCCATAAAGAGTTTCTTAATTTATTTTTATAAGACTGTTACGTTATTACATTTTTTTCTCCCTTCCATTTTGTCCTTTCAAGCCCTCTCATATACCTCTCCTTAGACTTGTTCAAATTCATGACCTCTGTTTCTTCAATTGTTGGTATGTACATATATGCATGTTATATAAACCTGTTTATATATTTTAAATGCATGTATGTGAATTCTAAAATACATAAATATAATTTGCTCAGTCTATATGTTATTTGTATTTATATGTTGGTTTTTTTTTTTTTTTTTTTTCTGGTGCTGAGGACCAAACCCAGGGCCTTGTGCTTGCTAGGCAAGTGCTCTACCACTGAGCTAAATCCCCAACCCATTTATTTATATTTATTTATTTATTTATTTATTTATTTATTTATTTATTTATTTATTTATTTATTTGAGACAGGGTTTCTCTGTGTAGTTTTGGAGCCTGTCCTGGAACTCGCTTTGTAGACCAGGCTGGGCTCGAACTCACAGAGATCCTCCTGCCTCTGCCTCCCGAGTGCTGGGACTAAAGGCGTGCACCACCACCGCCCTTTATATGTTCTTAGGTTTGACCATTTGGCATTATTTAACCAAGTGGTATACTCTTCCTCCAGGAAGACTACCTCTCAAAATCTCAGAATTCCATATTTGTCTTTTCCATACTTCTTTGTGGGGAATTGCGACCTCCTGAGCTTTTCCTTATACACTTTAGCATGTCAATTGTTACTTTGCTCAGTTTATGTTTGGGTAACCATGTTGATGAGACTTTATGGGTGTAGTTTCTGACATTACTAGGAGACATAATCCCACATTAAACTCCATAATCCTCTGGGTTTTAGAATCGTTATGCCCCATCTTACACAATGATCCCTGAGCTTTACATGCAGAAGTGAAGATTAGATGTCTCAGTTCGTTTTAATTCTACAATGTTGCAGTTTGATTGGTTGTGGATTTCTATAATGGTGTCTATTGCAAAAAGAAATCTAAGAGTGAGGACTACACTGATCTCTATGGATAAGAACAAATATTTAGTTAGAATTTATACTGGTTTAGTAAAGCGGCAGAATTTTGTTTGGTTGGTTCAGTTAGTTTTGTTTTGAGACATTATCTCATACAGCCCAATATCATCAAGATACAATAAATAATAGAGTATTTTCTCTCATTTTGCCAAATACAAATAGATTAGATATTGTAACTGTAATTCTTTTTTATTTATATTTTTGTTTTATTTTGACACTGTCCTTGTAATCAGTTTTAAATTACTGGACTTCTTGAATCTGCACTTGCTCCCTTTCACGTTTTGAGAAGTTCTCCCTCGTGTGTCTCTTCTTCCCCTCTAAATTCTATGTTAACTTTCCCTAACCTACCATTCTTTTCATTCTTGTCTTACACTTGATGAATGCTAAGTGCTTTCTTCAGTTTGAAGTATAATTTAATATAATTATTTTCCATTTTTTTAATTCCTGGGATTTCTTTTATTTTTGTCTCCATCATTTTGTTCTTAATGGTTATTTTAGTGTTCTTTATACTATTGTAGAATATGTATAATGTATGTTAATGATGGTCTTAAAGGCTAGTTGTTGCATTTCAAACTTGTGGTTCTGTTTATGATGTCTTATTTATTTAATAACCTCTGTTGTTTAAATTCTACTAGGCCATGCTCAATTTGTCTTGAAGCTTTCTTTGAGTACATGTTTATTTGTGCATGTGCACATGAAGGAGATGGCTCAGTTTGCCAAGTGGCAAACTTTCACAAGCATGAGGATCAGGTTTAGATACCTACCACTCACATAAAAAGCTGAGCACGGTAGCATAGTCTTGTTATCCCAGAACTGGATAGAGATTGAAGACAGAAGGACCCCTAGGAATTATTAATGAGAGAATATAAATTGAAGAAGTCCAGGCTTAGTATCTCTACAAATAAAGAAAAGAGCAACCAATGGAAGAAACTCAGTAACCGTAATTCTTACTTGATAACTGTTTTTGTTATATATAATTTTACTATGCTAAAGTTAAAGCCTTCCTTTTTAATTAGACATGATGGGGAAATGCTGTGGAGTAATCCTTCTGTACACTGTATGAATATATATTGCTATGGTAGCTGATCAGGATAAAGCTAGGCAGGAAAGCCAAATTGAGAATGACATTATGAGGAAGAGTAGAGTCAGAGGAGTCATCAGCAGATGCAGAGGGAACAAGAGATGAACATGCCTTGCTAATAAAGGTACTGCTTCATGGCAGAGTATAAATAAGGAATATGGTTAACTTAAAATGTAAGAACCAGTTAGTAATAATCCTGAGCTATTGCACAAGTATTTATATTAAGCCTCTGAGTGATTATTTGGGAGTAGGTGGTTGGCTCAGGAAAACTCTGCCTACAGTATTAGTCTCTGGAAACAGGTTAAAATGCATAGTTTGAAATATGCTTTTAATGACTTAGTGGTTATTATTGATTTCTGAACTATGGGTCACATATAAGAATTATGTTATTATAACATTATAAAAAATTATATAAGATATTCCTATTGCCCTTGGTTACCTCCCAGAAATCTAAAGTTAAGTCACTCTTACTGAAGACATCATATATGTCTTATACTTTGGACACGAGGTTTAGAAGAATCAAACTGAATCAGATCTGGAGGCCTCCTTGCTCAGAAGTAGCTCTCACGGTATCTGAGATGCTATACAAACTGTCAAAGTAGAAAATCAGTGAAAAGTTCTTGCCCATGCATAATGACCACAAAACACAAACTGACCATCACAGTATGATATCCTCAAAGGTAAAGAAGAAGCACTTACAGCATGGGAAGAACCAATAGATATCAAGTTAAGCTCTACTCAGCAGAAGTGAATGCTTGCCTGGTACTGTACACCTAACCAACTACATATGGCCAGTGCACCCACTCTTCCAACCTTTTTTAAAACATGATTTCTAACTACATTCTAAGTTCTAAATACAAACATCCTTTTACCCACAGATAATGTATCTCTCAACCTGTCCCCCATTAAAGACACTCGTTTATTGCAAGTGACATAGGGCATTTTAGAAATCCACAACTGTTCAAGATGCAGAAAACAGCAGATCATGAGTGCCCAGCCCCAAATTATAAATCTGAATACAACCCTCATACCTAAGGCTCAGGCACCATCTCAGAAGAGGATGCAGAAAAACTGTCAGAGCCAGAGGAACAGGAAACTTGCTGAAAGATTGTATCTTCTACATATGACAGCAAGGCTGGACCCATGCTCTCAAGAGAATGATTGCCTAAGTGAGACATGGAGGATGACAACTCCAGTTGATATGCAGACATGAAGAGGGAAGGCTCACAGGGAACCACTGCTAGATTAAGAACTTCAGGAATTAATAGCTGCTGAGAATTAAAAAAAAAATCTTTCCAATTAAAGAGCCCCTAATTGATTATCAAACCCCAAGTAATCATCTCTATAAACACACACACACACACACACACACACACACACTATTTTTTTATTTATTTAATGCTGCTCAGGGAGGGTAAGGCCTCCATTGAGATATTCCTATAATAAGATTAGTGACTACCCTAATTGCCATCATAGAACCTACATCCAGTAACTGATGGAAGCAGATGCAGTGATCCACAACCAAGCACTGGGCTGAGCTCCAAGACTTCGGTTGAGGGGAGGAGGGATCACGTGCGCAAGTGAGGTCAAGATCATGATGGGGAAAACTACAGAGACAGCTGATCCTAGCTGGTGGAAGCTCATGGACTCTGGCCTGTCATCTGGGGAGCATGCATGGGTCTATTTCTTTTTTTATCACGTGTGCCTGATGAACTTTACAAGTAGATTGTTTTTTCTGCATTGATTGCTAGAACTTTTTATCCTTTACTTTTGTCTATTTTTATCATGGGTTTCATAAATTGTTCTTCAAATACTAAGTCATCCTTGAGTCTTTCAAATAAATCACATTATATTATATTATATTATATTATATTATATTATATTATATTATATTATATTATATTATATTATATTATATAGTTTTCATGTATTCTATGTCTTAAAGGGTTTTTGCATGTTTATTCACAGTATATGTAATTGTATAGATTTTAAATTGTGTCTATTGGGTTGAAGAGTTGTCTCATTCATTGAGATCTCTATTGCTCTTACAGAGGACCCAAGTCTAATTCTCAGCATCAATTGATGGCTCACAACCCTCTTTAACCCCAATTCCAGGGGATCCATTGCCTTTTGTTCTGAATTCTGCAGGTACCAGATATGCATTTGCTGCATATACATACATGTAGGCAAAATATTCATGCACATAAAATAATAAAAAATAAATCTAGCAAATCTTTCTAAAATGTGTTTATTATCTTTAATTTGATATCTAGGTATTACTACTTTAATAAATTTATTAAGAACTACTATTTTCTGTTTTCTAGGAGAGGTAGAAATTAAATGCTTTTAACTATTTCTAATACATTTAGTAAAATTCTTTTAACTATTTCTAATACATTTAGTAAAATTCACAAGTTAAATATCTAGGACTGGTGGATATTAGCAAGGTATTTTGAAGTGCTCTCTCTCTCTCTCTCTCTCTCTGTGTGTGTGTGTGTGTGTGTGTGTGTGTGTGTGTGTGTGTGTAATTTCTTTAATGGTTGTGCTGCCCCCAAAATTACCTATTTCACATTTTGTAGCTTGTGATTATGATTTTTGAGTAGTCAGCCTGCTTTTTTTAAATGTATATGAATAATTTTCAACATGTGTCACAACCACTACTATTACTGTTGTTAATTTTGCCTCTAGGTTCTAGTGTTGGAAATTTGAATTTTGTAGTTTTTATTTTGTTTATTTTATTGATTGTTTCAAAGGGCTGCTTTTTCTCATATTTTCTTTATTATTCTATGTTTCCAACTTCACTTGATTCTCCTTTTTTCTGAGTCATTTTTATCTTGGATTTAAATTGATTGTTTCTCAGTTGTCAGTGTTAGAGCTCCTATTACTGAAGGTAGGTGTCTCCTCTTTGTTTTAATTCCTGGTGATATAGCAAGTGTATTGTGTCTAAGTAATTTCATCTTCGTTCAGTCCACTGTACACTTTGATTTCTTCTTCATGCTTTGGATTATTTTAGAATGTTTCTTTAAATTCACATGTGTTTTCAGATTTTCCTACTATATTTTTGTCACTGAGTTTCAACTTTACTTCAAGAGTACATTTTGTATGACCCTAATTATTTTATTTTTTAATATCATTGTATGCCTCAAATTTATTCTGTGTGAGTGGATCTTAGTGAAATTAAAAGAATTTATGCTTTGCTGCTGTTAGTTGGGGAGTTCTGCAGACGTTTTATTATATCCTTTGGATGCTGCTGCTTATCTCTCCTATATTACTTTTTACTGTAAGTTTTGGAAGAGTAATATTAAAGTGTCAAATTTTAGTTGCTGTTTGACATACCTATTTATCCTTTCAGCTTTTAACTATTTGTTTCACTTACTTTGAGGTGCTACTGTGTGGTTCGTACTTGTAACACTTCAATGTATTTGTGTGTAATTATAGAGGTTTTAGTTTTTTTACCACAGTTCCCAGGTTATAAGTCTCTCTCTTCAACAAAACATAGAATCTGTATTCCTTTCTGTCTTTAGCTGCCATTAAAAATGTATGACCTATTATGTCGGGGAGTAGAACGTAAGGTTCTCCTGATGTCAGAGGGTCCTGATGCAACTATGAAGGGGAAAATGGCATGTTCTCTCTCTTTTTCTTTCTTTATTACCTTTTCCCTTGCTCCTTTCTTTTTCACTTTCTGAGAAAATAGCTTGCTATATATTTCAGGCTTTCCTGCCCTCCAACTCATCATCCCCATGCTTCAGTCAAGTGCTAGGATCAGCTTGCACCACCAGGCCTGACTCCCTACCACGTCTGTTCATGTGGATTGTGCCCTTCTGGTCTACTCACAAGTTCTCACAATTATCCACATGTGAATTTTCAAGTCCCCACTCCCCTGCTCAAAACCTTACCCTGTGCCTTTCATAGTCCACACCATCTGTTTTATCTTTTTTTTCTTTATTAAGAATTTTTTTAATTCATTTTACAGACTAACCACAGATCCCCCGTCTTTCCTTTGTCTTATCTTTTATGATAAACTACTAGGAATTTTTATTTCTGCCAGCTTCTGGGGCTAATTAACTGAACCTAAGTAAGGAGTTGTGGAACTCTTGATTTAGAGTCAAGCCAGCAAAACTAAATCAACTTAGGGTTAATAACAGGCATCTAAAGTGAAGGTTGAACACGCTTCTATCAAGATTTCATCTTATACACTTAGTATCAGAATACAACTGGATGACAGAACTCACCCTGTTGTCTAATACTGCAAAAGATATATGGTTTCTTGCTGGTGGTGTCAAAACTAGGCTTTCTGAGGTTACCAAAGTTTTCTGAGTTGATGGTTATTACATAATGCTTTTTCCACAATCCAGTACTTAGAATAGTTGAGTCTTCTTGATAGAATGACACTTTAATTATTACATAATGTCTCCTTTCCTTCTGTCAAGTTGTGTTGTTTCAAGATGCCTTTGTTCTGTAATTCATATAGCTGTTCCTAAGTTTTGTTCAATAAAATTCCCATAAACTCTTTTCTTGTCCTTGTACTTTCAACTTAACCTAAACTACTGATTGTGACATGGGGTTGTATATAGACTCATAGCTTTTAATCCAGTCAGACAATATTGTTTGAATTACTGTGTTTGCATAATTAATGCAATATGTCATACTCCGTAACTGTGTTCCTTTTAAAAGTCTCTTTGTTTCTGATTTTCTGTGAGTTACTTGAAGTTTTCTTATTGTTGCTTTTTGGGTTTTGTATAATGTTTTCCTGGTTCTTGCTTGGCTTCCCTGAGTGTTACGTTATAAATTATATTGAATAACACAGGATACATGATCCATTTAATCAGTTCAAGTGACTTAGAGATAGCTTGTTTTCTTAATTGTTTTGGCCCCTTTATTTACAGTATATTTTTTGGCTTTTTAAAATTACTTCTTTGAGAATTTCGTACATTGTGTTTTGATTCCAATTCCTTCCAGGTCCACTCTCTTCCCTACCCAAACAACTTTGTGCTTGTGTACTCTCTTTCTTTTTAAATAGACCCTGAAATCCAGTTTGTGTTGTCCATATACTTTTAGTTGTGTGACCTTCCACTGGCATGTGGTTGACTTATGAATGACTACGCTTTTGAAGGAAACTGACTCTCCCTCTCTTAACTGCTAGTCATTTTTAAATATTTCTTGACTGGGGGTGGGACAGTGTCCCATGATAACATTTGATTGGGCTTGAGCTTGCACAGGTCTTCGCATGCTACCTTAACTGTTTTAATTTCATATGTGTAGCTGCTCTGTTCTCTCCCCAGAGATTTAGTTTCCAATATTACTAATATTTAGCAGTTTTTATTTAGTCTATCTTCTAGTTTCATCTTCAGTCTCTTCTTACCCATCCCCTGCAACTTCTACTTCTGTTATTTTGTCTTTATATTATAAACTTTCCATTTTCTGGTTTTCTTTTGTGGGTAGAATTTTAATGTTTTTGGTAAAAAAAAAAAATTCTTGTTGTCTCTCTGTTTTTTTCTTTCAAGGTTTATGAGTGCTTGTGGGAGCATTTTTTTTCTTACAGCAACATTGTCATGAAATTATCTTTGTCAAAATTATCATCTCTCCTGTTTCAGTGCTGACTACAATTGATCAGCTTCTAACCTTCAGTCTCAAAGTGTTTCTGGTCTTTGGATGTGGATTAGTTTATGTTTGTGACCTGAATATTTTTATATCATATTATATCTTACATACTATAAAAATGTCACTATGTTATAAGAAAATTTTCCATTTTAGTTGGCTTTTTCTGACACTGCTTGATTCCTCAAAGAAGAATGGGAACTCTTCACTGCATCAAGGTAGAGGTAGATGTTCAACTTCTCCAATGCTTCTCCATTGTAACCTAGATTGACATTGAGTTCATGGTCACTATTCTCAGTCTCCTAAGTGCTGAGATTACAGACATGTGACACGAGAGACACCTAGCAATATAATTCTCCAATTTGGTTATGTGATTCTATATAGAAGACTAACTTAAAATCATATTCCACTCAACTAATGAAATCCATTCCACAAATAGCAATAGAATTTACCAAGAATTCAATATTAACGAAAGAAAAAATTTGTATATATTTTTATTCTTTGTGCTTTGTACTTTGTATTCTTGTCATTAAAACACCAATTAAAAACAGTGATACAGTCTGTTTGAATCACTCAAAAATTATCCAATATGCATCACTGTATTTTTACCTGGTGAAAATTTTATTATCAACAAGTAAAGTATTACCAATCCATTGAGTACTGGAGAACAAAAGATTAAAAACTCAACTCAGTTAAAAGGACAAATTCCATAGATAACTTTCACATGATAGTGTCAATAAGATATGATTCAAGTGTATCAATTAATTTAACTTTGTTACTTGTATACAGTTTGACCTTAGATAACCTAAGTTTTCTCTACTTCCTCAGTTGTAAAATGATGTAGTTTGAACAACTCTATCTCAACTATCCACTTCAGTTTTAAAGCTTTATTATTTTATGATGAAGGTTTCCTTAATATAACATAGCTATTTGTGTTAAATTCCAAGGGTCAAAATCTACCACTAACAAAATACGGTATGCTGCTTTATCACAGTCATACCTAGTTATATTAACCATGCTACTTGGCCTTTAATGTCATTTGCATCACCTTCACTTTATAGCTCTAGAAGACAAAGCACTCACAATTCACATGCACAGCTGCCTCTTTGACCTGACTTGAAACAGCTTTCCTTCCATAAAACCAAACTCATAACTCTCCCTGCCATCCTCATCTTTCCAGCATGCTTTTGTCCACGGTTGCAAACTATACAATTCCTTCTTCATATCATTGTACTGATCAGACCATAAAAAATCAAAATCAACAGTCTTGGGACCATCTGATTTATTGAGTATATTGGGTTGCAATTCAGTTCCTCAACTCGCTATTCGCTTCTAAATCTCTGTTAAGTTATTATGTTGGATTTCCACTGCTATCCCTCCTCTAAAACAGAAATCTCGAAGGTCAGAAAGTCGATGTCTAAAGAATTAGTGAAATTAAAATAAATATATTAATACTTACTTGGGCAAATACCAAAGATTATTGTCAATAATATAACACTAACTGTTGGAAAAGGATTAGGATACATTGCTATTCTCTGTAAATTGTAATTAAAAGAGCAGTCCCCATAATTTGAGCCTATCAAAGGATATCTACTATAAATTACTATATCTTCTTGTGTGCTTGTTAGCCTTGTCTAACTTCAATGTGATTTTTTTTGTTTTATTTTATTATATTTAATTTTGTTATGCTCAGTTATTATCGCTTAGATGCCTATTTATTTTTTTTCTAATGAGAGACAGAAAGGGAGTGGACTTGAGTTGGGAGAAGAGGTAGAGGGAAACTGGGAGGGGCAGAGGGAGGGGAAACCATGATCAGAACACACTGTATGAGAAAAGAATCTGTTTTCAATAACAGGGGGATAATTCTATGCCAAATGGAAATGCCACTAGCTCTGACTTTAAAACCACCTCCAGCCAAAAGGTTCTTCTGAGTGTAGAATGTCCACTGAGCCATGTAAATGTAAGTTCTCAGAGTTCTGTCCCTTCTATTTTTCATTGGTTTTACTCTTCTAGAGATTTCTCATTTAAAGGAGACTTAGAACTGTTCCCTCCTCTTCAGTATGAAACTTTTGGATCATGGTGTACTTCAGCTGTTTACTACTTCCCATCCAACAGCCTACAGGCTTTTCAAATACAATGCACCCAAATTTAACTTCTTTTAGCTTAGCTCATTTTCCCATAATTCCTTTCTATCCTAATTCTCATAAAACTATTTATTGCTTCTTCTGTTACTTAACACAAAATATTTTCTCCAATGTCCCAACTTAATATCATTCATCTCCCTATGTTTCTAATTCTGCTGAATAAAGAGCAAAACAATCATACAAGAAAGGCAAATAGCAAGCAAAAACTAAGAGTAAGTGGCTTTGGAATAAAGTCATAAGAGACTGGTATTAGAGAAGCCCACTCAGAGAAATGAGATTGAATAGATGAATAAATGAAACCAAATACAGTACACATTATACTGGTTTTGAGATAGAGGCTTCGGGGTCATACATGTGACAGATTCAGAAGTAAAAATAATCACTGTTAGCTTACTCTACTTGGGACATCTGTCCGGTGGTGCTATGATTGAGCAAAAAAGTAGAAAAACATGGAACTTCAGAGTAAAGATTCTCTGTTGTTGGGGATGAGAGCAGGAGAACTGACCTCACTTCCCCCTCGACATGGGTGAGGAAAAAAAAATGCCCTTCTTCCCCTTGTCCCTTGCTACCTGTGGCAGATGAGAGAACTGGCCCTGCCCCTCACCAGCTGCAGTACATGGGAGAGCAGGCATTACTCCTCCACTGGGCAGCACACTAGAGCTGACCCTGTTGGTGGGAATACAGGTGAGCAGGGACTGTGGGCAGGAGAGCAGAAGAAATTCTATTGCCACATCTTTCTTATGCCAAGGGAAGGCGTGGGTAAGGGAAATATGTCACCCCTCCCCCTGCAACAAGTGGGAGATAGAACCTTGGGGGCATGAGAATGGGACAGCTGACCCTGGGCCTTGCCAAGTGTGGCAATCCAGAGAGCAGGCCTGCACCTCACCTGCACAAAACAGGAGAGGTGGCTCTGGTGATGGGAGTGCACATGAGCTGGACACAAGGGGGTGAGAGCAGAAGAACAGGCCATTGCTTGCTGTCTGTGACATTGGGTGAGCTAGTTGGGTCAGGGCTGGAGAGGTCACCTGGGTAGTGATGATGAGGTAAAGTTGGTAGACTGGCCAACCCAGCTACCACCCAAGGCCAGAACCAGTACTATGAGGTAGCCCACCCCAACACCCACCTCATCTGTGAACTGCTAGTGTATGTGATGGGGCTGGATCTGCAGATCCAAAGCTACAGGATCTCTGTGACATAAAGCAACAATAGGATATCCAAGAGGCAGACCCAGCATCGATAGTGTAAGTGAAGCCAGAGGCCTTGGACCAGACCAATGACTCATTGCAACAAACACAAGTAAAGATGTATGGACTAATGGGCATACTGTGTGACTCACTGGGCCACACTATACCTTCCAATCTGAGATTTTTGTTTTTGTTTTTTGTTTTGTTTTGTTTTTTGTTTGTTGCCTTTACCTTTAAATTTTGTTTTGATGGGAGAGGGTGGGAATGAGGGGATGGGGAGATAAGTGGGATCAGGACACATGATTTTAAATCTACAAAGAATCAACAAAAAGTTAAAATAAAAGAAGAGTACACATACTATCATCAGTGTCAAAAAAACAAGATACCATCTATCATATTAAAAAGTAACATATGAAAGACTTTAAAACAATGATACTAAATAATGATACTTAGAGGCAATCTTTACATGAAAATTAATTACAATTAAGAACATTTCCCCTGCTGGAGAGAGAGAGAGGAAGCCAGAAGGGTCAAGGACATCAGAAGAAAACCCACAGCATCAACTAACCTGACCTCATAGGGGCTCACAGAGACTGAACTGACAGCCAGAAAGCCTGCATGGGACTAACTTAGGCCCTCTGCATAGATGTGACAGTTGTATAGTTTGGTCCTCTTGTGGGACTCGTAACAGTGGGAACAGAGGACATCTCTGACTCTTTTCCTGGCCTTTGGGACCTATACCTCATAATGGGTTGCTATGCCTAGGCTTAATACATGGGGATGTACTTAGTTCTACTGCAAGAAATTATGCTAAGGTTTTTTTTTTATTATTTTTTTTATTTTACAACACCATTCAGTTCAACATAATAGCCACAGATTCCCCTGTTCTCCCCCACTCGCCCCCCTCCCCCCAGCCCACTCCCCATTCCCACCTCCTCCAGATCAAGGTCTCCCCCGAGGACCGGGGTCGACCTGGTAGACTCAGTCCAGGCAGGTCCATTCCCCCCCTCCCAGGCCGAGCCAAGTGTCCCTGCATAAGTCCCAGGATTCAAACAGCCAACTCATGCAACGAGCCCAGGACCCGGCACCAATGCACAGCTGCCTCCCAAACAGATCAAGCCAAATGACTGTCTCACGCATTCAGGGGGCCTGATCCAGTTGGGGGCCCCTCAGCCTTTGGTTCATAGATCCTGTGCTTCCATTCATTTGGTTATTTGTCCCGGTGCTTTATCCAACCTTGGCTTCAACAATTCTCGCTCATATAAACCCTCTTCTTTCTCACTAATTAGACTCCCAGTGCTCCACCAGGGGCCCAGCCGTGGATGTCTGCATTCAGATTCCTCAGTCCTTGGATGGGGTTTATGGCACAACTATCAGGGTGTCTGGCCATCCCATCACCAGAGTAGGTCAGTTCCTGCCGTCTCACGACCATTGCCAGCAGTCTTTTGCAGGGGTATCTTAAGTTTTGATGATATCCATGGGAGGCCTGCCCTTTTCTGAACAGTAACAGGAGGAGTGAATGGTGAGTGTCAGGAGGAGTGACTTCGGAGAAGAGGAGTGATGGAAAACTGGATTTTTTTTTATGTAAAATTAAAAAAAGAAAAAGAAAAAAGAATGATTCCTAAATGTGAGTTTAAAGACTTGGTTTAAGAAGCAGAATATTCCCCGCCCCCCTGCAGTCGTGGCCCACCCCTTTAATCTCAGCCCCAGGGAGGCAGAGGCATGTGGATCCCTGTGAGCTCAAGACCAGCCTTGTTTACAGAGTGATTTCTAGGACTGCCAGTGCTACACAGAGAAACTATGTATGGGAAAACCAAACAAACAAACTAAAATGCAGAATATCTTAAATAACATGTTACTCAGAAATTATTAAGGATACTGTAAAAATTATACTCCACAATTATTTTTTTAGGAGCAGAATGAGGGTAAGGAGAACTCAGAGATCTGATGCAAAATTTAAGTATCTACTGTACCTACTAAGGAACTCAGGCCCCTGCCCAAAACCCTGGCTTGGCTATTCTGCAGCCAGGAGAGGCTGTGGAAAACACCCCACAGAATGTAGGCCCCTGGCACAGGACGAATGCCATTGAGCCCGCAACCTTGGGCCTAGTTCCAGTTACAGGAAAACCCTGCCACTTGTCCCCCCATAGTAAAAGAAGCCAATTAGCAGTTACAGCCAGCGGGTTCATGATAAAGAAAAACTGTATTAGACCTGTGGGTCTAACCTATTTTTCCATGAGAAAGATAGATGATAGATAGATAGATAGATAGATAGATAGATAGATAGATAGATAGATAGACAGATAGAGATAGATATTTTCATATATATATGTATGTATACTTAGGTGTATATATACATAGTCTGAGTGTGAATATTTGCTGTTATGCCCAGATCACGGAGGCCCCCAAAAGACCACCATGGAGACCAGATCCTATATGTAAAAGCAAAGAGCATTTATTTTCAAGCTTGGAGATTGTACTCTCTGTCCAACACAGTGGCAAGAGCAGAGACCCCAGAGCCCAGGCAGAGTGGGGTTTTTATCATAGAAGAGGTTGGGGTGAGAGGATTTCCAGGGTTCAGGACCCTGATTGGCTGACATTTGTCTAGGGGTATAGGGAATGTTTGGAATGTCAGGTATTTCTCCTTAGATACCAGCTCTCCCTGGGTGAGGTCAGCTTATGACTTTTCCTGGGCCCCAGGTGTTGCCTGCCAGAAGCTGTGTCTGGGATTCGAAGCAGGTCATGGCAGCTGTGTGGTCAAGCTGTTTTACGCCACTCCCCCTGCCCCCCTGCCCCAATGCCACATGTGTTAGGTACCAGCAGAGATCAGAAAAAGTTATTTTAGAAGCTGGAGTTGGAACTCTAGATGCTTGTCAACCAATTGTCATGGGTTCAGGTAATATGCTTTGTGTCTTCTGTAAGAACAAAAAGTGCTCTTAGCCAATAAATCATTTCTCCAGCAGATTAATAAATGATTTTAAGTATCTTTAAAATAATCATATAGATGTATTAAGTATGCTCTAAGCAGAGCATACTTTAGTGCACACTATGTGAATACACAACCACATATAGATGAATAAATATTTGAGGCTTATGAATGTTGGATTTAGTGAATTATTAAAACAAACAAACAAAGAAAACCCATGAAGTTGTGAGAGATAGTGTGAAGGCCTAGACTTAACTTTACAGGCTCAGGAATATGCCATGATAACTCGAACGGATACAGAGTAGTATCTTCCTGCAGACATCCTGTCTGCTGATTAAAGGAAAGCTTAACAGGATCCAGATATTCCTGCAGACATCCTGTCTGCTGTTTATACAGGAAAGGAAAGCTTATCAGGATCCTGTCTGTGATTTATGGCCCTTGGAGATATGTAGATAATCCTGCTGAGCAGTCCAGGTAATCCTGTTCAGCAGGTTGTCGTTCCCCACCAAAAGTCTAGACCAATAGTTTCAAAAAATCACCTTGCCCTTTTTACCCAATCAGTCCTAAGTTGTCAATTCCTGGCTTGTGGTTTTTCCCTATAAAAACCCTCTATATGTGGGCTCATGGCCATCACCACATTTCCTTCCATCTGCCATTCGGAGGCCTCCTGGGTTGAACCTGAATACAAGGACCCTTATGTGCTTGCATCGGAAACCGGCTCCTTGGTGGTCTCTGGGGGTTTCGTGAAATGGGTACAACAATAGGAGAGATGCTAGGGAGGTGTGGGGAAAGCTGGAGGGAAGGAGTGCTGGTGGAATATAATGAAGATATAGAGAAAGGTTGAGAAAATCTTTGCGCTTCCACATGCTTGAGCACACCCCTAAATATGTACCCTCATATACATAAACCAACACACATTTAAATATTTATACACATATGTATCCACATGCACATACATGTTCACAAAAGCTGAAATATATTAAAATATAATAATTTAATTTTAGTAATGAAATTACTAGTTATTTAAGTATTTCTTTTCAATTTTTAATTGAACATAGATTTATTTCTCACTTAATATCCTGATTAGTTTCCCTCCCTCTACTCTTCTTGTTCCTCCCTACCTCCCTTTCATCCCAATTCACTCTCTTGCTGTCTCTCATCAGAAAACAACAGGCTTCTAAAAGATCACAACCAAACATGACAAAATAAAACACAATAAGATAAAACAAAAACTATCGCATTGAAATTGGACGAGGCAGATAAACAGAAGGAAAAGAGCACAGGAATGAGAGACGTACAGGTTTACACACTCAGGAATCCCACAAAAAAAAAAAAAAAAAAAAAAAAGACCCACTAATCATGAGGCCGTAATGTATATCCAGAAGACCTGTCTCAATCTGTGAGTTTCCATCAGGTTGATTTAGAGGGGCTTTTTTTTTTTTTTTTTTTTTTTTTTTTTTTCCCTTGGTGACTTCCTTTTTTCTTCCTTCCTTCTAGCTTGTTTTTGTTTTTGTTTTTAAATTCTTCTCTTATGCATTCAATCCCCTGACCTCAGTTTCCTCTACATCCACTCCCCTAGTCCCTCACCCCCAATTCTCTTCTTTCCCAGATCCACTCACTCTCCTTTGTCTTCTGAAAAGAGTGAGCCTCCCAGGGATATCAAACTCTGCACAATAATAACCAGGCCCTTTCACTATTTTTGGTTGCTCTTCTGGAAGTAGGGGGCAGGGGTATTCCTGATCCCTGAGTAGAGGAGGGATTTGATGGATATATCGCATTTAGGGCTGAATGTTATAAGTTCTCTCATTATCTGTATATTGTCTGGCTGTGGGTCTCTGTATTTAATTTTCACTCATAAAATGACTAGTGATTTAAATATTTCTTGATATGGTTTTCTTCTAACCTGTTAGTTATTTAGCTGCGTTGTGTTCTTACCCTGCAAGGAAACGTCACGAAACACGACAGAATCCACTTATAAGAGTTTATTAGAAAATGCAGGGATAGAGAGTGTGCAGGCCTGTGGGAGAGACACGTGCGTGAAGAGAGGACTAGGAAACATGGCGCTTGACTTTTAAAACCGGCTGGGGGCGTGGCCAGGTCATGTCACTACTCTAGGCGTGTGCGTAGATCACATGGTCACGTTGCGCGCTTACGTGACCATGTAACGTCACAGACCCTGATCATGCGAGACCCCTTGGCCCGGAACTTGCTAGGCGGAGATATCAGGGCCCACCGGGTATCCTAGCTACGAGAGACGCCTTGATCCGGAAATGGCTAGGCGGAAGTGTTCGCCTGGTAAATGCGACCGTGTCGTAAACCCTTCCTAACCTTTTCAATAATCCTTAAGAAGAAATAATTTTAAACATATATGTTTGCTAAAGAGCAACTATTATCCAAATATATGCTATACGAAAATCAAAGGTAAGTAAAATAATTCCCCAGTGCTTCAAAACTCCCCATCTAGAAAAAGAGAATAGTTAAATCCCTTCACACACTCTCTATCCATATTCACAAAGTTAATTGTATGAACTACAGTAGATTCTAGTCTATAATGAAATACTATCTATGCAAAAGCATGATTATTCACTCATTCCCTAACAAGATAATCAATGGTGTCTGAAAACCCAGTGAGTTATATTAAACCAATGGCATATATGTCACTCTTTCCTCTTATAAGCTTTTTGCTTCTTTTTATTAAAATTTTCAATTAAAACATTATATATTTATTTAATAAAATAATATATTTAATTAAAATATTATATTCCCTGTCTTCCTCCAACTCCTCCCTCTAAAACTGATAGCTTCTTTTGATTATTATTATGACATACATAAAAATATGTAAGTGTATAAATATATAACATGCTGGGTCTGTTTAGTGTTGCTGTGTGTGTATATGATTTCAGGCGTGACCATTTTGTTTGGGGTAACCAGCTAGGGGGCTTATCCATAGAAGAAGCCAATTCTCCCTCTCTCAACTGTTCTTAGTTGGCTGTAGCTCTTGCCCCTCATCAAAGAAACTTTTCTTTGCAGCAAACAGTAACCACTGCAGAAAATCACAATGGGTCATGATGCAAATCAATTGATGGGACAGAACCCAGCCCCAGTGAGGCCACCCACAGCACAATTCTCATAAGGTATTTTTCTCAGTGGAAGCAGGTGGAAGAGCTCACCTGCAGAAAGTCATTTGTTGAAACCTATGTTTCCATGTGTGTTAATAAATTATTTCATAAAAAAGAAAAGTTAAAGCCATGAATATTTAGTTAATAATAATAAAACCTATCCACTAGAAATGTATTCTTAGTTCTTTATTTATATGCAAGCTTTAGGAGAAGCTATTAATACGCTTTGATATTTTGCTGAGCAAAGTTCTTATTTTATATGGTCATCATATCTTTTAGGCTTTCCACATCATATATTTAATTGATATTTAATTAGGTTATAAACTTAAATATAAGGATATGTACCTGCTGGTGCAGAAAAAAAATGATTTTAATTGGACTAGGGAAAGAGGGTAAGAAAGACGGTGGCTGCACAAAATCTTCCAGCAAGTGCTCCCCATGGACACACAAAGATGAACTGCTATTCACTCACCAAACTACCATCAAAAGAATGGAGGTAAACAGCTGAGAGACAACTATGCCTGCTATTAGGAAAAGACTCTGAAGGATGTATGAAGGAAGTACTCTACTCCAAACCACTCATCTATGAAAAAGACACCTTCCACTTTGGTTGAAAGACTTCTAACAAATTTTCAACTTGAAACCTAGCACCAGACACATCATGGTATAAGCCAGTATTGGGCCAAGCCCTCACAATTTCTATATCCTAGTCAGTGTCTACAGACTGAGCCTATAGACCTTGGATAGAGCAATCAGCAGAGAGAAAGATCCTCCTGTAATCCTCCCCAAACTGAGTCACCCCAGTGCAGTGTGGAACAGTACCTTCTTGTGAGTAGGGCAGAAGAAATGGCCCAGGGCTTTGTCTCAGAGCCCAAGGCCAAGCCCTCCAGTGAAGAGATCAAACATCTAATAAAAACTGATAGACCTCTAAATGAGCCAAACCTCAATGATGAGACCTGTAAACTGATTCTAGCATCATTCAGAGACCTGTGCCTACAGAACAGGCCTGAGTTTGGTTGACATCATTTATGACTATTGAGTGGACATGGAGGACTACTTGCCTGATACTTTAGCCTGTATAGTCCACCCCAGTAGTAAGACTCAAATATAAGTTTAGAACCAATTTAAGTCAAGAGAATGTCTACACTCTCTATTTCCAAACCTCAGTAAGCATGTCTAGAGGACAATATTCTAAGGTATTTTGAATAACCGAAGTACCAGACAGAACCTACACTAAAGTGGGTCAGGATCATGTTTCAGGCCATATAGCTGCTGGCTTTGGTGTGTATCATAGTGCACCTCTAAGAAAATATAGGGCCTTATATTCACAAGATTCAGATAGGACCCAGTCAAGAACCAACCTATTATTGTCAAGGTTATAGGTTGCTCTTCATAAACCAATGGCAAGGTCCCATTACTATAGACACATATCTCATTGGACATGAAGTCTAGCTAGTGCCTATCTAGAGCCTTTACCCCTAATAATTACTGTTTATGGTATTGGAAGGTACTCTGCATGCTACCAAAAGAGAAAGTGAATGCACCTATGTAGCACAAATCTTAAAAGTTCTTATTAATAAAATCAAACCTAAGGCTAGTTATTGGGGTGAACAGTGGAAGATCAGAGAAGCAGAACAAGCCACAGCTACCACACCTTGCCAGTTCCTCAGCTGATCCTGTTTCCTCAGACTGGATGCCTCTGAGTCCTCATCCAAATGAATCTCAGCTGAACTGCTGCTCCAAAGCCTGAAAGCTTAACCAGCCAAATACTTCTTGTTTCTGGTCCTCCACGCCTTCTATATCTTTCTGCTTTCTGCCATCACTTCCTGGGATTAAAGGCTCATTTTTCTGGGCTTAAAGGTATGTGTCACCATGCCTGGCTGATTCCAATGTGGCCTTGAACTCACACAGATCCAGAGGGATTTCTGGCTCTGGAATGCTAAGATTAAAGGCATGTGCTACCACTGCCTATCCTTTATGTTTAATATTGTGGCTGTTGTATTCTCTGTCCCCAGATAAGTTTATTAGTGTGAACAATATTTTGGGTAACACAATGCCACCACACACCTACAAACCCTGTGATCTACAATGGTGACCTACTTATAAGTCATGCTGGAAAAACAGTAGCACTCATGTTGTGAGAGTGAACAATCATTCTCTGATTGGATTTAAAGTTTACTCCATGAGAGAGAAACCATGTCTGACACTGCTTAGTGTCAAGAACCTGAGACTGAATAGGCCATGAGCTTATGGGAAATAAAATACTATTTTTCTGCCAAAAAAAAGTGGCAAAAAATTACTCTTATTGTCATTCTGCTATAACTTAAGATCATTTTCTCACTCAGCTATCATCAGAGTAGCTTCCTCCTGAAGGAGAAGGGAATTAAAATAGAGACCCACAACTGGAAAATATAGAGAGTGAGAGACCTTGGAACATTCAGTACTAAGTGAGATGTTCTCATCAAACTCCTTCCTTCAGGACTTGGGGAAGTTTCTAGAAGAAGAGGCAGAATTATAGTAAGCATCAGTTGGAATGGAAGACACCACCAAGGAAACAGTGTTGTAGCTAGAGTTTTCCTGCCTGGCCCACAGTCAGGACAAATCTCTCTCACCCGCCAGTCCCACAGCCGCTCAGACCCAACAAAGTAAACACAGAGATTTATATTGCTTACAAACTGTATGGCCATGGCAGGCTTCTTGCTAACTGTTCTTATTTCTTAAATTAATCCATTTCTATAAATCTATACCTTGCCACGTGGCTCATGGCTTACTGGCATCTTCACCAAAGGTAGGCACAACCCTGAAGTGTCTTGATATAGGACAGTAATTATAGGTAAGTTGTCATAGTCTACCTGGCCTAGATAAAGGACTTAAGCATTCCTGTTGCAGCCTGTGAGACCAGCTCCCACAACTGCACCCAGAGCAATTAAAAGAAATTCTCAGAATAGCAGGATTTAGGAATAATTTTTATTTATCTGAGGGAATAAGGCTCATGGGTATACTGATTATCACTCTCTTTATTTTTCTCAAGTTCTTCTTTTCTCTCTCCTGTTCTACCTCCCCCATATACATCCCATGGAAACCAATAAAAAGTTACATCTGAGGGGAGTGAGTAACAATAGCAATGCTCAGCTGCAAGGTTGAGGCTATAACCTGAGGCTAGGGATACAGTGCCTAGTGAGACAAGTTACTGAGGAATTTGTGTAGGGAGTAGGGTCTTTATCAGCCAGACTTTTAGTAAATGGAGAACTGGCACCAAAGTTGCTTTGTGCCTATCCTTGGTTCTACAATTAAATATCAGGGAATTTGTCCTTGTGTATTATCTGTGAAGGTTTAACTTATGAGGCATTCAGTCTAGTTTGAATCTGCTCTGAGGCCTAAAATCAGCTAATTGTATGTAGCGTGTCTTAGAACTGAGAAGAAATTGCTGTTTTCTAATTGTCAGTCTGAGTGAGTGATATAAAAGTGGCTTAAGTGTCTTACAGTCCTAGATCTAGTTTTGAATAATTTCCTAATATATTTTCTATTTATCAAAATTATACAGCTTAAGAAGAAATCATCTCCCTGACCATCCACAGATACATGTGTACTCAGTAGATGGAATATATTTATGAGATAATGACATGGGCAATGGGGGAAATATCCATGGCAGTTTAAAGGGGGAATTATGGTAGCACACAAGAAAATTACAGACAGAAGCAATCAATCATTCATAGGCAGTGGCCTCATAAGCCTTGCTTGATGAGGTTCCTCCTTCAGAGAGTTATTCATCCGGTAGGCCAATTTTATGGGTGTCAGTTGTCATCTGCTGCATATCTTTCTTGCCTCCATCACATTCCTCCGACTCTACGCAGCATACACAGCTCCACTCGACAGCTGTTGCTGTACTTGTTGATTTTCCCATGATCCTGGAATCTCCATAATGCAAGGGAATCTGTTGCAACTCTTCTGCATCTTCACCATAACCTCTCCTCTACTTTCTTCAGGGACTCTAAACCTGCCATATGGTGGCCAGTCTCAACTTCTCCCCACGATGCTTTCAATCCTAAGGTGGCTTCTCCTGAAACTAAGGATGCACTTTCATCAGTGGCCTTTTGTGATCCCTCAAAATGCTAAGCCTCAGCTGCTCTCCATAGCCTCTTCATGCCTTCAAAACCAAAACCACCCAGGAAACTTTTAAGTATTATCAAGTTTAGCTGCCAGCATAAGGTACAGTATTGGTCGCCCTGGACCATAGCTTCTATGTGTTGACTTTGAGGAAACACTCCCCAAAAGATTTAACCTCAATGATACTGAATTCTTCTTAAACACAGATAATTCTTGATCCCAAGCTGGCTAGAAGGAAGAAATATTAATTCAAAATATCAAATAGTACCAATAGAGTTTTCAAGAGATTCTCAAACTTGCTTCTGAATCTTCACGTCAGGCCTCCACCATTTGCATTTCTCTCAACCTCCCTATCATTTCTTCTCCCACAGAACAGTCCACAGAGCTCTAATGAATCAATGACTTAACCTCCTCAAACCCCAATGCTACCAAAATCCTACCAAAAACACATGGTCACATCTGTGACAGCAATAACCAATTAAACTGGCGCCAATATATACTGTGACAAAACACAAAAAGCAGTTTACAGAAGAAAGGGTTTATTTCATCTTATAACTCTCAGGTTACATACACTCCATCACTGAGGAAATTCAGAGTAACTCAAGAGAGAACCTAAAGGCAATAACTGAAGCAGAGTTCATGAAGGTACAGTGCTTATTGAGTTGCTCCTTACTCTCTCTGCTTTCTTATTCCATCCACAACTACTTGTCCAGGACAGGCACCACCCTCAGTGAGCTGAACGCCCTCCCCCCATCAATCATTTGTTGCACAAATTCCTAAATAGTCTTATAATAAAAAAAAAAAAACCTGGAGTCAGATATTAGGGTAAATGCTGAAAGATTGGAGAGACAAAGGAACAAGCCACTGTCACTTCTCACATCGCCAACTCCACGAATCCTCTCATTGAATGTCTCCAAGTCCTCAGCTGAAGGGGTCTAACCAAAAAGGGACTTGAGCTGAAAAGGGCTTTAGTTCCTGTCTCCTCATGCATTATACACCTTTCTCTGTCCAGCTATATTCCTTCCTTCCTAGTGCTGCGATTAAAGGCAAGTGCTTCCCAAATACTAGGATTTAAGGTGTGGCCTGCAACTGCCTGGCCTCTAGTTTAATCTAGTGGCTTGTTCTGTTCTCTAATCTTCAGGCAAATTTTATTAGGGTACACAATGTATTACCACAATCATTAACCAAGCAAGTAACATACAGACTTGTCTGCAGGCCAGTCTATATGGATGCATTTTCTCAGTTGAAGTTATTTTTCCCATTTAAGTTCAATGTGTCAAGTTGACAAAAAACTACCCAGGACATGAGGTGATCAGGAATGACTACAGAGACATTTTGGTGGTTGTGTTTGAGTCACTCTGGCATGGTAAGCCTATAGGCTGATCATATAAATGTGGGAACAAAGAGAGCTTAGTACAATTAAGTGCATGGGAGACACCTGCCCAGGAGGGCAGTGGGGATGCTGACAAGATCAATAGCTAAGAGTGCAGCCATCAGAGGTGGACAGCAGGGGCTCCCACCACTTCTAACAAGGGGAGTAGCAAAGTGCATGATCACCTCCCTGACTAGGCCAGCAGGACATAAATAGAATCTGGGCCCTCTATTGCCTCAGCACTTAATAACCCAGATAATTAGCTAGGCTCACATTATACCAGTCTGTGTCCAGTTTCTGTCAGGGCCATAAAAACAAATGAACACAAAACCTAGACAATGGACTTCAGTAGACTTTTTCTGTCTTGGTAACCATTCCCATTCTCTTCTCTTCTCTTCTCTTCTCTTCTCTTCTCTTCTCTTCTCTTCTCTTCTCTTCTCTTCTCTTTTCTCTCTCTCTCTCTCTCTCTCTCTCTCTCTCTCTCTCTCTCTCTCTCTCTCTCATCTCTCTCTCTTTTGTCATTCACTTACTCCCTTTTACACAATTATCCACTGCTTTTTATTTTTCCCTAAAGAAGGCTGATTCCACTTTACATACTCTCAGGTAACTCTCCGTCTTTAATTCTCACTGAAGTGAGACAATACACTCAGAAGCACTGTCTTAGGTTGGTGTTTGGTGAAGGTTGAATGTGTTGTAACTTAGGGCAGCTCAGACTAGAAAGGACTAATCTTTCCAAAACTACCCTGTAGCAACCTGATTTAAACACTAGGTACCGTGTACATGTTCCAAACATCATTGTATGGTGCCCCAATGAAACATTTATTTTTATCTTTTCTGTATGATTAAATTACAAACTTTTTTAAAAACTTAAAAAGTTCTAAATATAAGATGTTTACATTTTCTTTAAAGTATCTAGTGAATTCACCCTGTCTTTGATGTGGATGATCAATATGTTTCATTCATGTTCAATAGTCACGAAGTTTTGTAAGTTTTATTTCATATATATTTTAGTGTTAAAAATTATTGTGGCAAACACAATCAATTATTTCACTTTATTCCTCAAAAACACAGCACAACCTACACACATATGAACTCATAGAGAGTGTGGCAAGTTGCACAGGTCTGCAGAAGATGGGGTACTAGAGGGAAAAGGAGAAGTGGACATGTATACTCATTTCTAACCTGAAATCAGTCTATAATTGAGAGTCATTTGCAAATGGAAAATGACTTTTCTTTAAGCAAGTTTCACTGGGAAAACATAAACTCTTAAGGATAGGCCCCATACTCAGCAGTAGATAGCCAACATGAAATGAACTCAACTGAATCTTTGGAGCTTCTTTGTCTTATAATGTTAAATTGGGGACTTGTTAATTTTTAATTTTTTTGCTGTGGGATGGTCTGTATGTCAAATTGCTCTGATTGGTCAATAAATAAAACACTGATTGGCCAGTGGCCAGGAAGGAAGTAGGTGAAACAAGGAGAGAGGAGAATTCTGGGAAGTGGAAGGCTGAGGCAGAGAGACACTGCCAGCTGCCGCCATGACCAGCAGCATGTGAAGACACCGGTAAGCCACCAGCCACGTGGCAAGGTATAGATTTATGGAAATGGATTAATTTAAGCTATAAGAACAGTTAGCAAGAAGCCTGCCACGGCCACACAGTTTGTAAGCAATATCAGTCTCTGTGTTTACTTGGTTGGGTCTGAGAGGATGTGGGACTGGCGGGTGACAAAGATTTGTCCTGACTGTGGGCAAGGCAGGAAAACTCTAGCTACATTTTTTTTTAATTTTTTAAATATAACCATACAGGTACTTTGCATATATATTGTGGTTTATGTTTTTCAGTTAGCATGGGATTCCTGTGTGTGTAAAAGTGTATATAACTGTATCTATATGCATTTCTTGAGCTTATTCTTTGGCTCTTTTTCTTGTTTGGTTATTTTAATATATTCTGGTTTATCTTATTTTATTTTATTTCATTTCATTTCATTTTATTATTATTAGTTAGATGCCTATTTGCTGTCTAACAAGAGACAGAAAGGGTGAGGTTCTAGATGGGAGAGGATGTGAGGAGGAACTTGGAGGAGTAGGGTGAGGGGAAAATATAATTAGTATGTATTATATGGAAAAAATCTATTTTCAATAAAAAAATAACAAGAGAGAGAGAGGGAGATGCCTTAGTCATGGTGTCTCTTCACAGAAATGAAATAATAGCTGATATAAATTTGAAGAGAAAAGTAAATGAATATGAAGCATCTCTGTGACATCTGATGTGAACATGACACTCTGATCTTTGAGTTATATCTTACACTGCAATTATAAGCACATTCTATTATGTCTCCAACTAGTTAAAGTAATAATAACAATGTTTGTGACACGTGGAAGAGGGAATGGCTGCTCTCCAGGTACTGTTGCAAGCTGCTTACCCTCATGGTGATGGCAACAAGTTGGCTCTTTTATTGTCACAGTAGTCCTATGAGGAAGACTTTCTTGTTGGTTCTGTTATGAACCTTTGACTAACAGTGCACAGAAGTTGTTAAAATGGTTTGAATCCAGCAGTCAGACTTCAGAAGCTGTACCCATAGCAGCTCTGCCAAACTGTTGCTCTTGCCCTGTCACTTTTATAACATATCAATTCATACTGATAATGTTAACTTTAAATCTACAGGAGTACGCTTATGCATGGGGAGCACATGCTTATTTGTAGTTGAGAACTACATGCTGGGACTGAGATTCCAAATCTTATGATCAGTTCTGCTCTAAACTTAGTACAATTTCCAAGAAGATCTTTGGAATGTGCCCCCCTTCTGTGTTTTGTAGAATTGGCTGTAAAATTATCCACAGCGCACAGTTGCTCAGGGCATGTGTTGCACTCTTACTGATTTTAAATGCTATAAAATTTATATTTCTGAACCTAGGTATCTTTATTTATAAAGCCTATGCTTCTTTTTACTTAGTATACTCTTAATTCTATTTTCCGACACCAAGTAGCCCAAATTCTTATCATGTCAAAATTAGATTTCTTTATTGTTTTTAGTTATTACTTATAAACAGATACAACTAGAAAGTGAGACAGCCAGTATAGTCATAGAGGTAACTTTCAATGTCATTTTGCAAGTTTTAAATTCTATTTTTTTAAATGAATTCTCCATTTCTTCTTCCAGGAAAAGAAACAAGTCCCCTCAATTCAGGGAACTTAATTTCAAGTAAGTGTTGCATATATCTCTTACTGCTTCAGATGTGTGGTAGGAGTGTAAGAAATGTTTACAGGGTTTTACCCTTTTATGGATAGAGATGAACATTATTTACAACCTACCATAGATCCATGGGACATACAATTCAGATCTAGGCTTCCTTTTGTTTACCATGAAGATGCTTTTGATTGTTTGTTTTGCAAACCCTTTGCTATTTAGTTTAGCATATATAAGCAGAAATTTTTGGAAATAGCTGGAAAAAATGGATATCTAATTATAAAGCCCTGTTTCATCTCATCTGCCATCTTTGAAATTCTCATTTATATCATTTACCCACACCAGAGTTTAAACAATATCTTATTTTCTATTTATTATAATTCATTAATAACATGCAGAAAGATTTCCTTCTCCTTAATTTAACAAATATCATAGTCTTACCCTCCCACTCATTTATCTGTCCAAATCAGTTCACCATTCTCTTGAAACAAAAGGTGTTCTTTTCTCAACTAATCCATGAAAATATTACATTCTTGGTCTTCTTAGTTTTTAATTTTTCATAATGAAAATCAATTTTTACATTTTTCTAGTTGTTGCCAATTTTTGCAAAAGTTCTCTCTTAGCAGGAATGTAGAACTTGTTCATTAGCTATGAACAAGTTCATTTATTTCAAAGTCAGTAATGACAGAATAGTCCAAAACTTTGAAGTTTCTTTTTCTGGAGAAATTCTGTTTATAACACAGGGTCAAGCAATGGCCTGAAAAAAATAACAAAATTTATTAAATTCATTAAAGACACTAGTCTGTGCCTGTAAGGTATCTCTACATACAGATATATTGTACCCAGAAACCAATAGCAACAGATAATCTTAGATAAACAAGTAATTCATAATGTGTGTGTTCTCTTATAGTTGTTAGGCAGGGCTTATCACGACATGGAATTTTCCTTAAAAATATTCTGTATGGATTTCCTTAAGTCTCCATCCTCAATATGTAACTTCAAAGGAAATAATGTGTGATAAATTTCACAAGTACTACCCTTCATGTGACCCTTACCAAAAGAGTTGATTCCACAATCATATAGTATCATACTCTTTATTATGGTAAACCAAATCACAATGGAGGTAAGTTATCTTCAGGAATTTTACTCAGTTCTTTAGTCCTTTGCATTATTCCAAAGTGTGTGATCTCTAAAGGTTCTAGACATAGTTGACAAAAACTGGGAGACTGAGATGGACAGACAATGATGAGAAGAGTTTTCCTTTTGGAAAAAAATTAAG